>NW_026067959.1:5370530-5381222 GCF_014885135.2 Alexandromys fortis | reverse complement strand
GAGAGAGAGAGAGAGAGAGAGAGAGAGAGAGAGAGAGAGAGAGAGAGAGAGAGAAACAGCCACACTGGTCATCCTTGAATTCCCCAAGAATGCCCCCTTTATTGTGTTCCGGGGCAGATTATATAGAGATAGCCACGCCCCAGCCAAACCCACCAGAAACCACTCTCCTGCCATCAGGAACTCCTGAAGGTCTCGTGCTCAGAGCAGCTGTAGGCGCTCAGATCAGGTTACAAGAAATTCAGGATCTGGGGTCTCACTGCTCCCAACATACAGAGCGCCTAGCATAGACCATGCAGACTCCTTGACTGCCACTTTAGTCTCTGTGATCCCCCATAAGCCCTGCTTAGTTTATTGTGTGGGCTCGTACAAACCTTCCTCTATAGAGTTCTCCAATCTCTGCCTAATGTTTGGCTCTGGGCCTTTTTGCATGTACTCTCATCAGCTGCTGAAGGAAACCTCTCTGACGATGATTGATCTAGTCACGAATCCGATGAGTACAGCAGAACATCGTTAGGAATCATTTCATTGACTTTTTTTTATCAGTCATGTTTTGTTCTATCTTAGGTCTCTGAGCCACCCAGCTTCCAGATCCTTGTCGTTAGGCAGTATCCGCCACGGAGTCTCTGAAGAGACGTGGGCCTCACGTTAGGCCAGTCATTGGTTGGGCACTCCCATAAGCTCTGAGCAATCATTGCCTCAGCACGTCTTGCCGGCAGAGCAGGTTGTGAGTCATGGATTTTGTGACTGAGTCCATGTCTCAGTCCCACCACTGAGAGCCTAGCCCGTTAGAGAAGACGTCCAGTTCATGCTCCATATTCTCCACTACTAAGCGTCCAATACCCAAATGCGAACAACTGCAGAATGTCGTTCATTCTCTAAAGTGAATAGAGAACCTTGGCGAAAATAAAAGGAAAAAAAATCAGTTCTCTCGACTTCCACTCAAATAACCACACAACATCTTTGCCCTCAAAAGGATCATCACTTTTCCGAATACAGCGTGGGTTGCTTTGGCCACATTTCTGATTGCCCATGCAGTGTACAAGACTAAAATCATCACTAAATGGCCAAGGCTCAATCAACTATATCATCGTGGGCTCCACCACCGGTAAGGTGAACTAGCATTTGAGAGATGCTGTTAGTGCCTAGCAGTCGAGAGGACATTGAGGTGGTAGATCAGTTTGCTGATTAAGTATCAGTTTTGGCCACTATAGATTTTATACCGTACAAAAAAAAAAATGTATTGGTTCTCATCTGAATAGATTTGAGCTTTGGAACATCACCAAAAAAGGGAAGGGGTAAGTTCCCCTAAAGTCTCATAGATCAGACTTTTAAAACACACAGCATATGGTCACCTGCCAATTACAGAAGTCATCAGGACTTGTTGAAATGTTCGTATTTTCAGTGTGAGTAGATTTACATACAATTTCCGGGGATTGTAGACAAGCACGAGGTTCCCTATGGGCAAGTAAACCAGTGTGAAGGGCTCTACTTCAGACATGGGTTTCGTCAGGCTGCCACGCTGAAATGGAAGTTATGTCACAGAACTCTAAAAGGGTTTGAAGTTTGAATACATTTTTAAAAACTATTTGTGTGATTCTATCCAGTTGCCGTGTGTGCTACACATAAGATAATAAATTAGAAAAAGCAGATTTTGATAATTATGCTGTTTATAAAGCAATATTTAAAAACATGATGCTTTTAATGTCACTTTGTTTTGTTTTGGGACTAGAGGCACGCACATGCCATGACCAGTATGCAGTGGTCAGAAGACAACTTGAAGAAGCCAGTCAACCACATGTGTGCTGGGTTTTGCTATCAGGTTTTCAAGCATGGCAACCAGTATATTGACCCACTGAAAACTTCTCACAGACCCCAAAACACAATTTTTCAGGTAGTTACTTTTGATCCTTTAATATCTTCTCTCCATTAAGAAAAACAGCCTAAATTATTAATAAAAATTGTTTTTAATGTATGTGCACCTTAACTCAAAGAATTTGATCAGATGCCCTCTTTCTAGAGATCAGTTTTTACCTCTGCCCTACTGGCAGGCTAGGTGCATAAATGGGTCCGTTTCACATTTTACCTTGCTGCTAAAGTTGATGAACTTGAGAAAATGTCCCGTTTGGTAGTTAGCCTAAAGTAACAAGTTTGGAAGATTAGCCAAGTTGATGCTGCCTGCCTGGGCTCTGTAAAACCATAGAGGACTACTGATATCTGACAAATTTAAAAAACTCCCAGCATGGCACTAATCTTCCTCACACCAACAGACACACATATCATACCTTAATAGATGCACTATCTAGGGAGCCGGAGAGGAGCTTTTTAGTACCGTGTTGCACATAAACTGGGCTTTATGTACTGAAAGTTACTTTACTCAGATAATGAACCTAAAGGAAAATGGTTATTTCTGGCGGCTAATTCAGCTTTAGAGTATATAGAGGTACATTCTTCATAATGGTACCTTCTGATTCTACTTTCTCTGAGTTCAGTAATCAGTGCCAATTGCCGCTGGTTTCCATAGAAACAAGACAACTAACGGTTTTTAAATCTCCATTCATGGAGTAGTTTTACAAACAATGTTAGACTTGAGGATGACTGCTTCCTAAGGACACGATGCTAAAGCAGATCCCCATGACTTCAACCCCTTCAACTTTCAAATGACATTGAAAGTTTTGTGTATGGTTTCACTAATTTTGGACCCACATGTTTAAACACACTGATCTGTATGTATTGCAAACAGTAAGGACAGATTAAGCCACCCTTCCCTGAAAGGATGCTGAAGAATTTGCAAAGAGCGGTTGAGAAATCAGGAAACCTCTGTTAGGACATTGATGGCAGTATTGCAGGAATGTAGCACCCTTTCCAATGATAAAGATGGTTTGGATTTTCCTTTAAAAGATTTTGGCATTTAGAGAGACTCTAGGGGGTCTACATTAGTTCCATTTTGTCACCGTGAGAAGCTACTTGATGGGACAGCTTAGAGGAGGAAAGATCTCTAGCTCGTAATTTCAGGTCTCCACCCACAGTCCAGGGCTCTGGTGAGGCAGACTGCAGTGATGGCAGGAACACATGAAGGAAGAAACTGTTCTCATCCAATGGGAGGCAGAACAAAATAACTATAGCAGGGACAAGACATAATATTCAGTCATACCCCAGAGATGTTCCTCCAACAAGCTTCCACCTCCTAAAATTTCCAGAGGCTTCAGAAATATTATCTCTGTTTGGAATCAAGAATTTAACACTTGCGCTTATAGGGCCATTTTATATTCAAACTTTAATACTTCTCCAGTCATTAAAGGACAAAGGAAAGCAAGGAAGTTGGCAATATTGTAAATTATGTGGTTTGAAATATATTCGAATTGTTAAGTATTGATGCCCATTATCTAAGAAATTGTTTTCTTCACTGTTTTAGAGCCACCCTTATCACTAATACAGATTTGGTGTGTGGAGTTCCTTTTGTGTTTGTTTTTTATGCATGCCACATGGTTACAAGGACAATTTCACATTTTCTTTATAGTACTCACTTACTTTATTTATATAGATATCAAAACAGGACAGCAAAGAATAGTACCAGTCAGGGTTCCATCAGTTAGCATGTTTCCTTTTGGGGGCTCTTCTTTTCGTCTCCACAACTTCTTTACAATGGTTTCCGAGGTTCTGAATTTATTTCTTTCTGCTGCTTCACAGTGGTGAAATCCCAGAAACCGTGATCTGTCCTCACGCTTTCTCTTGCATAAGTTTGAAGCAGCAACGCAACCTGAACTTCAGAGTGTTCAAAGGATTATGGGATAACATATTTGCTGGTATTTGCTGGTATTGCAACTCACCTGAAGCATACGAGGGCATAAGATTTGTTTTTACTCAAAGCTTCGTGTATATTTCCTTTGAAGAACAACTAAAGTATTTATCCCCCTTCTCTCCTTAAGCGTATGATATCCATGGAGGAACCTGACCCCCGGAAGGTCCTCTGACACAAGGGAGCCTCACACTATATAACAGTATATAATTCGCAATCATCAAACATGATTTATCTGTGGAATAAAAGTTACGTTAAACCTCACCTACCCTTAGACTGGCTCACATATCCGTATGTGTGAGCTTGATTTGGAGTAAAATGTCTTCATCACTGTCGTGTGTCTCGGTGCGCTTATTTGTCCTACATTTGTTAATGTCAGTTTGCCTTAGACTGAACCTATTGTTATCTAGCTTTTCAAAAGCAACTTAAAAAAAAAAAATCCCAGCAGGGCCCAACTGAAATATTTTCTTTCAATACAGCCAAGCTGCAGGCATAAAACACAATAGTAAAATATACAATGGAGCAAAGTAAAAGGGCTTTATAGCTGATCTTTGTCATGGCACTGCAAGTATTTCATAACTTCAGCGACTGCTTTTCTCAATTGACATCATATAGGTTTCAGTTAATGAAAAGAGACAGGGAACATATTGCATCAAATAGATTCCGGACAGGAAACAGAAAATGGATCATGAATCCAGGCCCCCTAGCTAAAGCAGTCAGACCTCTGAATAGCAAAAGGACTAATGTGCTTTAGCTGTTCTCCCTTCCAGCCATAAACCCAAGAGCAGTACTAAAACTGTTTTCTTTTCTAGGCTGCTCGTGAGCCCCACCCCCACACCACCCTGGAAGCCAGTCAGCCAGGATCAAAAACATTTCCTTTTAAATGAATCATGGCAATCTAATAAAGATGCAACTCACAGATTATGTTTGAATCAATGGCAGAACCGTAGCCAGTATCAAACAAGCCTCGAGGAACAAAAATTGCTCGCAGCCAGGGGATGTCCATCCAATAATAAGCTTTGGGGATAAACACAGTGCACGTGTTATGGGTTGAGCAAAATCCCCCCAGATTTTATAGTTTCCACTTCTTTAAATAATTTCAGAGTGCTGTAGTATTGTTCTCACTCATATCTTCCATGGGGGAAAAAAAAGGTGAGCTTAGACATCCTAGGGATCTTCAATGATGCACTTATATCCAGTAAGAACAACTGTAATACTGGTGTCTAGAAATAAATGTTAAAATACATAGGGAACAGAATTGAGATAAAAGAATGTGTTACTATATAGATTCATTTGGAACCCGGAAGAAGAAATGCAGAGGGGATTTGTAAATACTCAAAGCATTTGCAATCAACTGTCACTGGTTTTCTATGTGCTATTTACCTCAAATTTGTGAGGAAGACTTTTTTTATTACACAGGGTTATACACGGCCCTCTCCATCTGAGGATATAATGTATTTGAATTGTATTCCCCACATCCTTATCTCCCCGCTCCCAATTCTCCTTTTTTTTCCTAGAGAGCTCTCTTCTATACCCGTGCCTTTGGTGCACATATGCCTTATATGTCTATAAGGTCTAGGGCACATAAATGAGAGAAAACAAGATATTTTTCTTTTTTAAACTGACTTATTTTTCTTAATATCATTATGCCCAGTTGCTTCTATTTCCTGCAAATGACAGGAAGGTGTTATTTTTCATGTTTTGGAAACAGATGAGCAGGATTTGGTTGTAGTGACTATAATCCACTATGTTCTTTTCGCTCCTTCACATCCTTCAGGGTTGCTTGCTATCTGAGCCATCATGGTACTGAGACCTTACAGGCGCAGTTTCGGATGTTACTGGGACTTCCTACATCTTTACTAGCTTTGCACATGTCTTCCGGAGCACTTGCCGATGTTCTTTCTGTGTTAAGGCGGTCACATTCATACTGACCCTGCAAGTCTACAGATAAAGATATGAGGCTGAGTCTGCCTCATCGAGAAAAGAGGAGGAAAGATCAGACACCAATCACCAATCTTGCTTCAGAAGAGATGGGTTTTTGTGCAGACTTCCACCAATTACTTGTCAGATTTCACAAGAGTCATTTATCTTTTTGAAGTGGCAGTTCCTCGGCAGCCAAAACTTTTCATCTCTGTGTTTTCAAATCTAAGAGCATGCTTCCAATTAAGAGGAAAGCAATCCCAAGCCTTTCATAGCTAATCAAAAGAAAGCTTATGGCCTCCAGACCCTTCCAAGGGCATCTTCTGTGCTGTATTAAGATTTGACAACAGTTGATCTACCATGGGCTATTTTTCTTCTTCACATTAAAAAAAATTATATGACTATGAGTCACCTCATTTAATCCATTACCTGCTAATAGCCTTCTTTATGATTAGCCTAGAGGTCTAAAATAATAACTAATAATCATCTGCTTGTTAGAAAGCTATCTTTGCTGGAGACACTCCTCCATCTAAACTCTGCAGTCCATTGTATTTCATGGCCAGACCCCCAGGCTCTGCTGATCTCTGTGTGCAGCCAGGGCATATGGCACAGTTCTCCTCTCTGGGATGATAGGACCAATTTATTCCAAATAGAAAGGACTTATCAGATCGAGACACATCTTTAAAACACCTGTAAGATAATTTGGATTAACAGCAGTAATAAAACAGCAAGCAAGTTTCCCTACCCTTAAAATGATAAATGGCTGTGTTTCATTGAACAGACTTTTCCTTATCTGATTTGTTTTTAAAATGATAAATAGGTTTCCATAAATCTGAAGGAAACTCAGGAGTCACCATCTACCTAATTGAATCAGAGCTTATATGATTCAAAGAGATAAGAACACATTAAACAAATGAGGAGATTTTACATGCCCAAAGTGGATATAAAATTCACCTTTGAAGAACACAGACTGAAACCTGGATATCCAAGGCAGATAAACTATGAAAATTAAAGTGACATTAGTTGAAACTACTCCCATTTATGAGGAGATTCTGCTTTTTGTCTCGGTTTTAACATTTTCAAATATTCTGCCTAGTTTATCTTGATTCTCTCAAATATTCTTTCTTACCAATTTCCCAATTCTATGCAGTTTATAGTAAAATATTTTGTCAGGAAAGTTCCCTTTCTGTTCACGACCTTAGCATTTTTAGTGTTAACTATCAGAGAGTCTGGCCTGAATTCTCATCTATGGAGAATAACTTCTGAGCTATGCTTTTCTGATCCTTGCTATCCCCCCTAGTGTGCCTTCCATTTTCCTTTGCTCTCCCCCTGAACTCTACCCCCACCCACCTATCTTCTGGCTGCTGTCTACCTGACTTTCTTACTACACTTTCTTCTTCTATTTGTTTGTTGCTGTTATTTTGTTTCCCGCTTTTTCTTAGGATCTTTTCACAGGGAGAACCCTCGATCCTTCTCTGACCACCGGAACATACATCTGTAGCTCTGTCTCTGAGTCACTCTCAACACAAAGGCAGGGGTCTATAGAGGAAAAGGCTGGTTTCCATAAACAGACAGAGAATGGGTTTTTAAGTGATTTCTATGAGTAAAGACATAAATACCATTTGGAACCAGGGACGCTTGTCACAGTGTCTTCAGACAGAAAAACAAAATCTGCTTGTCATGAGAGTGGAAGATAATTGTTTCATTTCATATCTGTAAATCCTTCAAAACAAAACACAATTCATTTTTTTTCTAAGATGGTTAAGTGAATGTGATATGAGGTTAGTGACTGTTTTTAAGTCTATGGTTACATTCGTGTACCTTTTCATTTTACCAGAAAGAAAAGAAAATGACGATGTGAGATTTTTCTGAATATTCTAATGTGTAAGTGATGTTTGTTCTCCATGAGTCACAGTGGTTCAAAGTATTTTGAATATGTAAATGAGAACAAAGGGATGAGATTAAAACTTACTGGTCGATGCCAATCTTCTATTGACAATGCCTGAAATTCAGTTTCCACTGTTGCAAAATTCTTCAAGGGCTTTTATAGTATCTATAGCAAAATCCAGAACTCTGACTAAGATTCCGAAGTTCCTTCATCAATCAGATTTAGCCAGGGTCTTCAGGTCCAAACTGTCTCTACTGAATAGCCTGCAGTTTTCATCCAAAGTGATTGCATAAGTCTTCACATGAATTGTATGAGCTGACACGGAACAATCTTCTTTCTAAATTTCTGTATCCAAATCTAACCAAGGCTAACTCTACTTGGAAATACTTTATATTTTTTTATCATTTTTAAACATGACTGACTAGACCTTTCTGCACACACACACATACATAGTGATATACGTATGTATGTATATGATATGTATGTGTATATGTATGTGTATATATATAATTATAGAAAGTAGTTGAGAGCACAAAATGTTTATCAAAATTTATTGTAAAGTTGGGAAGGTGACCTAACCACCAAAATGCCTGTTGCACAAATTCAGATTCCCAGTACCCATGCAAAAATCTGGGCAAGGTACTCATCTGTAACCTGAGGACTGGGCATTGGGGAACAGATGAAAGCAGTTCTCCGAAGCTTTATGGCCAGCCAGTCTATCCAGCCAAGGATCTCTGGGATCAAGGAAAGACCCTGACTCGAAGAACAACATTGACAACAATAGAAAAGAATGCATGACATCAACCTCTGGACACACAGAGAGGCATGCACGTGTACCACATATACATGCACACGTACAAATACACCCTCGCACATGTAATACACACAGACATGCACATACAAAGACCTAATATTTGATGAGACCTCCGAAATATATGCCTTTACTATAATCACTTACTAAGTCTGTTTTCTCCATTAGTATCCAACTTCCATGAAACCATCAATATGTGTTTAGGGTGACAGGTTTTCAGCACTGAGGACAGTTCCCGACTCATCTAGGAAGTGCTCACCAGGTCTTTCCCTGGATATGCAGAAGAAAGAAGTAGCATTGTGTCGTAGACAACACAATTACTAAGGTTAAAGATCTTAATGCAGCAATATTTGAGCCTCAAATATGTAAAATTAACCAAGTACTTAAATTTCCCTCAATAAATTACAATCCCTCCTATATGCTGTAGAAGCAACAAAAACAAAGCACAATTAATATAGCCCCTGGGATATCTCTGAGAACACATTGTATGGTGTGGAAATGAGAGTACAGTTAGACAAAGATAAATAATTCCTCATTTGAAAAACAATTTGCCTAAATAGAGAAGAAAAAATGAAACAAATGGAGGCTTATTGATCTGCAATGTAAATAAGGAGCCGTGGTTTGCAGCTCATAGATCACATGCAATTATGTTTAATTAGGAAAACCTTTATATGGATAATTCAGACAAATCTCCAGGTTTAACTACTGATGGTGGAGTTATTATCATATATTAATAAACATACAGTGGTGCTACTTTCATTAACATCTTGTCCACAATGGGTGGAAACAAGTCCACCAAAGCCTTCTGACTATCCAACTTTACAAAAATTCACAACTTATGAAAAACAGAAAGCTAAAATTTTTCAAGGAAAAATTATAAAGATAAGCCCATAGTGAAAGAGAAACAAATGCATGATATAAATGAGTACTATTTATTATACACAGCAAGCCAACTTCATACAGATATTAACAGAGATTTTCTTACAACTAAAAAGAATTTTCAATTTTAAAAATACCTTAAATACTTTAAATATAGTTTGTGCTTTAAAGCATAGGAGACTAATTTACAGTATACTAACAAGATCCTACTTCTCAAAATGTATGTGCTGAATTCACAATTTTGAAATCAGCTTAATCTGCAAAATTACTCCAAAATAATTTTGGAACAGACAAAATTTTTTCTTTAACTACAGTAAAAGTAAATATTATGGTATTATAAATACCAGCATTTATTTTATCAGTGTACAAAAATCTAAGGAAACTTTTCTTTGTGAATTATATATTCTTCTTTTTTAAAAATACATCTTCAATTATATTTCTTTTTTTTTGCAGTCCAGATTTTCACGTAGTGCAAAATAATGGAACAAACATATTTTATGTACCTAGAGCTACATTTTTTTTCTGGCATAAAGGACCATTTTCACTGAAAAAAAAAAGGTTTTGTTCTGTTTTCCTTTTGAGACAGGGTCTTATGTACCTCAGGATGCCCCAAATTTAAATACTATTATTTTTTAGACAGGGTTTATCTATAGCTTTGGAGCCTGTCCTGGAACTAGAATCTATACAACTAGATCTGCCTGTCTCTGAATCCCGAGTGTTGGGATTAAAGGCATGTACTACCACAGCCTATATTTTTAAACTATAGGTGTAATTATATTGATGCTATAGCCCTAATAAAAAATATTTTCCTACTAATTCTAATTAAATTTTCATATGTGAAAAACAATAGAGGATAGAACAGTAGTGCCTGAATGGAGCCTTCTTACATAATAATTGACATAAGGACAGAGAAAATTCGCAATTACAAATCATCAAGATCAAAATAGGACAGGCAAATTTCAGATAATGATCTATTGGCAGCAGAATCACTAATTTTAAAAACAATTATGTCCTGCAGCTGGACAGATGACTCAACAGTTAAGAGTACTTAATGCTGACTGGGCCTGCCTGCAGCAAGCTAGGTAGGTCCTTTGTTTACGAGACACCTAGCAGCAAGGAGTTCCGGTCCAGGCACCAGGAGAGACATCACTGGGGTGAGTGAGTTTCTGACCAAGGCAGCAGCCCGAGACAGGGAACTCAGACACCCCTCCTACACTTCCTGGTCATCCTCAGGGGCTACTCTGCCCGATACCTCCTCTCTCTTCCTATCCCACCCAGCTTGCATCCACAACCCTCTTTGCCCCCTCCGTCTGACCCCCTTCCCTCTTTGACCACATAACATCTCCCAGCCCAGCCTGTTCGGGCTCTAGGACCGAATCCGAATCGGCAGGGCAAACG
>NW_026067959.1:5221368-5369522 GCF_014885135.2 Alexandromys fortis | reverse complement strand
ATATATATCTTTGCACATGAACTTAAGACTCCTGGCTTGATTATTGAGCACCACATTATCAAGTTTAGTATTTGTTACCTTCTCCTGAGTTCAAGAAATCACACTTGTGTCAGTGACTTTAGTTGTGAAACATACTGGACATTTGTACCTGTGAAATGAAGAGTAGACGAGACAGTGCCCTGCTGTGTTGCTTTAAGAAAACCGTGCTCTGATCTGGTGCTGTCTACAACTGTTCTAATCCAGTCCCATCACTGCCCACGCTGCTGACACTCGGAACTAGTATAACCAACTAACTAGTATTACCATTGCTATGACAAAATAGCAGAGAAAAGCAACTTAAGAAAAATCAGGTTTATTTTAGCTTACGGTCTCAGTAGTTTCAGTCCACAGCTGTCGAATTCTATTGCTTTTAGGCCTGGCAAGACAGAAACATCAGGGCTAGAAAGTATTGTATAAGAATGGTTCTCATCATTTGGTAACCAGGAATCAGACAAAGAAATCAGCAAGGAGACAAGATATACTACCCATTAAAGGTACACAGCTCCATCAGTCCACTCAGCTATCAGCTCATCAGTGGATTTATATGTTGATGAAGCCAGTGACCACCGTCCAATCACTTCCTCAAAGCCCCACCCACAAATACAGCTGCTTGTGGGACCAAGTCTTTGATGCATAGCTTTGTGGAACATTTCAGATTCACACTGTGACAGTGAAGATGAAACTGAGAACTAAAATCCGCCTATAGTTTGAAAACTTCTAGAAGTGGGAGGGACTTTTCAAAAAGAGATAAAAGGTAGCAAGCAATGCAGAATCTCTTAATAACAGATGCAAGAGCCAATGGGTGGACACAAAAATATTTAAAATTTAATGTTAATGCAGAATGTTATGCTTTTAAGATTTAAGTCATAGGCAATGCTCTGATTATTAGAGTGAGGGCAATGAGGAAATCTTCAGGAGCAATAATGTTTGAGTTGAACTTGAAGGGAATATGAGATGTTTGACAGGGGAGAAATTATGAGAGGGCTATGCAGGTATTAGAAAACTCAGCAAACGCTAGATAGCAAAGAACTTCAAAGTAGGTTCATCATGAATATATAAATAATATTTTTCTACAAAACCAATGTGGTTTTTTTTTCATGAAGGTTATAATATTGGTTTCTTTTTGTCGTTGTTGTCATAAACAAATACCTAAGAAGAAGAAACTCAAGCAAGGAAGGGTTTATTAAAGCTTCAAATTTGGTCCATTCCTACAGGACAGACTCTGCTGCAAAAGAATAAAGTGGCAATCACATTCTGTTCCAGTCAGGAAGCAGAGAGAGCAAACAGAAAATATGGCCAGGCTATCAAAAGTCCAAGGATAACCCCCAGTGATTCCTGTAGCAAGGCTCCACTTCTTGAGGGTTTTACTGTCTTGGACAATAGTGCCCCAGTGTTTGAGCACATGGGAACACTCCGAATTCAACATACAACAACCATGTTTAAATTTTCTAACTCTTTCTTGCTGCTTCCAATCACCATGAAGTTATCACATCTTGGAAGAAGAGATACTGACTGAAATAAAAAGGGCATAAACTCGCCAGTTTCATGCTCCATAGATAAGTACTTGAAAAAAAAATACAGCCATCTTAAAACATTACCTGTGAAGGAAGCTAAGAACCTTCTAAATTCCAGAAGCTGTACATTGAATCTGCAAGGAGAAGCTCCTGTGAGGCTTAACACAGATCATAGCCAGAGTGAAGCACACAGTTGTAAGGGAAGTACCCAGTTGGCAACAGGTTAAAGAGAATGTTCACAATCTTAGGAGAAAGAGAGATAGAGAAAATCAAGTCAGAAAAAATATTGTTCATTATTCCTCAGGGTAGACATCCTGTTCCATGTCCAGACAGCTAAGAGCTAAGAGGTTAAAAAAAAAAACTAAGGTACAAAAAATTTTCTTTAAAAGTCAACTTGAGGTCTGTAGAGATGACTCGGGATAAAAGGAACCGAAGGTACTGGGCCTGTTGTAATGAGGGGGAAAATGACCCACAGTAGCTAAGTTGTCCCAAAGGTCAGAGGTGGTTGACGGGTCTTAGAGAAAAAAAAGTGCAGCGGACACCATGAGTCAGAAAGTTCCTACCCATGCAGAGAACAAACCATGACCATTCTCCACTCTGGGAAAAGCTCTCCTCTCACAGATGGTGAGAAGTTCAAAAGACAGCCTCAGCCTGCAGAGCCCAACATCCTGCTGGCTTTGCTTGAGGTAATGCTGTCCAGAGGTCACCCAGGAGAAAGGGGGAGAGGACAGAACTTGTCAGAATGGCATTCTTACTGGGTTTGTCAAGAAGGGGTTAAGTTTGATAAAAGAAAAAGCTTAAGTCAGGGAACAAAATACCCTGCAACTAACGTTGCAAAATATTTTGCAACTTTAAGGGCCACATCACAGTTATTTAATTTCTTTAGGTTCCTGGTTTTCTCCCATTAGTCAGTGGAAAGAGACTGACAACAGAGACCATGAATTGAAGGATACTGTGTTGTTTGCCTATCCCAGTTGTACTTAATTTTAGTGTACTAGAGACTGGATAAATCTGGCCTTCTATGAAGCTGCTCATGCTGGGGAATAGTGTTCCATAATTTGGAAGTTCACTAACATTTATCTGTGAATGTGGGCAAGGTTCATGGTTTAACATCAGTCTACAGATGGAGTCAAAGGCTGTATATGAAAAGGTGCTGTTTGTTATTGCCAAGGCTCCCTTAGACAGCTTCCGAAGAGTTGCTGGGTGAATGGTGAGTGCCGGTTCTCATGGGCTGGGATCTAAGACACGGATGGAGTCCATCTGGAGATGCTGAGCCAGGGTAGTGCAGGACAAAGTGAGACATGTGCTACTTTCATATCTGAGCTGTATGTGTGTGTGCGCGCGCGTGCGCACGTGCGTGATGCGCACTCCCCGAAGAGCAGCTACAAGATGACTCCACTTTGTGTTAGAGTGTGTTGTGAAAACCACATATTGAATTTGAAATTCATAAAGTAAGGCATACTTTCCTTACCGAATGATGTTAACAGCTGTGGTTAAAATTTAAGATACCGCACAAAGGAAACATCTATGTAATCAAGAGTGTTAACACAAAGGAAAGGGAAATTGGTACCCGAAAGCCTTGGTAAATCAATTGCAAGGAGCAAACAGAATCCCTATTAAATCTCCTATGGACTAATTGGCTATATTATAAGTTTAATCAAGCATTAAATTTTGGTAATTATTTCTCTTTTTAATTGTTTTATTTCACAATGGTAGAATGGAATTCTCCCTTTGAAACACATACCTAGCCTCTACAAGTCTTAAATGTAGAATTTTCCCTGTCATTTTTAAAACAAGGAAAATAATGGAAAGAACAACTTGAATGACCAACATCTGAAAATACGATAGTTTGTAATTTTAATTATTTAGCTTTTTATACGTATTGGTATTTCTCAATTAATGTCCAGGTTAAGCTATGGAGTGCAAAATAATTCTTTAAGGTATCGCCAAGAATTTTATTCTTAGTGATTTTGAGAAAAGAAAAATTACTTTAACACTGCATTTGTCAGCTATGGCTATATGACAAACTACCTTGTATTCAACAATTTAAGCAACTAGAATTTCTTTTCAACATAAAAACTTTACTGGTTCCCTGGAATTTCACATCTTACACCCCAATCACACTAACTACCCAGTCCTTCCATGTCTATTTCTCACCCCGTGACCTCTTCTATGAAAAACGTAAAAATAAAAATAAGAACAAAAAACAAAAACCAAGTTCAATTTGAGTTGTCTATATACTCACTGGAGCATGGTCACACTCTCAGTGGCCTGCCCCTTAAATGGGACTGAGTTTTTCCCTCCTGTACCCCTGATATTTCTCACCTCATGGTTTCCATGGGTTAAGAATCTGGGTATACACTAGTGAAGTTCTGTATTTCACATGACTATAACCAGGGTATCAAGCCAGGCAAATGAAGCAACCTCTGCCCCGAGGTTACGTGACTGTCAATTAAATTCAGTGTCTCAAAATTTCTTGAACTCCAGGCCTGAGTTCCTAGCTGGCTGTTTTCATCTATTGCTTGAAATATAGCAGACATTCAACAAACGATAATTTTATTCTAAAAATTTGGCTTTGAAGAATGGTATTTTATGCATGGAGTTTGCTAAATGTACATTTATTAAACACAGAAGGTAGATAATATGATGGCTTATGCAGCACAGATTTTAGAAATCCTTATTGAATTTACTTGAGTTCATACAAAATTGACCCTATCTGCAGGCCAGATACATCATTTCTATTGTGATCTTCTCAGTTAATTCTTGCACTGGGGACACCCGACAGACTCTCTAAGGGGCTTCACCTATAATATGCTTCGTGTATAATGTAGAGTTAATTGTTAATGTTAAAGCATGGTGTTTGGATCATAAAGTTTATGTGCATTTGATATATAACCAGTGAGCCTTCATTGTCTAAGGACGGCTCTGGAAACTAAGAACAAAGCAGAGACCAGAGACAGTGGCTGTAAATTGATTTGTGAACAGTGCAAGCAGTGAGCAGTGTTTGTATAATACGATTTCAGAGGATAATATATATTGCAGAGATAAAGATAGAAGATGGAAGACTGGAGGATCCTGTCTTAGGATCCTCAAAGACACCATGTATTAAAAGGCAGTAGTTGAAAAAAGATTGAAGGAAGGGAAAGTGTGTAGAGTGTACCACTGAGGGCAGGGAAAGGTTTTTTCAGGGTGAGGGCAGAGAACACACAGGCTGTAAAGATCAAGACTCTTCAGTTGGTGTAGAAGGGGCTAGGCAATTTATAACGACAGTCTATTATACAATCAAATGATATTCATGTACTTTATACTTTGTTTTTCATCATAAATACTCGTTTTAAAAAGCTAAAAAAAAAAAAGAGTACTTAATGCTCTCACATAGGATCCAGGTTCAGTTCTCAGCACCCACATGGTGCCTCACAAACATCTCTTACTCCAGTTCCAAGGTGAGATTCCCTCTTCTGGCCTCTGTGTGCTCCTACGTGTACATGGTACATACAAACTTGAGAAAGCAGACACATATACCTACAAAAAGAAATGTAATTTTAAAGGTACAATAATTTCTTATAAAATTTGTTGAATTCATTTAAACTTTTTGTTAAATGATTCTCCTTTCAGTACTACAATGGGATCTTTTAGCTAGTCCTTTGAAATCTTATAACAGGGTATGTTTCTTAGGTAAATGTGATATAATTTATTAATATATTCACTTGGACTCGGTTGATTAGCTGGGAATAAGTAAGTGGCTAAGTGTTTCACCCAACTACACACATATTTCAGTGGTACTGAACAACTGAAGGGCATAACAGAACACAGCTTTTGTTTCGAAACGATCTGTTTTCATTCTGGATGATCATGCATTCGATAGTCTCATACCAATTTTACCAATAATATGCTTGGAAATCAAAGAAAATATAATCATTATTCTAGGAAATCATTATGGGGGCACACATTATACTACTTTTGTTTATTAATTTATTTATTTTAATTAGTATCCAAATTTTTACTTGAAATATTTTAGTTTGGTAATTTTCATGCTCTGGATATCTGTTTGTCAGCTTGGTTAGTTACAAGATTTTGGTGGACAAGTGTTGACGGACTGTTAGGGACTATAACACCAATGCATTTTTACTGTTATATAACAACTCCAACAACATTGCTAGAAATGTAGATTAGTCTGAATTAAATATATATATATGGTTGTTTTTAATAAATCAGGTTTCCCATGTCATTGTCATACCTTGGAGTCTTGGTATAAGACCTTGCTCATATATACAGAGGACTCCTGTCCTACCACAAAGATATTGTTCATCCATCTTTATTGTTGCTCTGTTCACAGAAGGAAGGAAACTGATTCAAACTAGATGGCCATAGCAGATGAAGAGATAATAAAAACGTGGTATGTATCCACTAAATTTCATCTGAAAAGGTGTCTTTCTAGAACTATGTGGACACAGACAGAGTGATTTTGTGACTGTCTGACTGTCTCCAGCTCTGATCACATGGACATGTTAGTTGTCTGTTTGCAGTTACATATTTATGAAGAATGAAGCCAGTTAGAACATTTGAACCCAAGTCAATTGTCTGTTTTTTATGAAGAATCCACTTACTTTAAAAAGTCAGAAAAGATTTTGGAGGTAACAACTCATAATTCGAAATTTTATTTTTTTTTTATTTTATGTATATGAATGTTTAACTGAATATGTGTATGTGTACTACATGTGTGCCTGTTGCCCAGTGAGGACAGAAGAGGACATCAGACTCCCTCAAATTGGAAGTACATATAGTTGTGAGAACCACTTAAGTGCTGGAATAGAACATGGGTCCTCTACAAGAGCAACAAGTACACTTACCTGCTAAGCTGTATTGCCAGCCCCAACTAGCTCATTTTCTAAATAGGAAGTAAGACAGCTCCCATAGACTTACTGAAGGACCACTCTCCACATTAATAACAAGTATTTTCTAAAGATCAGAGATCTAAAACGATAATTGGGGTGCCCTGAATGAAAGAATCACCTCCTCAGATCATACATATAGGGAACATTTAAAAGATAAAATAGTTCTTCATAGGTAAAAGTACACAAATAATGTCATAAAGTTTTAATTCATGTTTGACAATGTTTCTTCGGGCCTGAAAATAAATGTCTATTGCCTTTGACTTTAAATTTTCTACAGATTAGCATTTATCTTATTACTTCTGGGAAATACATATATATGTCTATATATTTGGATGCATATATATTTAAATATGTAGGTTTATATCAAAATAGTAAGATGATTTACTTAATCATATTTTATGAAGTCACTAACCTTCGAGTTATGTTCTTATGATTCCTCCAACAAAACTTACACGGGTTGAATGTCACAAAATTTTTAGGAAAATGTATTAACCAAGATTCAAATCTCAAACACTATCAATGGTATCAATAATCCAGTATGAAATATAATCAGCAAGTTAAATGCATATATGTATTCATCAGGGAAGGTAACAGAATAAATAGAATATATATATGGAGAGAGAGAGAGAGAGAGAGAGAGAGAGAGAGAGAGAGAGAGAGAGAGAGAATATATTAGAATGGCTCTCTAGCTGTTGTCCTAATCAAGGTCTACGTTGTTCAGTAGTTTTCGCATAGTTCAGTCCCTGTGACTACATGTCTAGCTGGTCTTTAGTAGAGCTCAGAATCTAGGCTTTAGGACTAATTGAGGGGTGGACTTGCTAGCGAGAGTGATAACAAGCAGGCAGGTAGCAAGCTTCCTTCTTCCGTGCCCTTCATATAGGCTTCCAGAAGAAGGTGTGGCCCAGATTAAAGGTGGATCTTCCCACCCCAAAAGGTCAGGATTAAAAGTGGGTCTTACCACTTCAAATGATTTAATTAAGAAAAAAATTAATCCCTCGTAAGAGTGCCCAGCTGCTTCATTTTAGTTAATAACAGCTATAATCAAGTCGACAAACAAGAATAACCATAACAGTCTGCAATGGACCAGGGAATCAAAATAATTCCTTTTTCTCTCCAATTCATTCCATTAAACATTATTCAGTGGTTGATGTATCTTACCATCTAAAAAAAGAATTCTAAAGACTTATGAATTAAATAAGCAATTTCTGAAACTGCTTGCAACTTCAAGTGGCCTCAAATCAAAATTTTGATGGTTTTCATTTCATCATAAATATCAAAGCTGATCTTAAATTATACCTCTCTTCCTCTGAAGTTTGAAACTCGAGGCCTGAAAGCAGTATTAGAGGCCTTCCTTCCCTCCTCTTACTATTGGCTGTTCCAACTCCTCTTGCAAATGCCAGACAAATTCTTCTTCTATGATCCCAGGGCTTGGACGGGTAGTCTTAAGGGCTTTCTAAGTTATTCATTTCAGGTCTAGAGGAGTTCTGAGCTGATTTCACTAAGAGGGATGCTGTGTGGACTTAGTGGGTGTTCTCTGTTCCCCTGCTGTAGCATTGTCTTTAACCAAGATGGGTCTTCCACAGGTTTGACACTCTGTAAACCCAGTCTTTTTCTGCTGAGACAGTCACAAATATGGAAAGAACCCAAGCTGACTTTCTTTTAATTGCATCTGCATCCTGAGCCACAGTGTTGAGACTGTTTGCAGCACTAGAGTACCTTATAGCAGTTAAACCAACCGTTTCTTGCTTGTGCAGTTTCTGGATGAACACCATCCTCTGCATTTCCCTGATTCCTCCACACTGAACTGCAAAATCTACCTGCAGTGAGGTGGACATTAGGATGACCCCACCCAGTTCCTTTTTCATGGCTGGAGCTATAAGGTCGTTATAATACAGACTAATCTTGCAAAGTAAACCAGCCATCCTGACTCCCTGCCCATAAAAGCATCTAGCTGATTCCTTTTTATCATTTTTTTAAAATTCTTTGTTCTCACAAAGATATGGGAGTTAAAGGACAAAATCTCTCTCATCTCCTTCTAAGCAAGAGGTAAATAGTTGGGTATGTGGACAAATGTCACAGTGTATGCTCAAAAGAAAAATGTCAGACTACAGTAATAGCTTCATTACATCACAAATGATAATCAGGAAAATATACAACAACACGCACACATACACACTCATACACACACACACACACACACACACACACGCACACACACTGCATTTATTCCTGGGCTTTGATATGCTTTTGCTTTTCAACATGAAAAGCCTCTCCACAATGGTTGTACATCCACATCCTCTATACAAAAACACAATCAGTTTTTCAGCTCTCTCTACAGCAATTTGCATTGCCAGGGAAAGGACATTAAGTATTCTAAGCTTGGGGCTGCCACTGAGGTTATTTATTTTCAATTATGTATCAAGTGACAGCACAACGCTGTGCTGGGAATTGAACTGCTTTGATTCTCCATTAAGTGCAAATTCAAAGCTCAAATGTAGATGTAACCAGTCATGATCAAGGTGGCATCCAACAGGGGTCCTGCCAGTAACATGATTTCATTTATATAGATTCATTTTCAATTTGTCTTCTCCTTTATTCTATATAACAAGTAATGGCCATTATAATTAAAAACAAAATGAACTAACAGGGGCTATAGGAAAAAATGTTGGGGTGTCACCAACATTTTTGTCACCTATAATTATGGATTTATTGGATTAATTTTCAAAATCTCCTTCCCATGTAACTACATATATATGCAGGCAGAATAGCTGTCTTTTCCTTTGGATTAACCATGTATTCTCAAGAATCTCGAAGAATACTGACCTGAACAGAATATTGTTTTGACAAATATTTGATGGGCTGTACTGTACTGAAGAAAGAAAGAATGAACTGATAGAAAATGAAAATTTGAATCAATATCAGATTTAATTCTATAGTAGAAAAGGTTTGACAATTTATATTCCCTGAACTATATAAGATTCTAATCCTAAAATATTTCCATTTCTAGTTCATCCCCAGAGCTTTAGAGGGCCTGGGTAACTAACTATTTGGATCCTTGGGTTACTGTAATAAACACTACAAAAAACCGCATGGCTCAATACAACAGGGATGTGTTTTCTGCTAGTTCTGGATGCTAGAAAGGCAACATCAAGGTTGTTGTAAGTGTAATGGTAAAAATAAAATGCTGCAGGTTCCTGAGTGGTGACAGCCGGCAGCGGCCAAGACCACAATGGGCCACGAAGGCAATCACTCCCAAGCAGAGAACATCCAAATGGCCTATAGACCATGAGGGCCAGCAGGTCCTAGGCACAGAGCCACATGGTAGATGAGAGACTAAAAGCATTAAGTTTCAGGCAGGGTGCCACATGGGGGATGAGAGACCAAGAAGGATAGGCATGACATGCAGAGTGAGATTGGATATTTATTTAGTGGGTTATGGAAGGGAAAGGGGAAAAGCTAAGAAGGGGAAAGAGCAGAGAGGCAGAGAGAGAAAGAGAACTGGGGTGGGGGAGGAGAGGAGCCACAGCAGCAGCAGCTACCTCTTTGGGAGAGAGATGGAAAGGAAGGGTCTAGGACTGCAGGCAGGAAGGAATATCTCAGTGGTGGATATGGTGGGGGATGTCACAATATGCCCTATCACCAAGTAGGTTGCGATGCCTCCAACAGACATTGGTGATATTTGACTTGCATCTGGTGATTCTAATTTCTGTCTCTATCTTTACAGAATATTGCCTCCCTGTGTCTAGATATCTCATCTTTTCACTTCTAAGGACAAGTCTTATCAGATTTAGAGCTTATTCAAATCCAAGAATTATCTTGAAATCCTTGTGTTACTTATATCTTCAGAAACCATTTTAAAACAAGGCAACATTTGTAGATACCAGGGACTGTTTTTGTAGATAATATGCAAAGCACTATCTTAACTTTTAGCAACTGGTCAATGGAAGCCAATATTATTGGTCTCCAGAAATATAAATGCAATTATCCTCTCTTGTGTTCAGATTTTGGGGAATCAAATCTGGGGTCTTGAACTATCTCACTCTATCTTGTCATGGTTTCTGCATTGTCCTCTGAAGCAAGTGACCTCTGATTATTCCAATCCCCAAATTGGTTTGGTCATTAACAATAAAGAAGAATTAGAACCCTACCCATGAGTGTGACCATATATGAATGACCACCTGTCTTTCCTACACTTAAAGTAAATCTCCTACTTGCCACTGAGCAGGACCGGTCTATGGGTGATGTGCTACCCTCTTCAGTATTCCCTCTAAATTACAAAAGAGATCTGGACATAGATTTTCTTTATGTGGGGTTTCCTTCTGTATGCTGTGATTACCATTAATGAATAAAGAAACTGTTTTTGGCCTATAGCATGGCCGAACTATAAGGTAGGTGGAGAAAACTTAACTGAATGCTGGGAGAAAGAAAGGCAGAATCAGGGAGATACCATGTGGTCCCACCGGAGACAGATGCCAGAACTTTAGCCCATAAGCCACAGCCATGTGATGATATGCAGATTAATAAAAATGGGTTAAATTAATATGTAATATCTTAATATGTAAGAGTTAGCCAATAAGAAGTTAGAGCTAATGGGCCAACCAGTGATTTAATTAATATAGTTTCTGTGTAATTATTTTGGTTCTGGATGGCTGGGATGAACAAGTGGCCCCCTCCTTACAACATTTTCTCAGCTTTAATTTTCTATTCTGTCTGCATACTAGATTAATTTGCATTCTAAAAATGTTCAAATACAGTCTTCAGACAGGGTCCATGCTACACAAAGAAAGGTGAGCTGCCCTGAAAGCCTGCTTACTATCATCGGTATCAGGCAGTAAGTGGCCCACACTTATATGTTGACCCTGGTACTGTGGCATATAATGTGCCAACAGATTGAAATGAGAGATTTGCAGCTACTACATTCGAAATAGAAATCGTTATTTCTATTTATCATCAGATTTCTTCAAGACATTTCATATTAAATCCAATTTCCAGATTTTTTTCAACAAGAATCTGTGTGTACACCATGCATTGAACAATTTGAGCTAGGCAAAATGCTCCCTTTCAATGGTCGGTCTTAGAATTCTGGGTTGCAGAGTTCCTACCACTTCCGATTTTCTTGAAGCCAGGGTTGAGTATCAGTTGCGAGTTCTAACTTATTATTGCCACTTTTGCCATATTTCAGGTTTTGAAACACAAACCTCTTCCTCGTGGGAGAACTGAAATTTGCAACTTGTGATTTGAACACTCCCTAGATGCCTACTGAGTGAAGGTGTGTCAGAATGGTTCAACAATTCAAAGAATTTTAATTCTAATTCTAAGAATTCTAAGAATGGGTTCTTTTACCCGTAGACTCAGGAAGGAAGAAAAGGTCATCCTTTGTTCTCTACCTTGGCTTTGTAATCTCAGTCTTCCTGAAGCCAAGAGTTTAGTAACTCTAGTGCTTTTGTGTTTCCAATATTATTTATACTATGATCCCAACAGTGGTCTGAAAAAAAGACAATGTAGATAGATAAAAGGGTAAGTATTTTGCCTTTCTTTGCTCCTGTAACTTGCTTTCTATGGTGCCTCACCTCCTACCCACCCTCACTGTTTTGTTCAAACCTAGCATGAGCGCTTTGGAAACAAACCTCATAATGTCTGTTTGCCTTTGTGTTCATTTAAGGCCAGCTACCGTCTATGTGGAAGAAAGCAAACCTGTATCTTTGGGGCAAGCTCTGCCTATGAGTGTATTATTCATGCTTCAACAGACTGGAGATTTGCTTTCAGTAAAATACACCTCAAAATGATCAAGGATAAAAATCTTATAGATAAAAAAAATGAAATCAGGTTTCATCTGGACTTTAGTTAAGTCTTGCTAAAATTGAGTTTCACATACTGTTCTCAGCTCCCTCCGTTATTGCTAAGACTTTCCACGCCAGAACTAATGAAAAGTAGAAGTAATTCCATAGTCATGAGTCTCACAGAAGCCCATTCTGTCTCTTAATAAGCAAAAAGATGAAAGAGAAGTGAGGGGAAACAATGAAGATATAACATATTTTGATCACTAGATGCTACATAAAGCCGTTTCCGGTAATTTACCATATTACCATCAGAATGAGGAAATGTTTCCTCTCTTTTTGTGTGAGCATTAGTGGATATTAATATGCTGTGAGCACTTCGTAAGTTATGAAGGCTTTCAGGCAGTGGCAACAGTTAAAATCACAAGGCTTTTCTTGCTCAGGCAAATGGATAAATGGAGTAAGACAGTTGTATCAATGCACTATTTGAATGATTTAGACAGTCTTTTCTCCAACCAATGGAAAGAATATGTTTCATAACCTAATAAAAGCACAGGAACAAAAGACCCTGAGAGTTTTAAAACCATTGAAGTGGTCTCTCTGATTTTATCTCTATTCCACTCACCTCTGCTGGGAAAGCTCTGTATGATGCATCAATTTAGAGGGTTTCCACAATGATTCCTCACCCTGATATTTCAGAATCCTGGGACAAATCTGACTTTCCTAATTCTAGATAAACTTTGTTGGTAGGATGATTGAAGATGATCACTATTGGTAATGATAAGTTTTTCATCTTGGTTCACAGATTTCTGATTCAAATATCAGCTCATCACAAGGACCATATCGGTTTACAAGATTTTCGACTAATTTAATTGTTCCATGAGTCAAACTCCAAATACTAAATATATGTTCAGTTTGAATATTATTTTAAATGATAAACAAAAAATAAATTCTTGCTAATAGTGTGTATATGGAAATGTTTGTGGGTAAAGCCTTCCACATTTGACAGAGAAAAGATAGACTGAAGACTAGCAAAAGGAATAGTGGATATATATGTGATTTAACAAATTTAAATGGCAAAATTAATTGCAAAATATAAGCAGAGAAAAATGGATTTAGCTGCTGTACAAGCTTCTTGACTTTTGGTTAATTTAAAGTTTTTCATAATAAAATTTGAAAGAGAAACTCAGCGGAGTTATAATGTTATTACCGTTTTCTCCTTAAGGTATAAGCAAATTACAGGTGCCCTAATCCTACTACAGGAACAAAGCAACATGAATCTGTTGGGGTTGGAGAGATGTATCAGTGGTTAAGAATGCACGCTGGTCCTGCAAATGCCCCTAGTTTAGCAGCTATTGACAACTGATGGCTGCTGCTTTCTTCAGAGATAGAACCCCTGAGAGACCACCCACGTTCCAGCAGATGATCTTACGTCTATGCATATGCAGGCAGCCTTTAGACTGGTGGGGGTTGTAAAATGAAAAAGATACATGAAATTGGAAAAGAAAATTGGGGGGACAGATGGAGAGGAATTGGAGGGAAAGAAGGAGGATATTGATCAAAACATGTTGCATGTGTGTAGAAAATTCAAAAACAATTTAAAAAATAAATCTAATTTTAAAAATTAATCATCATATTATGGACATAGAAAAAGAATCAGTACCAGTGCATAAGATGTATTTCAAAAAAATCTCAGGAGAAAATTTCTAAAATCTAGAGAAAAGGATCCCTATCCAGATGTAAAAGGCCTAATGTAGAATAGTTACAATATTGAAAGCAAAGACCACATGTCCTGCTGGGGACTCTACTTGGCCCTGAAGACAAATCTAGACACAATCACAGCAGAATTCAACCAGACCTCCAAAGATCTACAAGTATTACTTATCAAATTATATTTTTAAAGACTAGGAGTAGAAGGAATACTTCCAAACCCTTTTCTATAGAACCAGTATGACTCTAATCCTAAAGTCAGAGAAAGATACAACAGTAAAATGAATTATACAGCCAATATCCCTAATAAACACAGATGAAACATTTTCAGCAAAATAATTGCAAACTGAATATAAGAATAAATCAGAAAGACTATATATTAAAATCAAGTGAACTTTATCCCAGAGATTGTAGGGCTGGTTCAACATACATAAGTCAATAAATGTAACAAATCAGTAACTTGGAAAAAGGACAAAAAAAATCACATGATCATTTTAATAGATGAAGGGAAGGTCATCAAAAAATCAATATGGCTTCATGACAATAGTCCTTAAAAGAATATGACTACAGGGAACATTGCTCAACATAATAAACTCTGTGTATGACAAATCCACAACCAATATCATCCTAAATGGACAAAAAACTGAAGCAATACCATTAAAATCAAGAATGAGGAAGACCTGTCCACTCTTTTTTTATCTTTTCAATATAGTATGACTGAGTGTCCAGAACTACCTCTATACCATAACAGGAAATCATTATGAGATTATCACTAACCTCTATGGATAACAAAGAAGTTTCTAGAATACAATGGAGGAGAAAAAATGAGGAAAGCAATAAACTGATTGCACTCTGATGGAGTGCCTGAAAAACAGTGTGACATCCCAAGTGTACCTAGGAGCCCGGAGATTTTGCTGCCCACCCTTACCTTGGGCACACTTCTGTCTTTAAGTTCACAAATCTTTTCTTCTCTGGACCAACTCAAGCAATAGAGGGATACATGACACCCATTATTATGGGGAAGAAAGAAAGAGGTGTCCATGAGAAAAATAGTCCAAGGTCCTTTCCACAGGAATTTCAAGATTATTCATGCTAAGGTTTGCGGGGGGAGATAACCCAGTGTCTAAGTGCAAGAGATAGAGAAAGGACGTAATTTCTGGGAACTGGATAAAGTGCCAGCTTTCCATCAACTCTAGGCTTTTTGTCAGTCCCTTGACTGCTAACGTAGTCAGGTTTCCTCCTATGTAGAAATCAGTGGCAGAGGGCAAGGCTTTTGAAGAGTGCTTCTGGCTTCAGCTCTCTCTACTTTCAGCTCTAAGGTTTTGCAAGAAAGTACAAGTTCTACATCATTACTGCCATTCCTTAAACATTTAAAGGGATATAAAAGAGAAGTCAATGGTAAAATACCATGAAAGAAATGCAGTAATGAGTCTGAGGTGGAGCTGTCTAACTTGCAAGGAACATCAAAGAAATGGCAGGTTTCACCTCAAGTATCTAAGGGGAAAATGAAGCTAAGTATATGATATATGGTGCCAAACCATAAAAATAATATACATTTTTGTATATTTTTTGCTCTGTGTGCTTAGATATATTTTCAGGCTTGATGGCATCCTGGGAGGAGTTTATTAATACCACGGCAAGACAAACCTTTTCAAGGCAAAATGAGCTCCGGGAAGAGCTGGTCTCTTGGGCTCCTCCTTTGCTTGTCAATCTGAGGCATTTAGGAACCAGTGAATCTCTAGCAATGAAAGGCAAAAAGTAAAGAAGAAAAATGAGAGACCTTGCTGTGTCCACCTGTTTGTCTGCTGACTTCTCTTTCTGTTAAAAGAAGGTCATGTTATCAATCATAAGAGGATGAATTCTGGGCACAAGTACCTGCTTATGTAATTTCTTTTGTAAGCTATTTTATGATATTAAAAGAGTCAGGCAATATGTAGAAAAATGTGACCAATTTAGGCAGCGTAGGGAAATATGCCATTTGGTCTCATTTATCTTAATAGGGATTTAAAAGGACACTCATGAGCCATTAGGACCCATGAGTTAGTTGAGCTGAACAAGTGGTTTTACATAAGATCCATTCCTAAATCATTAAGTGCCCGCTTGCATCATTAAAAGCAAATGTATTTTTAATTTAAAATTGCAAGAGTCATAACAACTTGTCATGAAAACAATTTCAGTCATACTTACTGTGCTTGCATGGGTCAAGAGGAGTGCTTTTATCCTAAGTTTCAATCTCTCTGAGGAAATGCAACTGACTGGTTCCCTTCCTTCATTCCTTTGCTATAGGGCTGCATATCATCTTTCAAATGAGGAAAAAGGAAGAAGCCAACTAGGTGCCAGTCAGAAATAAGTAACAGGGAACATAGAGCAAGGGCCCCAGGAGAGGGGAGTGAGGAACAGCGGGGAGGTCTGCCCGTCAGACATGTTGCCAACAAGATCTGGCTTTCTGTTTCCATGGGCACTGTGGCACTTCCGTGATGTCTACCCTCGGAAGTGGTAACACTCGTCATGGGTATGGTTGTACTTCATGATGTTTAGAAAGTAATTCATGTCTCTCCATTTTGACCTCATCCCAAAGGACATCAGAACCCACACTAGCATGTCACCTTGCTAAGAACCAGTGTTCTTTTGTGAACAAGGAGAAGGAGACCAAAGATGAAGGGATGATTTGGACCAAAGTGCTTCTGTTTATGCAATATGCAGAAATACATGTAATTTTATGAGTACTTAAATTACACTGTTTCAAGCTTTTGAGGGTTTAGTATGTATACACATTTGTTTTATAGTCGTGATGAGTCAATAATGTGTACACTGTTACAATAAAAATTTTCAGAGATGGAGGCTTCCCTGAGACACAGGACGGAAAAACTCTTTTATGTAGACAAAGAATATGAAACAGAAAAGAGGGAATATGAGTAAATGCTGCTTCACATGGCATTGCCCTCTCTACCCTGACTATTTTACTACGTCATAAAACTATAGTTAGTATCACACTGAAAATATTGAAATTACTTTTAAAACACGATATTAGGGCGTAAGTCAAATGGATTCTGATTAGCAAGCAGAAACTGCAAGTGATGTTCTAGGCTTGAAAGAGTCAAACACTGTAGAGAATGTCTACTTCTTAAATGTGTTCCCCATTAAATATTTGCCTGGCTACCCTGTGCCCATCAGGTGACTATGAACCAGTCTTCTATTTCATAATTTTTGGTAAGTCTTCATAAGACTTGAGTTGCTTTTCTAAAATAACTATGTTCCAGAATTCTGATCTAACACCTAATTAATTTCTTTTTTAAAACATGTTCAATTATTTAGACTGAGCAAGTTGCATTTATTTAGCAAGATATATTATATAATTATGCTTTTATGTACGTTTCTGGGGATGATCTTTTGGTGCTGGATAACTAATTTGTGTCCATTTTCCTGGTGAAGACTATCTCCCCAGCTCTCAGCCACCTCAGTGTGAGTGAGCCTCTGTTTTCTATTAAATGCCTTTAGAATATCTATAAAAACCTAAGGGTGTTTATGTTTTACTGATTTATATTGTCATTTCTGCATTCATAAGCTATTGAAACTAGTGAAAAACATTTCTTATGAACAGAAAACTTTATGGCACTAAAGTAGAGAACAGGTTTTGACTACTGATAAAACTGTACATTAGCTTTCATCCAAAATGTTTGAAATTGGTATGTTAGAGGTTATTAAATTTTCAGATTTTGTAGTCTTTGCTCATACGTTACAACATATTTTGTAGGAGACATAATTAATGTTCATATGCATCCTCTACAGAGATCCTCAAGGTAATTTTACAGATTTTATTGCACGTATGCTTTTACTTTCACACACCAGGCACTACTGGTTTCATGTTGGAAGCTCCAAATATTTCTAATTTTGAGGTGTTTTACACCTGGCTATTAAGAATGTTCATAATGTAGTATTATATAACACTTGAGATTATAATTCCTGTATACCTCTGTCTTTAAAGGAACATAAATAAAATAAATGGAAAAGAAACCACGGTGTGGCTGAAGAGGGGATTACATAAGCACAAGACATTACCAAAATAATCCATGCAGTAACACTTAACCTGGCAAAGATTCTATATCCACTCTACTTTTCAGTGCTAGAAAGAAATGATAAAGCAGTTCAAATATATTGGAGGAGGCTGATCTTAATGTTACTTTCAGGGTATTGCCGGCACTTACTACACCAACTCTCAAACCTCTACAGCATGCCTATGTCAACACAGCCATTCCAAATATAAGAAATCATAGCCCTCACAGCATTTAGAAATCAGTAGTTTGTTGGCAATGCAGTAAAGGGGACATTTAATAAGACAGAAAACCGACCAAATGTCAGCAGTTCTCTACATCACCAACTACATCAGAAGGTATAAATATTTCATGCAGATAATATGAGAAAGTTTGATATCACACAGATGAGCGCTTGGGTTCAGGTGTGTCCGGGAATCAACAAAGAAGAGCTCTCCTCTGCTGCACCTCTCAACTGTTCTAACATAAAAACTAGCACTATGACCCAGAGACCTGAAGGCTTTCAGTAGCAACTGTCCAGACCTCGGCAGCTGCCTTGTAATATGTTAACACAGGATGATGTGTGGTATTTGTTGCAAAAGATACCTCAAGTCATTTCATCATTTAGCAGACCCTTAGTATATTTTGTGTGCCAAGTATTTTAATACACAGTGGGAATATAAACAATGAGCGGTGGTATTTAGGGAAGAATAAAAACAACACCACACTGGTATATGGACTAGATCTATATTTGTGAGTTGAACATGGAATGGGGGCCTGGGTTACAGAGAATGCATGCCAATCTGTGGTGATCTTTTTCTGGGGTAAGAAAACTGAATGGGTGAATTTCATGATACTAAAGGATAGAAAAGAGTTCTTTTCTATGAAATCCCGCTAAAAGAATCCTCTGAGATGTAAATCACCATCTTCTGAGGAATGTCCCTTTGATAACATTAGATAGCTATTTATTCCATGCAAGTTAATGGAAGCTGCAACTCAATTGATTAATAAACTGATTCTAAAGGAGACTTAAAACTATATATGTAGAAATATGTAGCATTCTGGTCATACAACTATTTTTTATAAGTTTCATGCTTTACATAGCCTTTAGTCAATCCTCCTTGATTATAATTTCTCAAAACTAAGACTTTGGTAGGAGCTGAACAGCATAAAATTCAAAATTACAACCTGTAGTGAGGATATTCTATACTGCTGATTAAGAACAAAATCACATTCTTTGACAATCAGTGCCTAGGCTTCCTATAGTAATTAAAACACCTAATTAAGATGTTGCTGAATAGATGACTGTGCCACCTTGACACTGGGGTAGGGCACAAAAACCACTATTGGCAGAAAAAGAGAAATTCCTCAGAATATGGTTCTGGGTCTGCTCCAACTCACTGACAAGTGCACAATCAGGACCCAAAGACTCTGTGCCACAGAGCGTGGGCAGAATATATCATCATAACTTTCACTTGGAACAGTGGGACACAGTGTTCTCTTCTACGCCTAGCCAGCCAAATGTTATCTTGTACGGTATTTGAGCCACTGAATAGAGTTACATGGTCTCAAACAATTGAACACTGGGTTACATCTGTTAAAAGCATGGATTTTCGTTTTGAAACCGTTCAAACATTATCTCCTGTAATGGGCATGCACTGAAGGCATTCCTTAATAGACTTAATCACATGGAGGAGAATGTGCTTCTATTTTTTACAATATGAGCATGAGAGCAAGGAAGATATATTCTTCAAAACGGCTGAATGATTCCATGAAAAAAAAATCGCATGATCCATGCTGGAAATGTTGAAGGTACTTGCTTGATTCCAGCAGATAGAAAGCAGAGAAGGATAGTAGTAGCACCAGTGCATACTAGGGAGGGTTAGAGTCTTGGCTAGGACAGGAGTTGTGCCACTGTGAAAAGGTCATCTTTTGACCTTTTGAGTCTCTGTTCTTCTCCTAGAAAAAGAGAGGATGGGAAGTCTAAGGCCATATATCAGTTTTCAAGTGTTTATGTTATAGTTTTTTTTTTTTCAAGTAGGAATATGCTGGTCAGCTCAGTGAGCAACATGGTGAAGGTAGACTACTCTGACTTAACAAAGACAAAAGATACACCTCTCAAAGAGACTTGCTTATTTTTGCCGTGCGTGCCTGTGTGGATACCTACATACATTTATGTATATGTGCGTATTTCCATTGGATGCCAGGAAGTTGGAGTGGGGTTCTGATTCTCTGAATTGAAGTTACAGGTAGTTGTGGGCCACCATATGGGTGCTGAAACTAAACGGAGGTCCTCTGAAAGAAGAGCAAGTGGCTCTTAACTACTGAACCCTCTCTCCAGCCCCACATTGCCTTTCTGTATCGAAGCAGTCTTCATCCAGAGTCGGAGAAAACTTTAGAGTCATGTGAAACAGACCATTCATGAGAATAATAGAGCTGGAAATAGCCTTACGAAGCATTAGTGATTATCTAACACAGCACTGTCGTATAGTCAGCAAGCCGAGGAGACAGAATCTATGCTGCTTTCTGTCTCCAGGGTGTTTCAGACTTTTATTTTTGAATATCTGATAGATGTACTCCAGCTGAAGGAGGAAGGCTTTTTGGGTACTCATCTAGTACGACTGTGGATACCAAGTTAAAGTGAGTTCAGTACAACTGCATTAGTGTTTGGAAGCTGCTTTTACCTTCCAAAGTTAATTCATCCTTTCATTTAGAAAAATAAATGTGCACCTGTCGTAGTCTTCATCAGGAGAGCAGTGGATGATAACTGATACAATATACAATATTCCTCAATATATATATATATAATGTTCATCCTATGTATTTCAAGCTTTTTAATCTTCTATATGGAACTCTTGTTTTCTTGCTCTTTAAAAGTACATTGTCTAATTACATATGGTTGAATTTATGAAAAGTATTCCAATTTGAGATTGTGTCACCTATTCTAATCAAACACAGATTTCATCGGCCAAAGTGAAAATGTTGAAATATATTTCTCACTCTCATTTCCTGCACAAATATGGAGCCTGAAAAAGAACACACTAGCTGAGATGCTTTGTGTAGACAAAGAAATGAAGCAAAGGGGCCTCAAAACTTTTCACAAGAAACTCGCAGCCAGGGGTTCAACGTCACAGGTTTGTGACTTGCAGTAGTGTGGAAGTTGGAGAGTACTTGTGAGCCCTGTGTATACACACCCACAACACTTAAAGCTGCTCTCCCTCCCAGTGACTAAACCACTTCTGTAAGGACAGGGGACAAAAACACAAAACAATTCCTCCAGCAGCCTGTGGAGGAGAAACGACGTGACTCCAAAGGTAAATACTCCCATCTGGTGGTTCTGTCTGAAATAGCATGTGTTGGCTGAGGACTGGCTGTCCTAGAAAATGTCTTTCCTTTACCGTCATCGCTGCCGTTTATTAATCCCATCTAAGTACGAGATACCATCGTAGGCACCACATAAGACCAGTGGGACGCGTCTCTTACTTTTTGCAATAAATTATGAAATGTTCTAACAGTAGAATTACAACCCTGCCTTCTAAATTCACAAATGAGAACAAGAGTACGGGCTCCTCCTCCCTGGGAGTCATTTTTTCCAGTGGTCTCAACCTTTTCATCTCACAGTTTATAGATACGTCCCATCTCTTGTGTCAGACTTTACTAACTCCTCTGTAAATGGGAAATTACAAATCTGTCATTCAAGAGTATAGTCCTGTATTTTCTTTACGTTACCTCTTTCAAAATAAGTGATTTAGTTTGTTTTTCTCTATTAAAAATTGAGTTCAAGTTAGCCTTTGTCTCTTAGGAGGTTGCTTTTACGTCAACAGTGTAACATTTGAGCAGGTGAAAATGCTCATAGGGATTAGTCAGAAGTCAATAAGAAAACCCCCAGAACACAGAACAAATGTAATGAATCTCAGGACAAAAGACACAAGTTCAAAGAGATCATTGCATACAATTTCATGGCTAGAAATATTCATTAAAGATGATTCAAGCTCTGTGCCGCAGGGTGCAGTACACTGTGTTGCCTCGTTCTAGAAGAACAATGGAAGACAAAGAAACGTATTACATTTATTTTTCTTTTTAGATTTTAAAATTTATTCTTTGTGAATTTCAGACATATGAACAATATATTTAATCAGGACCACCTTACATCTCGCTCCTCCTGCCCCTCATGCCCCATCAATCCCCAACTTCCTGTTTTCCTATTCATTTTAACTATCTCACTGCATCCAATCACTACTAAGAAAGACAGATTTTGGTCAGTTTTTCTTTACTGAGTATTTGTTAGTGCTGCTCAAATACAGAAGGCCAAATAAGGCATTCCTTTGGGGGTTCTCCGTTGATGAGGTGCCAGTCTAAGGTCTCTGCTTTAGATCATGGGAATAAAAAGACCCCGAATATGGATGCCCATTTTTAAAAGATTGCTCCATCTTGGAAAGATAATACTGACCAGGTAAGCCAACCAATCACAGTTCCTTGGGTTTGGTTGCTTCCAGCCTATTTGCATTCTCCAGATGCCAAGGTATCAGAAGTGAGGAAAAAAAAAAAAAAAAAAAAACTGGTTGCCTTGTTCCTCACCCTTGCCTGTCCTAGCATAAGTCTGGGGAAACTAAACAGAACACTCCTTCATGAGCTGTCATGGGAAGGAGGTTTATAGCTTGATGATTCAGTTTTGCAGCCTCATTGGGAAGGAACACTTTTTTCCAATTACAGTAAATTTAAATAGAATAATTGTAAATTAAGAAATCAGAGAATTCTGTGTCCTTACTAAAATGCAAGTAAAAGCAGAAAAAGAATTGTACTTATATCAAGATGATAAGATTTAAGTAAGTATAAGTAAATGCATGCCAGAAATACGCATCTTTTAAAAAACTTAAAATTTTTTTTAAACCCTAAGCTCTTGTTATATCTTAACACTAAAAAGAAATTCTGAGGGAAATAACATTGTATGTATGAAAATGACAAAAGTAGACCTACTATTCTGAATCCTAAATATAAATAAATAAATAAATAAATAAATAAATAAATAGCTTTGAACATCATAGCAAAGCTTCTTGTTTAGGCAAAATATGATTCAATTTTCAAAAGTAAGCAATACTATGTACTAACTGAAAATAAATTTTTATCCAGTTTTCATATTTTAGAATAAGCCCATTTGTGTGTACGTGTGTGTACGTGTACCACATACATCCAATGGTCATAAGACAACCTTTTTCTTTTTTATTGATTTTTATTGACATTCTTTTTCTTTACATACATATATTTTACATTTTTTATATTTTGATTATATTCTTTCCCCTCCTCCAACTCTTCCCTGCTATTTCTCACCTCTCAACCCACACAATTTGATATCTCTCTCTCCTTCCTCAACCCCAAAAGTATCAAAACATAAAATGAGAATCAAAACAAACACAAAACATTCAATAAGACAAAATGCCAAAATAAGACAAAATGGAAAAAGAAGACCCCGATACACACATACACAAAATGTTGCATATTTTGTGTGGTCCAATTAGTCCTGGCCTTGGGGCATGCACTGGAATACGGTTGATATAAAAAGTGACACTATGTTTAAGAAAACTGGCTTCCCTTTTCCCAGAAGACATCATTAACAAACAGCTTCTTCATTAGAGGTGGGAGTCCATGATCACTTCTCCTCCTCAGTGCTGGAGCCAGGGTAGCCTCTTAGGTATTGACATATCCCACACTGTCTGAGACAAGAACTCTTCTGCATCACCATATTTACCTACTTACCTATCTATTCATCCTAAAAGAACAATCTTTAAAAGTAGACTTTCATTTTTGCACATCTCAGATATATGGTAACACTTTAATCAATATAAATTGCATCTATAAATAGTAGGTCCCCCAACACACATACTATATACACACATGTGTATTCGATACAGGCAAATTATGTCGTCTTATAGTCTCTAAAACACCCTAAGTTGTGTATAAAGACTAACGCCCCAGTTGAAAAGCCTGCTGCAGGAACTGTGCCTATTCTGTCACTCTTGGCCAACAAGCTGTACAAATTAGCGGCTGACTGAGGGAGTGGGCCTCTCAGTATCAAAATGCACTCAGTATAATAGTCTTCACAGCCTGAAAGAGCCCCTGAGGTCATGTCTTCAACATCTGCATGCATGACTTAGCACTTTAGCTATGGTTGAAATTGAGGAGGCAAGCTGCGATATGTACAATGACCAAATTAGTACACCACTGCTTCTCCTTACTGTCAAATTCCACGAGGCTTTCTTCTTCATGAATTATGTCATTAACTCCTTTCACAAAGAATAGCAAGGGAATAAAGCAAACACATAAGCACATAGTGTCAACTCTGAATGTCCCAATCAAGATCCAAGCTCTCCAAAACAGAAGAATACCTACTGAATGATTTGGAAACAGTAATAAGCTGATAGCCAACAGGGTTAAATTTATGCGAAATATATTCATTCGTAAAATTTGTATGTTTTTCATTACCATAAGGAATTGCTAAAAAAATGTCTGCGGATTCCCAGTTCTATCTGCACTTTGTAAGAAGAGATAGGAAACATGCAATGCCTCTCTTGAAACAAGGTCACAGTCCACACACAAGGGAAGGGAGGCATCACAAAACAAAATTAGCCTTGATAAAATACATCCAGCCACAGGATCTGACATGCCTGATGCCAAGGTCCTTCAGAAGTACTGCTTTCTCTTGTGAGTCACTGAGTTGACAGTGATCTTTAATATTTTTTTCCTCCATGGTAATAAGGAATTCCTTATAAAACTGTCATTACCATTGTACATAAAAACACTTCCCTATGCTTAATGTCAAAGTTAAGACTAACTGAAATTTTACTAAAAAGAAGTTAAAGATGAGGATTGTTAGGTTACTGAAGGAGGTGGCAAGACAGTGTGAATCGAGAAAGCACAGATTTCTTTTAATGCCCAATCTGACATCTATCTTTTGTCAGAGCTGGTGCTCCATTTCTGCTAGAGACATGGCGTTGGAGTCTCCTCTAGGGGTTAGTAGCTATGAACTCAAAATAAATGCCCGGGCTTTGGATAGAGGTTCACATTCTTTCTCTTTAGCAGTTGTGTGGTAAGTTTTACATTTGGGCAACCATCAATCTGACTTCTATCACTGAGATGTGTACTAATCTAATTATGGAGAATATTATATTATGTTCATATTGCATATTTTAAAATAAATTCATTCCCAAACAACCAAGAAGTTAGTGAAAGATCTTTGTTTATTGATTCCGATTGTAAATGATTTGCTTTTATTAAGAAATGTTTCTTGTCTGATGGTGGTGGCACATGTATTTAATCCCAGAATTTGGAAGGCAGAGATGGGAGGATCTCTGAGTTTGAGGCCAGCCCGATCTACACCGTAAGTTCTAGGATACTCAGGGTTACTCAAAGAAATGTTGTCTCAAAAAATGCAAAAACAAAAGGAAGATAAATGTTTCTTATTTAAGCATTCATATTTTCTTTCACTGGACACATCCACGTAAGCAAAAAGTAAAAATGAATCTTTTCACAATTGTGTGTCCATTATCTATAATTCCCAAAAGACTTGAGCAAAATGGGAGAATCTCAAATAGGTGAGTATCAGAATCTAAACTATGTGTGTTTTTTTTTAATGAAATCATTGCCTGTGTTAGTGATCTTAAAGTCTGTGGACATCAGATGCAGCCTTAAGAAGTATAGTAGCACACATCCAAAAAGGTGGTTTTCTCATTAATCTCAGCAGAATATCAAACAAAGCAAACCAAAATGGACCAGCTCCAATCCATCTGGAGGCAGGCAAACTATGGGAAAGGCTTCGAATCCCACACTGAAGATCAGAAACAAAAGCTCAATCAAGAAATATAGTCATCCCTTCCTCCATTGCCTCCCCTCTCCACCCACTCCTTTACCCTGTGACCTCAAATAATCCCAAATCTGGGAAGCATTAGTGGCGTTGCTTTAGCTGACCCCCATTACTGTGCACAGAAGGTGAAGGGAGTCTCTGCGGTAGTGAATGTCAAGGTTTAGTGTGAAGTAGAACATGCATTGCAGACAGCGAGATAGGCCATAGGAAATAAAGACGCCATTGAGTGGGAAGAGCGTAAATGTCTTACACGCATAGAACAGTGTCCTGGGTGAAGAAGTGATAAATAATAAGCCCTTCTCACCACACCTGCTACTCATTAGGAGACAGAAGCCTCTTGGCCACCACTAATACTTTCGGCATCTGCCAGAGGAAATAGAGGGCTTTGCAAAGAAAGAGATGCTTTTAAAAGGTGGTGGTAGAACGGAACAGATGCGTGTCTATTTTGTGGACTAGATTTCAATGAAATTTAGTGAACAAAGGTCCAGTGATTAAAGCCGACACATAAACAACTTCGATCAAATACAATTATCTAAGAAATGGAGGGTGGCCAATTCAACTCAGAGAAGCATGTGCTCTTTGAGTATCCACTTTGCTATTAATATTGCACGAAGTAAAGACATTCCTTAACTATAAAGACGTTTGTTGTAGCCTACACAAAAGTGAAGTTTCTTGCTAAGAATTTTAAGTTGAGGAGTTGGACCAGAAAGATGGTTCATCCTTTAAAGACTGGGCTCACAACCAAAACATCAAGTTGGCAACTTAAAGGAAGTAAAGAGGATTATAAATAAAAGCTCATCTTTTTACAAGATTAAAAATGAGCTGCCTTAGGGATCTAAGTAGGAATGAGAAATGGTTCATTCCTCTTTTCAAGATCCACTCTTCTGTAGGGAGACAAGCCCTCTTTGTCTTCTCAAACTCAACATGGGACTTACCCTAAGAATAGTCTCAAAGTGTAGAGGTTGGGGGTAAGCAGAACAGTCGACCTCCTCTGAAAATGCTGAAGACTGTTTTTCACTAATCCCTCCTCTCCGCTTCTAACAGGGGTCTCTGTCAGAACCAAAGTCAAGCAAACCACACTGGAAAATACACACAGCACTGTGCCTCATGTCTTTCTGAGGCTGATTCTAAAGGCCGGTTTAAGTTGGGCCTGAATGACAAAGAACAAAGAAATTTTCATATGCCTGTGATAATTTTGTCTATTAGAAAATCACTCGGTTTGATTTAGTAGAATCAGAGTTTCAGGGAGAAAATTTTTAGGAGCTTCAGTTCCCTGGTGTCTCTATGGAATCCGCAAACCCTGTGTTGTATTTCTGCTCTCTGCCCTAGCCACTTGCACGGTGTGACTGGCATTTTTCTGGTATCTTCCCTGGCAGAATGCAAGACTAATTTGGTAACCACTCAGGTTTTTATTCAGATCAAGAATTTTTTTTTTCAGGTACTGATTTTGTTTTTGTATCTTAACAGTTAAGCTTCAAGTCTCAAATCTTAAGCACAGTATTTGCTATTTCAAATTGTAGCCACAAGGTAGCAGAATGATTTAATTTTGACTCCTTCTAAAACGGATTAAGCAAGTTGGAAAGCATGTTAGGAATACGATAACAATGTAGTACAAGGAAACATGAAATAGAATACATGTTTTCGTTAGGAAAAACAATTTTTAAAATATAGTGTATAAATAGTGGGGGGGGGCATCAACTATTCTCTTAGTCACCAAATAAGTGAAACTAAAATTACAGCCATATTTGGATTTTCCTTGTATGTCTCATTTGCTAAATCTCCAAACCAAAAGAAGGCATGATTAATAAAAGAATATAATGCTCAAATTTATCTTTATTAACAGTCAATAATCAAGGACTAGTGTATAGATGTATATAAATTTCCAAAAAACTCTTTTTAAATAAAATAATGACAGTAATTGATATTAAAACCCTGTTAATTCTTTAGAGATTAAAATGATACATATGTATATATGCAAATCTCAGTTTTTACTAAATAATTCCCAGCTCTTATTATTTTGGATATGTCACTAAGATTTGTAGCTTGATTATGAAATGAATATAAAATGAAGAGAATAGTATATTCTTTTTTATTAAGCAGTAAATGAAATCAACTGAAATAATGAAATGTTCTCCAAACATATTTAAAGAAAATAAAACGTCTCGTCTTAATAATTGTGGATGAGTCTTCACAGAGCCAAGCTATAAACATGTCTCAGGAATCTTCGCTGGTCCCTGGAGACTTTCCTGCATTCCTTCACATGCATGGCTCCCAAGAGCAGAAGCCTGAGAAAACTGATAAGCCTTCCTCTGAGGCGTGGAGACCAACAGCCCAGACTTGGGTAAAAAGTCTGTGAAGAATGCCAGGGCCATGGGCACTTCCCAAAAAAAGTCTTACTTTCTTTGCTCCTGTATTCCAAACAAAACCCTAATATTACATATTCTAATAAATGCTAACTATCTCATTAGATTCACCATAGGACAAAAAAGAAAAGGTAGGCAACACCAGATGAGTAGACCAACCACTGATGAGACAGATGCATCGAGGGAAGTGCCATAATATACACTATGTTAAGTTATAGTTACAGAGTGATGCAAAGAGAGAGTAAAATGACAAGTTAATCCTTTGTCAGTGGTAATGAAAGAGAATATACTGCACTTCAAGAATGACCATAAGAAAGAATAGTTAATACCACAGGGAAGAGTTTAGGTGTAAAAACTACCCAATCTAAGATGTAATGACACGAAGTATGTCCTCAATAAGAGTATTTTTGTGGTAAATATATTGATAAGTACAGCGGTTTCCCCCAAAATCTATCCACCATATGATCTAGCGATACCTCTCCCACATCTACCCAAAGGCACCAAAGTCAACAAACAATAGAATTATCAAGTCAACATCAGCACTGGTCATTATCATCTAGTAATAAAATCAGATTAGGTACTCATGAAGAGATGAATAAAGAAATCATGACATATGTTTGCCATAGAGTATTATTCATAAAATAAGAATCAGATAATGGCAATTAGAGGAAAATGGATGGAGCTGAAGAGCACCATATTAAGGGAAATAAGTCAGTTGCAGAAAAGCATGTATCCTACGCTTTCTCTTATGGAATCTAAAGAAAGAAAGATAAGAGAGAAGAAAGAATGAGAATATTAAAAATAGGAAGCTAGAAGGAACAAGAATGAGGAAGACAATAAGGGCAGAAAATGTAGAGAGTTAAAGACAAAGTATCTTTTACACGTACATGACAATGGCATAAAAACCCAAAATTTTATACAGTTAATACGCAATACAGAAGACAAATTATTTGCAAGAATGGGTATATCTCAGCATTTCGGTACCTAAAAAAGTTGGAATTTAGTAAATAAATACTAAAATGATTATAACCATCTCAATTCTTCTTTTTGTGTTTAGAAAGACTTGATTTCCTAAGGGAGAAATAAAAGCAAAACATGAAGTGTTTGAGGCTATGATCTGCTTTACAGAGCCACATTCCATTTTCTCTAGAAGTGTTCAGCTTGTGTCTCCTAGGAATATCAGACGCTACACCCATAAAGTCCCGCTAGCATGACTGCCCAAATGTGAGCTGAACAAGGATGAAACCTACGGACTTGCCAACAAGGTTTTCCCTACCCTACACAAAGAACTACAGGCAACTGAGAAATGTTGAGAACGGGGAAATAGTCTTCTCTACGAAGGAACATACCAACTGGTTAGCCCTGAAAGCATACATACAAGAAAAACGATATGGACTGAACAGAATATATTGAGCAATATATATGTATATGCATACACACACACACACACACACACACACACACATATATATATATATATTCACTCAAAAACATTTAATGAAAAAAAAAAGAGGCCATAAATTTAAAAGACAATGAGAAGGGGTGTATGGTAGGGTTTTTAAAAATAAAAGGGAAAAGAAAAATGCTGTAATTTTATTAATCTTAAAAAACTTTAAAAAATGGTCCCAACTTGCTTTAATATATCAGTTCTCAAATACGCACAAACACATATCAAATACTGATTATAGAATAGCCATTTCCCCATCATGCAGTAAGTTCTGTGCCTTTCTTTTCTTTCCTGTATAGCCTGGAGCAGAGGGTTGTGAAATTGTTTCCTTTTAAGTATACTCATTTTCCTTCAATACAGAGGAAAGACAAATCACTGGGAAATCTTAAGGTTGCTTCTCCTTGTGTGCTCTTCCAAGTCATGGTTAGGTTTTAGCTTAAAAGACAATGAATGATGTTATGGCCCAATCCACTCTATCGACATTGTACTTCTGTGTTGGCCTGATTTCTGCGTATTCATCCTAAATGGCCAGACACTCACAGACTCTGTCAGCCCAGAAAGTTAAGGAGTTCATGAGTTCATTCTCTTCCACCAGAGAAGGGCAAAAATTGTCTTCTCTTCATCATCAACTCAATTACTATCTGTCTTCCAGTCACTCTTTGCACCCTCGTCCTCTCTTCCATTCTCTTCATTTGGGGCTTTATCCTTCTTACCTAAATGTATGACAACAATTTTTCTAAAGTACTTTGCTGCCTCCAATACTGAATTGTTTCATTGTCCTACGACTGGCAACTTTCTGAAAAACAAATCTAAAGAAGTTATTTCTCTTTCTTAAAACCTTAATGACTTTGTCGAGAGAGAAAGCTAAAACTTCCCAGGATAATTCCAAATTCCCCAAGCATAGGGCCAGAAGGTAAAGGTAAGGCTGACAGGTACCTTTGAACCCAGGAACACATGTGGTCAAGGAAAGAATCAACTTCTATGAGTTGTCTTCTGACTGTCACACCCATGCTTTGACATGTGCGGCACACACAAATAATAAAATAAAACAGATTTAATTTAAATTGAAATTTAAAAACAAAGCAAAGTTCCCTGTGTATGCTTATAGCTAAGAGCTTCATGTCTGACCTCTTCCTTTCCCATCTCACTGCCTTCCAACTAGTGATTACCTTACTTCTCAGTATTCAGATTTGCATGCAATTTTTCAATAAGTTTGAGTCAGCTGAGAGCTCTAAGTCACAGTCCTGTATTCCTCAGACATTTTAATATCGTAAGACTACAGCAAAAGCTTTTCTTCTATTTCCTTATGATCCCTCAAGATTTCTTAGTAAATTTTCCTTACACCATCTACTCGGTCTTTACTAATTTTTCTTTTGTGACAACTTAGCCATATCATATATTTCTAATATGGCATGCCACATTTTATTTTCAAATAATTTTTCAAAGTCTCACTTTCTTTAGTTTAAAAACCTTACAACAAAACAGTACTTACTCTCAATGACGCAGAAATGTTTAGGTTACCCTAAGCACTAAATAGTAAAATTTTCAAAGTACATAAGGCCAAAACTAAATAGTATACATTATATCATGTGTAAGTCATTATTTTAGGCATTGGGGAAAATATAACTATCTATAAAAGAGTGTTGAACTATTAAGGAGGTAATAGAAACAACACAACATGAATGTGTAATACATAGCAATCAACAAAAGGACTAGAAAGTTTTCATACATAAAGTAAAACTGGACGTGTGAATCCCCAATCCACAAAGTATATAAGTTCTATTGAGAATGAATGCAGAGCTCTCAAAGTTTCACAAGCAAGAAAATAAACATTCAAGCCATGCTTCAAAATGATTGATCTAGACTTATTAGTTAAGATTAAAGGGATCAATGGAAGTTGAGTGCAGAGAAGCCATTTGAAGAATGATTGTAATATATCATGCAAACCATTCTGAAGGAATTGCTATCTGTACCTCAGAAATGAGATCGTATCTGGGAAATAAAACATAAAGAACAGACTAGATGTATTTGGAAATGGTACATACGATGAGTGGTTTCACCTAACCAGATAAAAGGGATATTCACCTACAAAGAAACAGAGTCTTCAAACCGAAAGAAAAGAAAGGTCACTGATGTCATGAATGGAGCCGGGGAGGGTGTGAAGATGTTGGAATAGTAGATGACTTGTTTGGGTCACATGTTTCTGTACAGATGTGGATCCTAGAGAGTATATTCAGAAAGGACCAGAATGGTGTCTGAAAAGTCAGAGGAAGATCGTGACTGAAGACAAAGATTTGGGTCATCTGAACAAAGATGTTTAAAGACACTAGAGTGAGCATGAATGCCACAGACAAATGCAGTAAAAGAAGAGAGTTGGAAGGGCAGGCACATGGGAGCATTTTAATGAGCCAAGATGAAGGAATGAAAGTGCAAGGGAGGATGACAGAAAAAGAAAGCGATGAGGGTCACTGACAACAGTGAGAAGATGAATATGAAAAGACTATTAACAAGATCTAGTAGAGATGAAGTACTGAAGCAACGTGTGCCTACTGAAATGTCAAGTAAAATTAAAACTGCTTCTTTTTCAATTGTATTGCTGCATTTTAATTGTGTATGACTTCTGTGTCTAGGAACCAAAACAAACACCTGATTTTCACAAGCCAATTATCTTGGGTATCTTGTTGCAGTTATGCTAAGGTGACTAATAGATGCAGTTATTTGATTGGACTTAACTCTTCATTTGATGATAATATATTCCTTTTATCACGATGCTTCAACCACCATTTTTCCTAAGGAAAGGGAAAATAGCAGTGGTATATTTCAGAGAAGAAACCGGCCCTCTAAAGATGAAGGAAACACAGGTGATAAAATGTAAATAGAGACACCTGAACATGTCCAGGAGCCCAGGCCCCACAGGTGGCTGTGTGGGAAGATTACTGTAAATGTCCTGGAGGAGATCTGAGCATGACTGGGTAGCACTGAGGGTCCCTGAAGAGAAGTGAGATTGGAAGAAAGATGGAAGGAAAGTGCTGGCATCAATTCACCTTCTGGCTTTTGAGAGGATAGGTGCATTGCCTACTGAAGGTACCATCAGCTGTTAGTGGGGAGTTGGATCGGAGAAATTGTAATGAGGAATGGCAAGAAGGAACGGAAAACAGGCTTGCAAGATTTCCCAAGGCACCACTGGCCCCGCTCCTAGAAATGAGGACAGTCTTCTAATGTAGCAACCACAGCCGCCAGACCTTGCAAGGCAGAGAGTAGTGAACTGATGTCACGGCAGGTGGAAGGTAGCAGGAAATAAACAAAGACTAATGAGACAAAGAAGTTCACCTAGATACCTTTCTTCTCTCTTCATCTCCATGTGGGAGTAGAATTAAACACTGAACTAGTAAGGACTAGGAAACGACTCGTTAATTTAGTTTTACAAACTGAGAGCTAAGAAAAGGAAGATTTAGAAATAGTTTTGTAGCCAGCCCCAAATACTATCCATTATTGAACGTGAGCATATGCTAATCACTAATATATTTGACTTTTATGATGAGATTATAAACCAGATGGATTCACAACTTAGAGGCAGTGAAAATCTTGTGTATAACAAGTACGCAATGACTTAAGATTGTTTTAGTTGATTTGATAAAGATAAGGAAGGACACTACTTAGCGTCATTAAATGGTCTCTGCATGTGTTGTGTCCCCAGACTTCTTAGAACAACAGTCATTGTTCTGATCATTAAGTGTGGGAGAGACTAACTTTGTTATAGGATATATTTGATTAAAATATTAAGTCCAATTTTGAAAATTTCATATATAAATTTCAAGTAGAACATAGTTTCTACTCATAAACATGGGAATATTCTTCATATCCCAGATCTCACCTAAATAAAATTCCCGCAGTGCTGCATATACCCTACCTATTTCCCACCCTGTAGCGCAAAATTTCAGGAGAATCACAAAGTTTCACCCGAATTCATTCACAATTTGCCAAAATCCCAGTGACCAGATATTATCACCCATTTGGCTGCTTGACTGTAATGCAACCCTTCTTCCTTAACCTGGTCTTTTATGGAAGGTTTATGGAGAACTTAGAGCAGTGTAGAAGAATAGTTTGTAATGAACCAATCAGTTGGAGGGGAGGGGGACTGGCAAATTGTTAATCTTTTTTTTTTTTTACTCACCATGATGTATAACTAAGAAGTCACAGAGTTTGGAAAACTAAACTAGGGTCGTTCACAGTAAAACGGGGACTGTACGTGAATTTTCATGAATTTGTTAGGCTCTACCCTCCCCCTCCCCAAATAGGGTAGTTTGAAGTTAAGAGACGCTTTGCTCTATGAATCACGTGTGGGTGCACAGGAGCCATGTGGATTCTGGGGTCCAATATAGACTTTGGTTTTTCTCTGAGGCAAATTTTTCTGTGTAGCTATGAGAGTGCTCAGTAAATCAACAATAGCTTCCCAAGCAATCGGCCAGCCCACTCCCTTCTGTTTATATACACTAAGCCTGTGCTTCCTGTGACTACTTCAAAAGAAATATAATTTTCTTAAATAGTACCTAAGGGCAACTCTATAACGTGAAAGAAAGTATAGATGACTTTGAGTCTTTTACTACATGAGTGGAGAAAGAAGGAAGGAGTGATTGAAATGTTACACTGACCAGCCTAGGAAATGGGTAATAACTTGTGATTAAATGCAGATGGCAACCTGGAAAATTCAGTTAATCACAGGTATTAAACCTGCCTGGGAGCCATAAAAAGGCAGGTCGTAAGCCAATGAATAACCTGGGTTGAAGGAGGATAGTGACGCACAAGTCACAATGGGGAAAAATTATGGACTAAATTTATACTGCTTCAACTTTTCCGTCTCATACAAATGTTTATGCACCAGTGAACAGGCTGGTACATGGGATGGGAACCAGAAAACATTGGCAACATGAGTTAATCAAAATCAGAACAGAGAGATATGTGGATGACAGATGCTTCAATAGCACTTAAATCGGGAGAAAAGTGGAAAACTTTCTATTTGAGAAAGTGCAAGCCACACTAGAAACAGAAATAGTGTTTAAGATTCATACTACTGTCTAAGTCCAAGGATAGTACAATAATACAGAAGGGGATTATAGTCCACACAGGCAGGACCACGTGATCACAGTGTGGTATCACATAGCTAAGGCCCTACGATTTGGGCTTTGACATTCAACTGGCACATAGTAAGTGGTTCTGATTGATGGCTTACAGTGTTCCTCAAAGGAAAAATGCTGACTGTTAGAGATATGAGAAGACTTCAAACAGAACTCAAGGAAGCAAGGGTAAAATCTACTGTAGTCTGTGTATTCATGCCCCTTACCAGCGGTCACCACCCTTTGCCATCTCCAGCAATCAAGGCAACGCTGAGAAGCAGCTGTATTTCACTCTGAGCCCCCATGAGTTTCCTATTCATCATTACGAGCTGTTGATTTACCACATTGAGTGGCTGGTTCTGCAACGCCAGTTTCAGGAGTTCATGGTAGGACCAGCAGAGCATGTAAACAAACTGGAGAGGGCTTTTAATTGCTATATTTTTATTAAACCTATGTTTAAATTTTTCATTTCGGATATTATTAATCTTAGTGTTCGTATTTTTATCCTAAAGATTAAAGGCTGCAAGATTTATGTTGGTCTAAGAAGTTTGGTTGACATTTAGAGAAGGGATTTACAGAAGGAAAAAAATAATCAAGCCTTCCTAACAGAACACACAATGCAGCATTGAAACTTGAGATAATGGGGCTGAGGGAAGTTTGTCATTGTAATACTCTGATAGAGTGGAAGGAAGTAGCCAAGCAGTGTCAGCAGGAGCCAGAGGACCTTGACCTAGTTCCTCTGACTACTGAGACAAGAAGCGCTAACGGTTAACCTGCAGAGACTTGCTGCTGAGAAATGGCAAATGAAGGACACGAGAGTGAAGAAGACGCCTGTTTCACATCTACAATCATTAACATTAACGGGGGGAGATATTCTAATGAATGAGACTCCTAGAGACGCTAGTGCGTGGTCACTATAGTGTCCGTTATAATAATCCCACACTCTGAATGACTTTAGAGTTGGAGTAAGTACTGTTTAACACCAGTCCTTATCAAAAGTGTCTCAGCAGGACAGAATCCCTGGCCTCTACAAAACAAACCACAGCTCCGTTGCAGTGTGAAACTTGGAAATCCTAACATATGAATTCAGAGCCAGTCATTGCCACAGCCTGAGGGCTATTGTAACTATGGAAATTCTGGTTCCTGATTCAGTAATTCATGCCTACAATCCTGGACATATAAATGATTTCGTTAAATCACAGAGAAACTAACATGACATTTTCTTCTGTTTTAGTCTCCTGAGCACACTCTTAAAATGAATACAAGTTATTTTTTATTCTACTGTATCTTATATAAGTTTACTTATCCAGAGGTAAAGCAATAGGGTAATTTAAGGTTAAAATCAGAGTGTGCCATCACCTAAGACCTGATTGAAAGCCCATTCTTTGTCAACTGTGGTTTACAGTCAGTATGAAGATTTGACTCACGCTGTTTCCTACAAACTTATTCTGTTGTAATGCTTCACATGGGTCATCTAGGCTGGCTGCATTACAAGGATCTCCCCACGTTTAGTTCCTCCTGAAAAATTAACAGATGTTGGTGTTTGTAATTTAATATTGAAATCTCTTCATAAGTTTGGAAAGATCAGAGTACCTTTAGACACATCTTGTATCAATAAAGTAGCCTGAAATGATAGGCTCAGCAGGTCCAACTATACTCTCAACTGCGTTTATTTCTGGAAGAAAAAAGTATAATAAGGCCAGAGACAATTATTATTTATAAAATTTCTATGGAGGTGGTTTACTCATAACAGATTCTCAAAAAGATGTATGGATTAAAAAAATTAATGAGTGAATGACTGGAAAATAGTTTAGCATGTCAAAATGGTTTATTTGAAAAACCTTGATGAATGTAATATATAATTTCCTGTTATAGAATTTTGTTCAGCAAGAGGAGGTGGAAATTGAGCTGCTAGAAAATAATTTGTGATTTTATTGATATTATTAATTTATTAGATGTAAAGTGAAACCCAAAATGCTCAGCTATGTTTCCAATGATAGGTATGTCTTCGCTGATTATTTATAAGTAACTTGAGGTTCAATTGCAGTTGGAAGAGCAGAGGTTCTACAAAGCCTCTACCAAATCTCTATCCAATGTAGAATTCCTGGCTGTAAATTAATATTAATGTTATGTTCACTTACTTGTGTGTTTATGTGTATTTATGTCTATGAACTCAACCTTATCAAGGTCCACAATGACATCATTTTTTAATTGAAGACTTATTTTTAGTTATTTCTTTCCACGTGCATGAATGTGTATGTATGTTTGCAGATAGATGATAGATAGATAGATAGATAGATAGATAGATAGATAGATAGATAGATAGATAGATACAAACAAACAAACATATAGTTAGATAGGCATAGATCATGAAACTCAGAAGGAACCCAGATCAGAAGAGATTTTAGAGGAAGGAGGAGGAGGTAAAGAGAAGTCAATGGTAAACATAGAGCATGAAGCAGAATGAGCTTTACTGGAAATTGGAGGGAAGACAACTGCTAGGTAAAAGTGAAATGAGAGGAACAGGAGATGAAGAAGAAGAAGAAGTAAGCATAAAGGTGTCATAATGAACCCATTACCTTGTATTCTAGCTTCTAAAACTAATAAAAATTGAGAGCTCATTTTGGTAATTAAATTGCATCTCATAAACTAATGAAGATATGAACGAGGTAAAAGTTAAAGATTCCATTTTACATACACACATATACACACTCACAATCACATGAGGCTCACATAAAAAAGAAAACTTGAAACTGACATCAATTCTTCAAGTAGAAAAATAAGGGCATCAGGACAACACCCCAAAATTACTGATTAGTCATGTTGAAGAAGCAATATCACATCTGCTATCCTCAGTAAAGGGCTATGATAATTGGAGAAAAGTTGTGTTTATATAAAAATACTATAAAATATTTTTCTTCTTCACACTCTAAATTGAAACAGCAGTGATGCTTCCTGGAATTGTCGCTATAGCTTTTCTTCTTCGTGAAACCATAGATTTATCTCTCAAGCAACATACTGAATCCCAGGACACCTTGTACGACAGAATGAGACTCTCACAAAAAGATAACTAAATAACAATTAATATTAAGCATCACTATTTTTCACCGCATAACCTTAAAATCTAGGTCAGACAATGCAGGAATTTAAGCCCCCTCCCCTGAATTATAGCACCACATGGAAGTGTGCCATAAATAAATGTAAATTCCCTTTTTGGAAAAATCCCTGGCAGGACTGGTTGGGTGACTGTGGGGGACTACTGGAGGTAAAACTGTGACCAGCTGCTAGCTGGCTACACCATGGGCCACCATGGAAGAATAACTGGAGGGTTTACAGGAGGTAAATGTTTTGCTCGTACCCCCCACAAAGCTTTTTTAAATCAAAAAGAAACTTTGAATAGATACTTTGAATATTTTAAGAAATAAAGAAATAGAAATTACCTTTCTCCACAGCAGCAGGAGAATGGGAGAATTGGAGTGTCAATAAAAAAGATATATTTTATATATGAGAGGTCCTTGAGATCATCCTTAGCTTAATGATTCGTGGAATAGATCAGAGGGCTCGGAAAATGCCTGCATTTATGGTTACAGATTACTAAAGTGAAGGAATGCAGATTAAACATTAGCAGTAGAAAAATTCAAGGAAAGAAATCCAGAGAAAATGATGTGCATACCTCTAAGAGTCTTGAAGTCCCATCAGGTGCAATATATGATAGTGTGTAATGTTCTGTAAATCAGGGTGGCAGGCATGAGTCCAGTGACCAGGGTTTCCGCTAGGTTTGTCATATGGCCATGCATTGTCCTCAGGGCTTACCTCAGCTTCTTATACTCCATCCAGCCTTGAAGACCACAAATAGGTACTCAACATCAATTAAGGTGCTGGAGCTGTCCAAATGCAAGTTCTGAAGACTAGGAGGTGTGGAGCTTAAGAAACAAAGACATAGACTTCACCATCTCCTGGATGCATTTGAAACACTGAAAACATAACAATGAGCAAGATAAACATAAGGATAGACACTAGAAAAATACAAATAAGTTCAGAGATTAGCCCACGCACATTCCCCAGACTCCACCAATAAATAACCTCAGTAAATATACAGACAAGAAGCATATAATGAGCCCTTTGAAAAAGTTAGTTAAAGATGAAATAGATAGAAGGAGCTCCTTTCTGCCCACTGAGATTCTAAAGAATATGAATTCCACCTTAAAGACCTGTATCAAGTCACCACCAGGAGAAGAACAAATCCATACCCAGTTCGACGTAAACACCCTGAGCACAAGTCACGTCAAACCTTCCTACCAAAGAATCTGCTGGTCTAAGAAAACAGAGTAATTAGGTTTTTTTTTTCTTTTTTTGCATCCTGTCGGCTTTGGCATTTCCTATTTTGTCAGTTAATAACAGATTTTAGAGGAGTTATTTTCCCCTTGAGTCATGTCATTTCATTGCCTCGGGCACTCTGTTGGTAGCTTTTATGAGTTTTCCTGCCAGAGAAATGTATTTAGCCCATCTGTGACTCCAAATTTTCATTTGTAAAATGGACGATAATAGCTCTGACTTTTTAAAAGAAACCCAGACATTATCAAATAAATAAATGAAAAGTTTGTAATGTGGTTGGTCTTTTAAAAGGAAATACGACAGGAAATGATTCAATGAGAAGTGAGTGACAAAGAAAGAATAGAATGGGAAGAGCAGACATTTTGACCAAGCTAGTCACATAAAGTCTAAGCTTTGAATTATATATTTGAGGTCGCTTGTAGCTTCATTGAGTGTCTCTGACTGCTCCAAACTTCCCTTGGTTGATGAACAAACCTGCAGCTATGCCTGTGACTTATTCCTAGGTATTAGTTCTGTTGAGCTACTACCTAGGAATAGGTTCTCAACCTGTGGACCATGACTCCTATGGGGGTCAAATGACTCTTTCACAGGTGTCACATATCAGATATCTTGCATATCAGATATTTATATTATGATTTATAACAGTAGCAAAATTATAGTTATAAAGTAGCAATGAAAATACTTTTATGGCTGGGGGTCACCACAATATAAAGAACTATGTTAAAGGGTCACAACATTAGGAAGGATAAGAACCAGTGATTCTCATCTACTTATAGTACAATTAGAGATCATCAGTGTAATCAGAATCCCATAAATTTAACTATCTTAGAGAGAGACAGAGAGAGAGGGAGGGAGAGGGAGAGAGTGAGAGAGAGTTAGAGAGAGAGAGAGAGAAAGGAGAGAGAGAGAGAGAGAGAGAGAGAGAGAGAGAGAGAGAGAGAGAGAGAGAGTTTGTATTCATGCATACTAAAAGTCATGTATGATGGGCCAAGCTATGACTCAGTTTTCTTTTCAATGTATTCTTTTAGTGTCTTGGTATAGGCTGCTCACAGAAACCTAACAAATATGACACATGTAGTTAACATGTAGAAAGATACTGCTGTAGGAACTATTCATACACTTAATTTCCATCCTTATCTGTGCTTGTTCCCTTTGTCTCCCATTAATGATAAAATAAGTAGAAAGGTCACTCTCCTTTAATGGGCTAATGAGTAACCAAGGACAACATACTGTATTTTTCCCAGTTTGAGGGGCAGGAATTCTAAGTTACAGAATACCCAATTAGGCAGTCTTATATTAACTACCAACGAGAAAGAATTCTATGCTTGTACTACCTTGGGAAAAAAGGTATAGAAGATTCATGAAAAGAAATGCAGAGGACATTAAAGACAGGTACTGTATGTCACAACTGCATGTGAATTTATATTATCTCAAATCAAAACAAATGTAATCTTAAATAAAACATATTTTCATACTTTGGGAGGCTAACTGACTATATATTTTCTATGGTATAATATTTATAAAATTTATTATTAAACAATGACAACTCAATAGCATTGTTTAATATTGTGCTCTCCCATGGAACATCGCATTACCCTTAACAGAAACCTCATCTTCCTCAAGCAATCATCCCCACTTCCCCTTCTCTTTTTCACCTGGTCCCCACAAATCTACTTCCTATTCCTATGAACATACCAACTATGGTTATTTTGAATAAATCGTGTTCCCTGTACTTTACTGAATTTTGCTTCTAGTTTCTGACTCTAGTATACTCAAGGTTCATCCATTTTGTAGTATGAGTCAAGACTTTATTCTTTTCTGGATCTGAATAATATTCTGATAACTCTCTTTAAAATAGAGATCACATATCCATTCATCAGTGCAAAGGCATTTGTATCTCTCATTTCTTGGCTATTGGGAAAGTACTATACAAACAACCACGATCCAATTTTTTTGTGAGCATATTTCCAGGTCTTTAAAGTAATATTCCTAGTAGTAGAATGCCTGGGTTGTGTGTTATTTCTGTGCTAAACTTTTTGAGGAATGAACAAACTGGTTTCCATGGCAAGAGAACCATTTTATATTCCTACCAGCCATAAATGAGATTTCAAACTTCTTCCCATATTTTCCAAACTTATTTTCTAATGAATTTCTTCTTACGTTTTTGTGTCCATCTGGCTGGGAGTAAAGTGGCATCCCATGGTGGTTTTGATGTAGTTTTCTCTGATGACTGGAAATGGGAGGCATTCTTTTCATGTACTTTTGTCTACTTGAGTTAATTTACATAGAAAAATACTTCTCAAAATCCCTTCTTTATTTTCAATTAAGTTGTCTTCCTCTTGGTTGTTCAATCACTATTCTAAAAGAAAATGAACCCAAGAAGCTTTCGAATATTCTTTCTGTAGGTCTCAGGGCAAGGATGTTCTCATTTTGTGATATTCATGTCCTTAAGTATATTCTTTGAATGTGTTTATTGCTTGTTGTTACTGTATCAAATCACCAAAAACAACAGCAGCTTTAAAAATAAAAAAAATTATTCTCTCTTGGCATTGGGAACCAGAATTCTAACTCAAGAGCTCCTCACTTAATAGGATTCAATTACATTCAAACAACTGCATTGCACTTCCTGGCTTCCATAAGATTTTAACAATATCATAATGCACAATGCATTTCATCCAACTTCAAAAGTGCCCAAATTCATAGTCTCAACAATGGTAAAAAGTCCAAAGTTCAAAATTTCTTCTGAAATTCATGCAATTTCTTAAATGTAATCTCCTATAAAATAAAAATTAAAAAACAGGTCACATACTTCCAACATATAATGGGACAGGATATAAATTACCATTCTAAAACACAGAGAAGGAAACAGTGAGGAAATACTGGACCAAAATAAAACCAAAAACCAGCTGGATAAACTCCAAACTCTGCATCTCTACATCTGATGTCAAAATGCTGTTCAGATCTCCAACTCTGTTCAGCTTTGTTGACTGCAGCAACTGCACTTCCTTCTCTTGTGGTGATTCCACACCATGTAAGTATTCTGTTGGCCTGGTCTTTCACCTGATACACTGTCCCTTTAAGAGACAAGCCCTGCCCTCTATCAACCCCTCCCCTTCTGCATAGGGAAGCAGATATCCCACCTCCTCCAACCTGCTCTCTCTCTTTTTGACTCTCTTCTGAAGAGGTAACTTCTGCTTTCTCTCTCTCTCTCCCCTCCCCTCCTCCTCGTCTTCCCCTTTATCTTCTCCCTCCATAACTCACTAAATAAACTTGCCTCTCTGCATGTTATAGCTGTCTGCCTCTCACCAGCTGCTCTCTCCCACCCGCCAAAGTGACCCACCGAGGCCTCAGGAGACTCACTGAGGCCTGGGGGACCCAACAAGGCCTCAGGTCACCCGCCACTAACCCTTGTGGGACCAGTTTATCATCATTGGGGGTTTAAAAAAGAATAGCACCATGACTCTGGCATCTTTAACATTTTGGGATCTCCAAGGCCATCCAGGCTTCAATGTCATGAAATGACCATTCAGGGACACCCTTGACCCATGTCTGACCTCAGTGGCTTTCCTTGGGCATGGAGGCAAATTCCATAACCCTTTTCTTCTATACTTAACTCTAAAGCCAGAACAGTGTAGCCAAAGCTGCCAAGATCTGCTGCTTGCTGGGACTGGAACAAGGACCCATTCTCAATTACATCTTCACCAGCTTTCTCTCCTTCACTGTCTAAGTTTGGCTCTCCTACCCAGGCTGGCCTCCAACTCAAGAGATTTGCTAGCCTCGGCTTTCCACGTATGGGCATTAAAGACAGGTGCACAACTGTACACCACCACACCCAATTCTAAGCTTTTTTTTTTTTTTAAGTTCCTTTTCACCTGTTGAAAACTTAGCTGGATGGATGGGATCTTGCTCCCGTGGTAACCACTCCCTTTATTCCATTTCTTTCTTTTTTTTTTTTTTGGCTTTTCGAGACAGGGTTTCTCAGTAGCTTTTGGTTCCTGTTCTGGAACTAGCTCTTCTAAACCAGTGGTTTGCAAATGTTCATCTTGGAGAAGGACTTACTAGGACTACTTAGTCACATCCCTGTGTTTTTGATCCAGTGCATACGTCATGCCACCTGAAGAGCTGTGTTCAGATCATATTCCTAGATAATGCGGGTGCTGTTCGTCCAACTGCCACATTTGAAAGACCACAACTTAGAAAAATGATGTGTTTCCTGCTGCCTTCATTGAGAAGTGAAATATGCCTACATTGTTCTCAAAATTTGCCAACGTCTTTGATTCCATCCGTGGGTAGGAGACCATAATGGAAATGGCAGTTTCTGTTCACAAATTTGTACTTGTGACATTGAAATGGTGTGTAAGAGAGCCAGTTGTCCCAGCATGCAGTGAGTGGCTGACACACCTGTATCTTCTGCAACCCTGGAAAGGGTTGGGACTTGCAAATCTTCCATAGAGAATCATTAGCTCATGAGAAACATGCAAATATTCTCTTCCAAAGCAAAGGCAAACACCTTGCATTCTGAAATAGGACTCCCCAAGTGAGAACTCCAAGGAAAAAAAAAAGGAAGAAAAGCTGTGTTTTGTCAGCCAGTGCCCCCAAAGTGATGTCTCTTTTCTACCGAGTGCTCACAAAACTCACACATCAGATTTCAGGGAAAAGATATTGACTCCAATTTTTCACAGAAAAAAAAAGAAAAGAATTGTTATCTTTAGAAAGTCTCCCATCACTATTGTACACAAAATGTCAGTGTCAGCAGTGCTTCTCTGGAGAATATAGCACAACTAGTAATCTAGTGTCTATAAAATGTATGTATTTCATATGACTCTGGGGGAAGAGTTGTCATCCTGGTGAAGTGGTCATACCATGGTTGTGTTAGGCATGTTTCTAAGTATCAAGATAAGATCACAAAACCAACAAGTAATTGATTTGAGCTATTTATGAACTATTAAAAAAAGACTCTACATGCTTCACAATGGTTGACAACCTTAACCTGGGCTTATATCCAGGGTATTTCCAAAACGACATTCCTATTTACGAAATTCAAAATCTAAGCTGTAAGTGTTTCTTAGATTTCTCCTAAAAAAATATTGGAGCAGGGACAATGGTAGCTCAAGAGAAAGGTCCCCAGAAGTCCCCATGGATTCAGACAGGAGAAAGGTGCCGAAATATGTGACCTCTAGAGCAGATGCTGCAGGGATGACCTACGAGGTCAGCTCTGCTAAGAGGTTCCCACAGTGCAGATGAAGGGCCTTTTGGTACTTTCTCCAGTGTGTCAGAATTTCTGCTAAACCATAGAATTTCTAAACTACATTTATTAACCTAAATAAATAAATGCCTAAATAAACTGCATTTCAGCCATGTTCCCTTTTCCTGATGCTGCGTATGACCAGACATTTATATAAAGCCAGAACCTTCAGGGGTCTTCTTTAAGGCTTGATAAAATGTCTACAATATATATCTTCAATCCTTTCTTATAGTCTGGAAGAAATTTAAAAGCCTTTGTCATTCATGTACATGAATACAAATGTTCAATCATGGAGGTGCACCTCTTCCTCTGCTTAGGATATCTTTATGATTTCCTGTAAGCTGTATTCATTGTGGAGGCCAGCTACCCCGTGAGGGCACAGATCACTGAAGTAAATCCTGTCTGCTTGCTGGAAAATTGCAACATTTCCTCTCATTATATATGGTTCATGCTGTGAATACGCACCACTGAGTTAATATTTTTGAGTTATTTATTAGTCCAGGAGTCTCTGTTTTTTTTATTTTTTTTTATTTTCTTTTATTTTTTTTGTAAAGCTATCTCTTCTTTCTGAGCTTGACTTCTCTGCATTAGTGCCTTATCCATGTATGTGAAGATATCACAGTCTACATGGCTCTTCTGTGAGCCTGCTGCCAGGACCTTAGATACATAGGACTATACCAGAGAATTTATTTATGGGTGTCTCTTTGTATCTCAACCCCTTTTTCACATCCAGAGTTCAGCTATGCTTTGTATGGAATTCACAGACAAAAACAGAGTGAGGTGGTGGGTTGAGTGATATAAAGTCAGAATCTAGAAACATTGGCTTTACTCCTTCAGTAGAGAAAAACCTTTGTTCGTCTTCCATAAACTCTGTCATTCCCTAAGCTCTCCAAAGCATGCGTTTGTGATTTATCAATGCAAACTACGATGGTTAATTTTTGTATTGGGTCGGTTCCTGTAAAAGTAGCCAACAGACTACATGAAAAATGATACGTTGGATTATTTCTACTTTTTTGGTAAAAAGAGCAGACTGATTCTTTTCAAACCAAATCCAGATGAGGCAACGTCCAGAAAGCTACAAGGGGGAATTGTAACACAATGCATGGGAATATCTGCCAGTTGGACCCTGGAAGCAAACGACTCAGAGCTCCTTGGCTCTTTGTGAAGGTTATGTTACAATACTCGCAAAGAAATGTCCGACATTCAGCGTGCGTTAGACAGTAACTCAGTGAGACCAGGGAAAGAAACGCTGAGCTGGTCAAAAGCTGTGTCCCCTTTCCTAAGGTCAACCAGTAGGAAATGTAACAGCTAATATCCTAGACAGTGGGAATGCAGCAGAGAGTTTTTTCCCTTCTTTCCCAAGAGAATAAATAAATACCAAAGCAGTCATTTTGAAATCCAGAAACATCACAGCTGGAAACCCAAAATAAACCTACTTCGATCCTGGGATTCTACCATTTGATTTATTTTCTCTTTGAAAATGCTACTAAAGTGAGACATTAAATGCACATCTAACTCATTCAGAGAGCTAACCTGGAACTCCAAGCCCAGGTGTCTGTGGTGTAGGATGAGGTTTACAGCAGGGCTTTCCAAGGTTAGTGCTACTCATGTAAATGACTATCCTACTATCAGCTGAACTTTTATCTTCTGCTTATCTTCTCCTAAGCCTGTGTGTCTTCTAACCTTAGCGTTTGCAGAGTCTGTCTTATACATTCTCCTCTGCTGCTGTGCTCCGTCTCTAGAAGCTGCTGCTCCAGTGTTCATCCTCTTGCCTTGGAGAGTGGAGATGAGATGGAATGATCCTTAGAATCATGGTGTGCTCAACCACCCTTTGCCTCTACAAGCTTTATCTGTGGCTCGTTTTGCCTTAGTTTGCTTTAGAAGCAAGAAGACAGCCAAAGAAGCAGTGAGCAAGGAAGGATGCATATGTGCGGTCTTTCTTAGTACTGCTGTACAATCATATTAGATTATACAATACATTCACAAGGTATGGGGATGATCTAGGGAGGTTGATCTCGGTGTTTAGCAGTCAGAGAGTCAGAGTACAGAATTCATGGAGCCAAATCTGCCTTCATAGCCTGCGCTGTGAGCAACTAAACATTCTCTTTAGCATATTCTTGTATAGTCTTCCAGTTAGACTGTGACATGTAGAAAATGTTTCTCTTCTAAAGATATTGTAGAAAATCAAAGACTAGAAAATCCATCAGAATAAATCATTCTGCATGAAATAGCAGCACATGGTTGCATGGTACCTAACATGCACCAGACTCTCTTCTCCATTCTTCACATATACAGATTCATTTGACCATTGATGCATCCCTGAAAATTAGGTGTGATTATCACCTTATGGTATGGGATAACTGGGGAAACTGAGGTACATAAAGAACAAAAAAAATTCCAAATCCATATTTCTTGCCACTGTGATGAGCTAGTAATCATTACATAAGACTTTAGATTCCCTTGTTGACCTAAGATCTGAGGCAAAAACACTTTCAAAGAGACATCTGTCCCTGGGAAGTCAACGGATCTTCTCTTATCTGGGCTCTACACCTGCAATAAGTGATGGAACCCAAAAGTCACATTTGATTCTAGAATTGTCTTATGTGCAACTCAAAACAAAGAAAAAAGAAAAAGGACCATAAACACTGAAATTTTTTAGCATTAAGATGTGTGCAGATCACAATGGACAAAAGCTGCATAAGTGTCATTATTATTCTTTTATGGATTAAATTCTTTTTCCCAAACATCTATTCTGCATGGGAAGTCTAAGCATCCACTATGCATGAAACACTAGACTGACTTATAGGAAGACAAGGAGAAGAGCCATTTGTTTAGAGACTCGAGTGGATGCCTTAATATTAGGCACAACATGCACTGCTATTACTCTTAACCATTGCCAGATGTTTACTCAAAACCCTTCATGATTTGTGATACAAAGCCAAGATTAAGAATTCTGAGGACCGCCACTGCATGGGACCCACCGTGCCACCGCCTGAATGCTTCCTGCAGAAGATCACTATTGCCTAACTATTTCCTCTTCCATTTTATTCTCCAAATAATTAGATGATGGGCTGTAGGCCCTTATTATAACTTTAACCCATTTAAAATAGATATTTCGGGAGCATTTGTTTGTTTCCCATCAGAGATAATGATGTGTGGTAAGGATGGCAGGTGTTAATTGTTCATACTTTGGACTATGGAAGAGTCAATAGAAAGTAAGAAGGGAGGCAACATAACGGTCTAGGGAGATGTTCTCACCCCCACCCCTGCTCAGTTCTTGTGCACAATATTATAACTTTGGAGCCATCTGTTTCAGTCTTGGTTCCTATATAATTAAACAGAGTTATAAGCTGGGCATGGTGACTAATGCCTTTTATCTCAGCACTCAAGAGGATCTCTACAAAATCAAGGACAGGTCTGTCTACAGTCTAGTTCCAGAGTTCCAGGCCAGCCAAGGTTGTATAATGAGACCCTGTCTCAAAACAATAAAGTAGCATGACTTTGAGCAGCGTAATCACCATTTGACTAGATGATCAGGAAAATTAGCATCCACCTATGGCATTGATCTTGCGAATTAGTACGTATCCTGGCCCTTCTTAAGGCCCTCTCTGCTAGGTTCTTCTGCTCACTGCCACACAGGATAGTGATGCTGAGGGGCCAGTCTCTACATTCGGATGGAAGCCTTTGAGCTTTTCCATTTCCTTTCGTGGCAGTTTCCCACACTGGATGCTCGAAGTCACAGCTTGGCTTCTTCCTAAGAGTTTTCAATTCTTCGCATACTTGTGTCTCTTTCATTTTTTTTCCCATATTCCAAACTTCCCACTTTCAAAGGAGTCTGTGCTTTTAAGATCTTCCCAAATAGTTCTTTCCTGTTAGCCTCCCTACCCACCCCCACCCCAGTGCTGAATCCCCCTGTTTCCTCTCACCAGGCTCTCGTATATATAAAACAGACACTAAAACTCTTTTTATTCCAGCATTTTACAGAAGCTTTTACTTTTAAGATTAAGGCTCTAAACCCCATGAATATTTCATGTAGAACATGTCAGATAGATGAAATAAGCAAGAGGAAACCTGTAATAAACTCACTAAATATAAACCAGACACTACATATGAAGAGGGCCGTGCTTATGACTGCCAGATGAGTGAGAATGTTCTAGAAGACCTGAAGTTTTCGTTTTGTCTTACCTTTTTAAATCTTCTTTCTCAGTGCTGTTCAGTGCCATCCTTCGCTGCTAACTTCAGGCTCCTTTCTGAATCCGTGAGCATGTCGTGTGTCCCCTCTTAATAATTGACTTTCACTTATCAGTAAGATACAGAGTCTAAGTAGCGCTCCACTGTGTTGCTCTGCCGTATCTACAAACATCCCAAGCCCCATCCTGCTTTATGCACCTAATCTGCTTCTTCACGTTTCTCATTTCCCTACCACTCCTAGCCTCGTGACAAATGGAAAATCCCTGTGAAATATGGCTTCCTTTCAAGGCATGCCACAGAGTCTTCTGCGGGAGATGTGACTAAATCTTACACTTCTTTTGCACCGACACAACCTTGACTGAAAGGATTCCGGGCATGGCTTTGTGAGGCTCCATGAGGGACTCTGGCACGTTCATAGCCAGAAGTTCATCGTCAGCTTGACACAAGCTAGAGTCATCTGAGAAGACAGAACCCCAATTGTGAAAATAACCCCATCAGCATGGCCTGTATGCAAGCCTGCGGGGGCGTTTCCTTGATTCATGATTGCTATGGGAAGGCCCAGCCTTCCATGGGAGGTCCCACCTTTGGGCCGGTGGTCCTGGATGGTACAAAAAAGCTACGTCATTCACCTACCTTGTGCCTTTCAGCTCATCAATCTCGTCATGCCTAACATAACCATCTTTTTCTATTTTACATTTTTTTTCATTTTGGTTTTGTTTACTTTGCTTGATTTAAAGGGTTTTAAATATTTTTTTTATTATTTTCTTTTACGTATATGAGTATTCTGCCTACATTTGTTTCTGTACGCAACATGTGTGCCTGGTGACCATGGAAGCCAGAAAGGGGATCCTATCCCCTATGATAGCTGGAGTTACAGATGGTTTTGAGCCACTGTGTAGTTTCTGGGAATCAAACCCAGGTCTTATGGAAGAGCAGTCAGTGTTTGTAACCATTGAGGCATCTTTCCAACCCGTGGTTTTACATCTTGTTGTGCAATCCAGGTTGGTTAAACTAATGCTACACAGCCCATATCCACAGCTGACCTCATATCCACAACCCTTTTGCCTCCATCTCCCAACCATTTCCATTATAGGCATACGTTGTCATATCCAGTTTCTTGTTTACCTTTAAATATTGTTCGTTGCCTTCCTCTAAATGTATGTATCTGTGTCTTCATTAAAGTGTCTGTGGCTGTGAAAAAACACCATGACCAGAAAGGGGAGTACAGAAAGTTTTTTATTTCATTTTATACTACATCCCATCATGAAGGGAAGTCAGAACAGGAACTCAAGATGGAAGTCTGGACACAAAAGCTGAAGAAAGGCCGTGAAGTAGTGATGTTAACTGGCTTGCTCTCCATAGCTTACCTGGCTTTTTTATACTATCCGGGGGCACCTGTCCAGGGGGTGGGACCCCTATGGAAGTCTGGGCCCTCCCATATCAAGAAAATGTCCCTGCAGGCTTGCACCCTGGCCAAGCTGACAGGGCCATTTTCACAATTGGGCTTCTGTCTTTTCAAACGACTCAAACTTCTGTCAAGTTGACAAAAATTAGCCAACACCATGTGTATTTCCTTACTAACAGCTACTTCTTCAAAACTAAGTTTTCCTCATTGGCCGTGAGATGACATCTTGATTTCTCCTTGTTGTAAACGAAGTCTGCAAAGGTTTGACCTCATAAAGAATTACTTTTTCCTACTGTGTCACGTCTTTATTAGTTAGCTAGTTATTCATTTATTTGTGTTGTGGTACTAAGACAGAATCCAGCAAAAATGCAGGCTTGGCCAACACTCCACCTTTGAGCTGATTCCTGGCCCTTATTATGTCTGTCTGTCTGTATGTATGTCTGTCTGTATGTCTGTCTGTCTGTTTGTTGATACAGGCTCTCACTGACCTTGAAGGCACTATGTGGTCAGGCTGATCATGAACTAGGGATCTACCTGCCTCAGCTGCTCACCAGAACTAACCCCAGTAGGTAATATACTTTTTTAAAAAAAAAGGTCTGTATTAACCAACCTATCACTTAATAGTTGCCTAAACTTTTGAGTTTCCCTCACTCTCTTTTTTTTTTTTTTTATTTTATCTTTGTTTAGAAGACTGAATGGTGAATATATAGCCTATACTCTGACTAGTTCAAGGCAATGTCCCTCCGGCTAATCGAGTCTTTCAGTTAGGGAGGTACCATTCTAAAAATGTTCTTTGAGCTATTTGAGACTAAATCCTCCAGTATACAATTCAATTCACTTTTAGAAGATTTATTATTATATTGGTGAAATATAATTTCTAAAATACCAAAATTAATATGATAATATTGTTCTTCCCAGAAGCTTCCCAAAATTCACAATTCCTAACCCATACCTAATACTAATTTCTATATGCATGGCCCGAAACAGGAGTCAATATTAAGAGATTATGATATAAGACACCAAGGAAAGAAATTTCAGTTGAGAGATGTTACTATTATCATAGCCAAAATGTAGTAAAACAACAATAATAATGGTGATGTGGGATTGAGTTTGAACAATGATATTCAAGTCCAGACAAGTATTTATGAGGTTAGCGTCTAATCACTAAACTGTAATTTTAGAGATTATACTATTACTTTCAAATTTTAAAAAGGACAATTAACATTATCAAGTACAGTCATTAGAAATTTTTAACCAAAGAAAGAGGTATAAGTTTTAACTGAAACTCTGGGTGTATGTGTATGAATGTTAATCCTTAATAATTGCATTTACTAGTGCCAAAAGTCCTGTCAAATGTAAAGATACTTTTTACTCGGAAGCACTCAAAGTACTTAATTTAAAACACAATGCAAGTCTCTGTTCTCAGTGACTGCACTGTATTCATAAGTATCAGCTTGAATTAAGTTAGCATTGAAGACATGAACGGGAAACCTTTCATTAGCACGACCAATAGTGAGGAAATATAACCGTGCAAATCATTCAACTCCTTTGGGAGTAGCCTGTCTATTTTTAATGTATTTGCTTCCTTTTCTCACAGATTCCACAGACTGAAATAATGTAAATGAAATAAAAACAATGTTTTTCCATAGTCACAAGAGATAAATAAATCTTCTCATATAATGACCTCTTAAATCTTTTTCAACTTTACTTCTAGTAAGCTGGTTTATGAATTTTTAATCAAATTTTTAAGTTATTTTGAGAGATTTTTCACTTAGGTTCTACTTAAATTGTACTTTTCATGAATTCATTAACTTAACGGCCTTCTAGGTACATGTCAGTGCATAGATTGGAGCTTTAGAATATGCTCATTTTTGTCTTTTGACGTGCAGTGTAGGTGATCCATGGGAGACACAAAGGAAGAACTGATGATTATTAATGTTTAAAATTAATCAGGTGCAGAAAAGTAAGAATCTATTATCTATGCAAATATTTATTTTATTTTTAATTTATTTGTGTGTGTGCTTGTGTGTGTATATATATGTGTGTGTGTTTATATCCATGGAGGCCAGTATAAAACATTAGATCTCCCAAGAGATGGACGTAGACTGATGTGAGCCTCCTGATGTGTGTGCTAGGAACCGAATTCAGGTCCTCTGCAAAAATAGTATGTGCTCTTAACCCCTGATCCATTTCTCAAAGTCCCAACACCTACTTCTTTAGAAGAGAAATGTCAAGCCCTACCAAAAACGACCGATATATTTTTCTCTCAAGAATACTAAGGTTTTACTAAAATGCTGTTTGTGTTGGAAAAAGCCAGTTTCATCTCTCCCTTCTCCAAACCCAAGCTGATGGATAGAAGTACTTCAGTACGATCCTGAAGTGAAGTTTATTTTAATTTTTATGGAGAGCGATTTAATGATAAAGCCATTCTTAAGAGTTTTTCATTGTGTCAGTCATTAGCAAGAGAAATGCTTTACTGTAGAAAACTCTACCCTTGGGTAAAAATTCTATTGTGTCTGAGAAATTTAGGAAGGTGGATTAAGAAAGAAAGCTATTCATCTTCCTTCATGAGATTTTTTTCTCTTGAAGCTCTATACTGTATAATTAACTATGAAAATAATAAGACGTATTGAAACTACATAAGCCTTTTGTACAATGATAAACACTGCAGCACAATTCATGTTTTTAATTGAATATGGTTAACATAAGGTGTAAGTTCAAAAATGATCATTCAGCTTTAGAGGCCAGCTTGAAATCTGGTGAAATCAAGAAAAACTTCACAACCCGAAGAAAAGAAGCTTCCCTCCCTCTTCTGTCCCCACAGATAGGGGGACTGGGACACCGTCCTACTGAGCCCAGAGATACAATCTTCAGTTCTCCTGCCAGCTGCAGAATGATTCATTCAACCCACTGACAACATCATTGCTCCTGAAGGAACCAGGGCTCACTCACTTCGAGTCTACTAAGCCTGCCTCCCAGATAGGGTTGTTCGCTTACTTCTAGATTAGAGGACTCAAGTGGCCCTGCATCCTGCAGGATGCTTCTCCCTCAGGCAGGAGCTCCTATGACTAAAGATGTGGTGTGTCGTTTTCATTCATTTTGTAATTCTACAAAGAGAACGCATCCCTCTTCAGCAGGGTGAGGGGGGGGGTGACTTTTAAATAATCTACGTAAACAAAAGTTCCTAGTTACGTAGAAAAAAAGGAGAAATAGCGACCCAAGACAAAAAAACATGTTCAAAGAATGATTGCAAATTGAATTTCATTTAACAATGAACTAAATGAATTGAATTTTAATTAATTAAAAAGAATTAACATACAGATGCTAGTTTCCTTTTTCTTTAGTGTGAGACAATATTGTTTCTACTTGCCTAATTTTACAGTGTCATCAACTTAAAAGATTAAAATGTCTCAGAATAAGATTTTTGTTTTCCCTAGTTGAAGAAACATAGACACCCACAGTTAACTCTATTTTTTTTTCTTTGCTCTCCCACTCCATCCTTAAGAGAGGGCAGGGTACCCTGCCCTTTGGGAATTCCAAAGCCCTCCCCCCTCCATCCAGGCCTAGGAAGGTGTGCATCCAAATAGACTAGGGTCCCAAAAAGCCAGTACATGAAGTAGAAACAGATCCCAGTGCCATTATTGATGGCTTCTCAGTCTGCCCTCATTGGCAGCCACATTCAGAGAGTTTGGTTTGATCCCATGCTTGTTCAGACCCTGTCCAGCTGGATTTGATGAGCTCCCATTAGATCAGTTACACGGTCTCAGTGGGTGGACCAACCCCTCACGGGTCCTGACTTCATTAGTCATCTTCTGCCTCCTTCTGCTCTTCAACTGGACCTTGGGAGCTCAGTCTATTGCTCCGATGAGGGTCTCTGTCTCTATCTCCAAATTGAATTTCATTTAAAAATGAATTAAATGAATTGAATTATTTAATGAATTAAAAAGAACTAACATACAGATGGTAGTTTCCTTTTTCCTTAGTGTGAGACAATATTGTTTCTATTTGCTTAATTTTACAATGTCATCAACTTAAAAGATTAAAATGTCTCAGAATAAGTTCTTTTGTTTTCCCTAGCTGAAGAGACATAGACACCCACAGTTAACTCTATTCTTCGTATTGTCTTCAAGGATGGATGCAAGAGAACCTTTTTGGCTGGGTTAAGTTCAATGCAGTTTGGAACTAGCATACAAACTTTGATCGCTTAGATAAAGCATGCCATTCTGCAATTAATTGTTACAGCAATAAGCAAGAGCTTTTCTATTAACATAGCTAGATGGCCAGTTCCTCATAAGAGTTGTATCTTCTCGGCTCTGCTAATTCCTCAAAACTTTCTAAAGTTAAACAAGCTAAATTCAGCATTTTACCCCGCTCTCCACCTCTTCAATGAGATCATCTCAACTGTCTAGGATCCCCCCAGATCACTCTCAGACAAACCACAAAAGAAATTCAGTCCGTGATAGTAGTTTGCTCTTTGACCCCCGCCCCGCTAATATCTTGGCAAAGCAGACTAAATTTGTTCAAGTCTCCAGTTTCTCCTTTCTGATGGTTATTATAATAATAATCGGAAGGCAATCCAGACCATCTTCCTGCTGGACAGAAGTTTGCCAGTGGTTCTTCTGCCCTGGGAGAGACGTGTACAATTTAGCAATACCTTCTGATAGCTTTCACCCAAGGCATCAGTGCTATGGGAAGCAGTTAAATATATTCTAAGAGTATCACTGTGTCAGGGGCTCACATTACCTCATGGCAAGGATTTGTACCACCAAAACTAGTCAATGGAGCAAATAATTACAAGTAGTCCTCCTGCTAACCATTGCTTGCCAAAGTATGCACAGGGGAACCTCAGGATATAGTAATTGTATAAAGATTGGAGAGGATTGCCAGTTCATTAAGGGCTTCACCTGTCAAAACTTCTTACCTTACCTCCACATAGTCTGGTTTCCAAGGCAAGTTAAGAGTACCGAGTGGGAAGGGAATTTTAAATATACTTCTGGCTATATGAATTTAGTCCGATGTAAAAATGTGTCCTTAGAAGCAAATGAGATTTGTGCGCCCGTGTCCCTTTTCCCTTGTTATTCCATCACCTTGACGGATGTCAGAAAGCTGCGCTTTTCAGGTAGGTTGCAATTTCTTCATAACTCGAGCACACACTGTGATTATATGCTGTAGGGTCAACAACTAAAGTACTGCGTGGCCATCTCTAATGCTACTGGCGTCTCTATTGTCCTTTTGTGCCTGGAATTCAGGTACTGGTATTCTTCCGTAATTATTACTTGACATTTGGAATGGGGTGGGATTTAGGTTCTTTATTTTTAACTACTGATCATCAAAAGACCACATCGGTGATAATTTCAAACATCTTAGGAGCCCTGTTTCTGTCTACACATTTGATCTCCTGTAATTATAGGTTAATACTCTATTTAGAAAAGCCCTGGCAACTACAGGTCGAGGCATTCACGGATATATATGTGATGCATTGTGCCAGGCAGCTGAGCTCTGAAAATGCAAGGTTAATAGTGATAAATGGTGAACCACGAGACAGTTTAAAGAATAACAAGGTGCTGAGTGAAATTAAGGCGGGGAGAGAGGCATCAAGCAAAATCAATGAGATTTTTCTGAAGTAAGCTACCACCGAATAAACTATTTCCTTCACTGAGTTGTTTTTTAAGCACATCAAAATGACAGATGTGCCACTGGCCTGCCTCCCTTCAGCTCAAAGGACATTGGCTTTTGTTTCAAGCTTGCAAATGAACTCCTTTCTGCTGAGAAAAAAGGAGGGGAAGGGTCTTTCTCCCACTTAAAGACCACCAGTGATGGTTTGTGAAGGCAAAAGTCCCAGTGGGCATTTTGAACACTATTTAGTTGGTTTTCTTTCATAAGTGGTTAGAGGATATAATCTTCCAGTTTAATGTGTTTTTTTTTTTTTTTTATAGAACTTCTGAGAGTGTGAACGAGTGAGTAGCTGCTTCTTGTGCCTTTTCTTAGACGTCTTTCCCTTTGTTTGTCTGTTTGGCCCGATTCCAATGTGTTAGTTTTTATTTTATCTTATTTTATTTTATTTTATCAGTTTCCCTTAGAAGCCTGTTTGTTTCCCAAGGAGAGACAGAAAGGGAGTAGGATGGGGGAGTAGAGAGTAACTGCGAGGGGAACAGGGAGGTAGAAGGGAAAACTGTACTCTGGTTATATCACATGAGAATAAAATCTATTTTCAATAAAAGGGAAAAAATCACAGAAGCAATGTGGGAAGGCAGGCAAATACCTAATGTTTGTTATAAATACTTCTCAGGGTCAAAGCCTAGGCCCTAAAATGGCCCGTGTCATCTGATGAAAGAGAGGCCTATGTTCCTCTGCACTCTCTGCTTGCTGTCTGTAATCCCCACACTTACCATTTGGCCCTTAGTGCAAAGACTTTCTAGGTTCAAGTGGTCCTAACAGTAATGACATAAAGTTTTATCTGGAGATTCTGTCAGCACAATTAGAAGAGGTGCCCTTGATAGGACTCTCTGTAGGACAGAAACTTAGGAGACAAAAGAATGCCCAGAGAAAGGACGCGTCTAATAGTGACAGCAGCTGTACCTTTCCAGACTAACAATAGCTTCTATTGAAGTTCAGAGATATACACTCGGGGCACATGCACTTGGGCACCAATTCAATCGCTATTTTCTAATCAATAGGAACTCATAGAATCTCTTCAGCTTCTAATTAGAGACTCACGTGAGAATTCATCCCCAGCCCGGTACTCACAAGAGAACAAAAGCTGCCAATTGTCCAGTCTAGGAAGCAGAACAAGCACTAAACGTAGTCATAGCCAGAAATTTATCAATTTAGACTCATTAGACCTACAATGATGTTGGAAGTTTTTGACACATGTAGCCACCTTCTCTAGCTGGGCATTTTATGAGTATCCTGTGGATTTATCAACATTACATGATAAACATTCTTATAAATATTGTCAGTATTCAGAAAAGCCAAATAGAGTAAAGCTGGGGGAGAGAGAAAGCTAAGGGGCAGGAGTGGGGGACATGGGAGGGGATGGTAGCAGAAAATCAACAAGAACAAAATATGGATGAGAATGATGTCATGAAACTTGGCCTAGTATCCTTTTTTCCCCCCTAATACAAAGGCTCAAACAAAGCTGGGAAGAAACCTTATCTCTGTGTTCATATATTACCCTTGCCAACTAAACCTAGCTAAATCTCCATATATTAGCACCACAAACCAAACAACAAACCAAAATCTAAACAGGAAGTTCTTAGTCCAAACAAAATTTGGGTATGAATGACAGATAATCCCAGCAACTCATGACCACGGTGGAAACTGCATTTTTCTCACACCTCTGCACTTCCAATTATCCTAACAGCTGAACGGGGAAATGCTCAAATACCAAAGGCATGATTCTCTCATGTTATTTATGGCCCAGCCAGAGCAGGAAGTATCAGAAACCTCATGAGGATTCCCCCCCCCTCGGTTATTTTTGTCTCCATGCTTGTGTTTGTAGAGGTCTGAATAGTTCACAAGCCTCTCTCAAAAGCAAGGAAGCTTGATTCTCTTTTGAAACCAAGCCCTGAGGGCCCCCATAGTTATATTTTTCTAAGCGTTGTAAGGCGTTGACAGGATTGCATCCCAGAACATGAACACAGTTTTCTGATCTGTAAGCTAGACGCAGTAAAGGAGTTTTGCCAAGAATTGTGAAGGTTCTAATCTGAGCTTTCACATAGTTGGCATTGTCTGTGAATGAGCTCCAGGGCACAGGCTGCCACACAACACGTAAGTATTCCTATGCACACTCTTGTTTGAACACGTACTTCATCTGTGTCTGTGCAAGAAAAAGGCCTCCACTATAACCCACAGTCACAAATGCGCCACAACACAAACTCAGCAAAAAGATGGAAAGGGACGGCCGTTTCTGGTCCAGGTTGCTACTGCGTACTGCCCAGCTCAGGGAGAATAAGGCATCTGGGAGCACACGTCAGAGAAGGGATAATCTCTCAGGGAAACACACTGGCATCCCGGCGTACGTGGGGGAGCACCAGCTGTGGGGCTGCACTGCACCCTGGCCTAACTCCCCAGCAGTGCTCCTGTGTCCGACAGCACAGCACACGAATTCTGCTCTCATACCGAGCTCCTTAGTGTTACCAGGTCACAGAGCCAGGCCTAACCTAGGGAGCCAGGGGCTCGTGTTAAATATTGCGCTTTGCTATGTCTCCCCTTTCACATTCAGTAGGAAACAGGAAACAAACAAATGCATTTTTCTGTTGAAGAAAAAATAATTCCATCTTCTTCCTTTTAGCCAAGGCAGAAAGGGGAAGAAGGAAGACAGTAGAAACGAGATGTGATACGTTTCATAGAACCAGTTGGCATAATGACAATTTTGAGCAAATACAACTATTTCAGCAATATTACATGTTATAAATACTTCATACACCTTTTAAAAAGTCAATTAAAAAAACTTCTCATAACAAAGTCTGATTTTTTTCAAATATTTAGGCTGCATAGCATTTCAGGACGTAACAGATAGAAGTAATTTTGTCATACATATGTTCGATGGCAAAATCACACGGAAGTTGTAGCCAGAGCTTCTTACAACTCAGCAATAGGCACCATACATTTTCTTCTGTATTCTACGCCAACCTGGACTGTTGTGTGATAGTTAACGACTGGATTCTGAGATTCATAAAAACAACCAAATTCATTCTCTAACATTACAAGATGGCAGACAAATGGTGAGAGAGTTTAGAAAAACATATTTCTTTTCAACCAAAATGTGAGTTGCATATAGACTTAAAGCAACTGGTCTCTTACTCAGTTTGCCTGGAGGTTGGGAGCTGTCACTCATGTTCAAGGAGGAAATGGTACCCCCATGCAGTTGGAAAAGACTGCCTTAGCCTGTCTTCGCTAGCACACACTCCGTCTTCTAGGTGGCTTTAGTCCTTCCTTAAATATTGCCCAAGAATCAGAATTATTCACACACCCACATCCCATTTCTAGAAAGTTCCTTTTTCCACTGAAATCTGACACCATCTGACTACATAACGAGAACAGTCATATCCCAGAGAATTTCCTCTTTACAGAACTCAGTCTGAGAATGTTACTCCCATGAAGCACGGGTTTGATTTCCGTTGCTACTGTAAACTGTAGTTGCCAGATTTAGCTTGGACCAGACACAATTCATCAAATCATGCCATCTCAGTTTGCACTGGGCTTTCTTGAATAACACACTGGATGCAATGAATTTCTCAGGCAATGGAATCTCCCAGGTCAACAGAACTGCTGTTACCTAAGGCCCCATATCTTGCCATTAGACATAGAATCTCTTTTAGTCCATCATGTCTACGTTATAAACCTTTCATGCTAACACTGAATTAGTTCAACTCTTCTTCTTCATCCAGAGTGTTACCAAAGCATGTAAGCAAGCCACAGCTCCACTGAGTTGTGTGTCCCACTAACCTCACAACTTCATCTGGACGGTATTTGGGGACACAGAGAAGTCTGAAAGGAGAATTGAGAGGCAGGGGGATGTAGACGCAGTGTTTGTATGAAGTTCTCAAAAAAACTAATTAAAAAATAATAAAATGAAACAGGTAGCAGTACATGGTATTAATATAACAGCTTCCCTTCCTTGTCTGTTTTAGATTTTTTTCCATCTGAACGCTGATTTTGAATTGAGAGAAATAGAAGTATTCTGTCTGTTCCAGTTCCCACCTCAACCCGAAGTTGGAACTACATGTGAAGTCTGGAATTAAATGTGACGTTTAGGACTGACCGGGTAGGGAAGGTGGATGTGGTTCTTTACAAAAAGAGAGGATGGTGTTGTAAGCTAATTCGCAGCAATGACGAAGATATTTGGTCCTTCAAATGCAAAAGGAAACATGACATTTCAGAAATGTCATTTTTTTCCCAAAACATTATTATTTTTTAATGAAGCTCAGGTGAATTACTGCCAGAATCTTACTAAAACTCTAAATTCAGCCAGAAAAGCATTTACTGAGTATTTCAGTGTGACTCTTATGCAAAGAATATTCCTTCATGTCAATCTTAAGTTGCAGCTCTTATCCCAGAGGATAGATAACACATAGTTTATTCTGGTGCCAAAAATGAGTGACCGTGTCCTGGGAACACGGATTTTTGGTTACTGCAAATTACATGTTCCACTATGCTAACGGTGGTTTTTATAGTGACAACATAAAGTCACAAAGCCACCTACTTTTAAAATGCATTGGCAAACACGTCAGATAGGAAGGTCTCAGCAAAGTCATCTGTGACAAAGGTCTCAGATGCTGTCAATGACATTCTTAGCTCCTGGGTTGGTGGACGCCAAGGGTGTGTTTCTGAAGAATTTGCCTGTAAGTCACAGAATGTGGGTTAACTCACAGAGGTGGGTAACACACAGCAGTTCAAGGAGTCTAAGATGGCTGTGAACCTGCAACAGTCCAACTTTCCCACTGGCACCCTAATCAGTTAAGCAGACTGATTTATAGAGCTAATTTCAGGTTCAACTCCTTTCCATGATCTGCAGTTTACACCGTCAGAGTGTGGGACATAGACAGATCTTCGGGAGGTGGGTGAACACCAAGTTTTATTGGGCATTTCGGAGGAACAAGGACAGACAAAAGCTCCTTAACTTTCTCCTCCATCCCTTTAAAGAACAAGACAGGAAGGAGCCTTTTGTTTCTCTTCCCAACACCCATGAGCTTTTGTATGTTAAGGGAAAAAAATATCTGCAAAGTGTGCAGGCAAATGGCTTACTGACCAAGTTGGACAAAATTATTTATTTACCAATCCCACTGCTAGGGCTGTGGTTCCAGTTTCTCCTAGATTGCCTTGCTGTTGGTGGGTGTTAATTAATTCCTCTCTAAATGGCATTTCTACTCATGGAGTCTATAAATAAACTTTCCCAAAGATGTGAAAGCTATGGATAAAAGTAATCTGTATAAATTATAATTTCTTGCTACTCAGTTACTTGTTTTTGTTTTATCCCCAAATAAAGTAATACAGTATGTTAGGGTTTATTACTTATTTCTCGGTGTTATTTTGAATCGTATACTTACTTGCACTACAAAGTATCATTTTTATGTGTCCATTATTTCTAAAATTGCCATTTGGAAGAGTCACATTTATTCCACTGTGACAGATTACATATTACACACCTACAAGGCACAGGGCACAGATCTAAGTAAATCAGAATCCTCCTCATCATGGATTTCAGGACTTGCAATGGTAGGTGACATTTCTTATTGTCCGAAGGCTCCAAATACTTTTCTTCAACAGCTTGGGTGTGAAAATAGACATCCAGACATAAATTATCTAGCCTGGAATAACATATATGTAAAACAAACAAAACACTAGAAAGTCCAGAATTCTTCAAAGCTTTGAAAGTTTCCCACCAAATCCACACTCTCTGGTCCAGTGCCTAGAGATGACAAAGAAGTCAGTTAGCAAAACACTAGACATCCTGTCGGATATTCCTGGTTTCCAAAGTTCACAACACGCTTGAGAACAAGGCGTGCAGTTCGCGTGAGAGATCCCCAGTGCTTCCTGGTGACAGTAAGCAGCGTAGCTACATGCTCCATTTCATCTGTGGTGCTGGCTAGAAGCGATCCCCCTTCCTTTCTGCATACTGATTAGCTCCAGGAGCAGGAGCTGGTCTTACAGAAACACAGGCAAGTCTAAATCTAAGGGTTTGCTCTCACTGGACTCCACCTTCGGGGCTGTCTAACATGTTCTATGAGTGAAACCAGCAATTTGGGCTACTCTTAAATATTTCTTTTAGCTTATCTCGCTATTTGCAGACATGACTGGTAGGAAGTTTATATTCATTTGTGTCAAAGGACAGATCTCTGCATGAGAAAGACCATCTTTCAAAGGACTCTTTCCCCAGTGTTTCCATCTCCTTATGTCCAACACAATATATTTTACTTATAGTATTTATTACTTTACAATGACAACATGTCATTGTCTTTGTTTATTAACTATTCTTCTCCCAGAAAAAATGTGAGTGGAAAAATGAATCTTTTAAGGGTTTGTACATTGTTAAATAGCTAGAAGCTGAACTAATTTCTGGTCTATGATAGTGCTCAATAAGTATTTATTTAATATTTCTTAAATAAAATTATACCAAAAATCATAGTGTCTGTGTTTCATATGGCCAATAAGCCTGGTGACTATATATATATATATATATATATATTTATATATATATATATATATATACACATACATATATCAGGCTTATTATTGAACACATGTATTTAACTGCATGACTACAGATACAAACCGAGAAAGACAAATTCCTGTTCTCTGCAGGTTGCCAGGACATCTGCATTTTATTGGCTTTCTCAGCATGAGGATGGAGATGTTGCTAGTATACATATATAAAGTGGATATGAAGATTCCATGGAACATGCAGTATGGATTTCATTACTTTTATGGATTTCTACCAAACAACATCACAGTGTAGCCCTGTGAGGGTCAATACAATACCTTTCATTCTGTAGGGAAAATAGTTCACTAGGTGATCTATCAATTGTCACAGGAGTGGCAGCCTCTTATTTACTGCAATTACTAGACTGGCATTACAATAGGGGATCGGGAACTAGACAGGACACCTTCAGAAATAACCACAGTCTACTTCTAAAAAAACGCTTCTCTCAAGCACCAATCAATCACATACCCTTCAAAAAAAAGAAGAAAAAACAACTAAATATCTCATAGACAAATATATATGCATATATTTATTTAATATTAACCATATATTAAATATAGTAGTACTTGCATATTAAATATATGTATTTAAATTTCATCTGAGTTCCTTTCTCCTTAATCATTACTCTGCTCAGGACACATGCCCCAATCCTAAATTGGACCTCTTCCATCACCTTTTTCATGGGTCAGTCCTGCAACCTCTGCTTCATTCCTTACTGCCATTCAATGCATCCTTACAAAGCAGTCTATCATCTATCTATCTATCTATCTATCTATCTATCTATCTATCTATCTATCTCTATCTCTCTTTCACACACACACACACACACACACACACACACACACACATACACACACACACATAATATAAAAAGCCCTCTTCTCCACGGCGTTAGATTTAGCCACTGCCAGGTTCTGATCTCAAGAACTCAGAGTTAGTTGGCTCCCTGTCTATGTGTTTACTTGAAGATACCCTACAATCTATGGTTCTCTTCCTTTGATGGGACACCCCTGTCACTTATGACCATTCTGATGTGGAAAAGTTACCAGATTTCATCACGCTGCTTCCTCTAATTCCTTTCACCCACAATTTGAATTGTAACTCACAGACCATGACTCAAAACTATAAGCATGATATGACTTGTACTTTGTACTGAAATTTGCCCGTAAACAATTTGAAATGTTAGCCTCTTTAAGGCTGTTGTGCACTTGGGCAGATACCAGTATTTCCTCAGAGGAGAATGTAGCCACATAAAGCTCTCATGTTAGCTGCTATTGGGTTGGGTCGAGACCTAATGACAAACATGGGCCAATGGCTTTCCTCAGAGAACAAAGAGATATGCTGGGATCACACATGATGTGGGAACCATCCTGTGGCAGGCTGGGAACCATGATCTAGTACAAGATTGCTATAGGAAAAGCCAGTTCACTATTCTAGAGGACCCAAGTCCAGCATCTGCTGGGCAGCTCACAACTGCCTAAACTTCCAGATCAATGAGATCTAAACCTATCTTCTGGCTTCCATAGACTTTTGTCCATTGAACACACACAAACACACACATACACACCAAGAAAAATAAAATCTGAAATGAAAAGAAAGGCAAGGATGGAGGTTTGGTATCAGGAGGAAATCCACTTGAAACAATTCAAAGCAACTGAAAAGAAAGATTGGATTAAACAATATGTAAATAAGTATGCAAAATTTTGTGGGAGTCTAACATGTGTAAATATAAAGTTAAATGTTTTTTTGCTTAATGTTTATTACCCTTGGGTCCATGTGTACTTTGCATGGTCTATAGACATCCTCAAAGCTGTGCAAGACTTAACGTGACAATCACATTTTAATTTTAGTGTTTACTTATTATTAGTAATGTGTACATGTATGCCTGCATACCTGTATGGGGTATGAATGTGTGTGTACTCATGTGCAGTGTGTGTGTGTGTGTGTGTAGTGTGCATGTGTATATGTGTGTCTATTTGCAGGTCTGTAAATGTTACGACATGCATGTGTAGTTCAGAAAACAACTTTGGGAAGTCATTTTTTCCAGTAATTGATTGGATTAAAACCTTAGGCTTGCATGGCAAGCACTTTTATCTACTGAGCTATCTTTCTGCTCTTCATCCATGCATTTTTTTCTTGGTAGTTTTAATGTAGTCTTCATTAAATTCTAAAAAGCAATGGAGAAATTCAGAACCATTATCATTCCACTTTTGTAGAAACAACATAAACCAAAAAGTATTAGGAAAATTATCCAAGATTATTTAGAAAATAGATAATAGGAACAGAAATAGAGTCTAGATTCTCCAACTCTTAGTCACAGATCTTGTCACTGCCAAACATAATTGCAGGGAAGCAATACTAAGTAAAAGAAAAAAAGATGCGTAATAAATGAACATGTCTGTGTTGCATAGCCATTTCCTCCAAGATTAAAGCCTTTCATCTTGGTTAAAAACATCATAAGACATAGGATACAAAAGGAAACCCAAACAATAGGATATTATAGGGAAAGTTGTTTACAATGAGGGGAAACACAAGTTTTTCTACAATGTGGATAAAACAACCCATCCTGTAGGAAAGCTCATTATGCCAGGAAGTAGAATACTCTAAATAGTTTCAGGAAGTTCCTGAAACTGATAGGTTCAATGAGCTCTCCTCAAGAATACATAAGCAGTAAAGACTGCTAAGAGTCACTCTCAGGCAAGCCCAACAGCCTTCAAGAAGCAGAAACCAGCTGAATGGTCTATAAAAAACAAACTTGAGGCTGGGTGGTGGTGGTGCAAGCCAGAGGCAGGTGGATCTCTGTGAGTTCAAGGCCAGCCTGCTCTAGTTTCAGGCCAGGCTCCAAAACTACCGAGAAACCCTGTCTCGAGAAAAAAAAAATAAACAAGCTTGAGGCAAACTGTTTAGAATAGGTTCAGACCACCTAGGCCATCAAGAACAGACAACTGTCAACCTATAAAGCTGCCTGCAGGATGGGCAGTGTGTTCCATGAACCCAGATTTTATAAGCTGTCACCCATGCTGTAGCAGGCTTTTGCTGATACAGCTCTTTTAATCATGTCTGTTTCTTTAATGAACCTCTCACCTATGTTCTTGTGTACATAACCACAATAAAAACATATTAGTTCACCAGGCGGGGCTTTGCTTGTATTCATTCTTTGGTCTGTGTCAGTTCCTTATTGGGATAAGTAGATGCTTGTTTCATATTTCCCCAGTAGCCAGTAACAGTGTAGTACAAAGTATTATAAATATAACTTATTATAAAACTTAGATTGTATAATTTAAAATCAGCATATTCAAACCTCATCTTCAAAAATGACCTTGGGCATTGCTAATTGATCACAGGCATAGCTAGAAAGAATGGCAAATGACGCAGGGTAGGAAATGCTTATTCATAGATGTTATGCAATTGCTCTCTTTGTATTTTGTAACTGATGATTTGAACACTATAAACTTCAAAGTAAAATCTCTACTTCAAAGTCCAAAGGAACTTCTAAAAAAAGAGTATGTAAAAACAATCAGTATTATTTGTATATATGACACACAGTAATAAGAACCATAAGAATCTGAGCCACATTGTTGCTCTCATTGAAGACTTCATACCTTTTCTAAGTAGGAAGAAATGAAGAACAATCCTGCAATGTCTGTGACTCAATAGCCTTTAAAGTGTTGTCCAACAGTTGGGATGTTTGGCATTTTGGGCTTCCGAGTTTTATTCTCACATTGGTTGAGGTCTAAAAATAATGTGTGTCTCATCATGAATATTCTTCTTCATTTCTCACTCTGAAAATCTTTACCATTTTCCTTTCATCAACACCACCAAACAGAATGGTAATTTCATTACCAAAGGAAATAAAATCACACATTGCTTGTACCTAAACACCATAGTATGCATGATGATTTGCTCTTGGAGTTGTACATTTTATGAATTTTGACAGATAGTGAATTAATTATAAATGAGCATCTCTATAGTATCATACAGACCAGTTTCATTTCAAACCCCAAGAATCTTGTGTGTTTAGTAACATAGTTTTACCTTTTCCCAAATATCATGTTGTGATATTTGAACTCAAAATGTGTTCAGCCTTTTCAGGTTGATTTTTTTTTTTTTACTTAGCCATTGCAATTAAGTTTCCCCCAAGCCCTTTCATGGTTTGGTAGTTCATATTTTGCTATGAGTGATATTAATAAGCTATTGCTTCAATACACTATCATCTAAACATCCATGATCTAAAGCAAATCTTGAATCTTGACAGTTTCCATGTTCTGAAAATTGAGAGAAAGATGTTATCCATTTCCAAACACAGTTGTTTGTGTTGATGTTAAGTTTCCAATTTGAAAAATTACCGTGTTGGCCAATTGCAGAAACATATGCTACAGTAAGTTTGGTGTCATAGAAACTTAACCTGTCTTCCAAAGCAATGGATGGTTTCATTTTCCTATCAGCAATACATGAGACTGCATGAGACTCTACATCCTCCTCAGTATTTGCTGCTGTCTGGTTTAATTTTGTCCATTAAAATAGGTGTGAATTATCATCACTATTGTCTTAATTTTCTTACAAAGTAAGGAGTTGAAAATATGTTTATATTTTATGTATCATCTGTATTTCTTACTCACTAAGATATATTTTAAGGTGTTTTCTTACTTTTTCAAAGTGTGAGATACTGTCTCTTTATTAAATTTTAAGAACTATTTTTGCTGGGCGGTGGTGACGCACGCCTATAATCCCAGCACTCGGGAGGCAGAGGCAGGAGGATCTCTGTCAGTTCGAGGCCAGCCTGGTCTATAAGAGCTAGTTTCAGGACAGGAACCAAAAGCTACGGAGAAACCCTGTCTCGAAAATCAAAAAAAAAAAAAAAAAAGAACTATTTTTATATGTATTTGGACACTAGTCCTTATTAGATATATATCTTGCAAATCATTTCTCTTAGTTTAGGACTTGTCTTTCATTGCCTTGAGACTGTTTTAGACCAAACTGGAATTTTAATTTGTGTGTGAAGGTGCACAACTCATGTATGAAAAGGTGCACAACTCATGTATGAAAGCACACATGTAGAGACAACTTTATGAAGCCAGTTCTCTCTTTCCACCTTAACATGGGTTTGGAGACCAAAGCCAGACTTATGCAATAAACATGATGGTTCAATGAGCCATATCTCCCACTCCTGAAATTTTTNTTTTTTTTTTTTTTTTTTTTGGTTTTTCGAGACAGGGTTTCTCTGTGGTTTTGGAGCCTGTCCTGGAATTAGCTCTTGTAGACCAGGCTGGTCTCGAACTCACAGAGCTCCGCCTGCCTCTGCCTCCCATGGAATTTTAATTTTAGTGGATTTCACCACTGATTCTGTGGCTTGTGCCACAATACCATATCTAAAAAGTCACCATGAGGGTCAAAATTGAGCAGACATTTTTTTTTTATCTTTTTGTCTAGCAGTGATATAATTTGGTGTTTTAGATTAAAGTCTGTATTTCATAGTCTATTTTGAGTTTTTTTTTTAAGTGAAAGTGCTAGAAAAGACTCCACATTTCCTTGCATTTGCGAGTTGGCCAGGATCATTTGGCTGCATGTTTATAGCTTTGTCCCTGCTCTCCACTCTGTCCCGTTGATGGACCTGTGCCTCATCAGCAGGGCACTGTCTTAATGACGGTACCATTCTGGTAAACTTGCGCCAGCTTTTACTGGTTTTCCAGACTTTCGTTCTTTGATTGTTCTGACCATTCAATGTTTTATTGGCCATACATGTAAATTTTAGAGTCATTTTGTGGATATCCAGAAATTTTTCTGGCGTTTTGACTGAAGTTGCATTTACATATCAACTTGGGGAAAATTATTGTCTTCACTGAATTGAGTCTTCTTATATATGAATTTTATGTTTCCAATTCTTTAATATTTTTTCACTAGATTTTTATAGCCTTTGCAGATATGTTGTCAGATTTAAACCTAAGTTTTCATTTTAGAGGATACCATTGAACATGCTGGCGTGTTTCTAAATGCACGCTGAACTTATCCACTACTTGTGAAAGCGATTGGCTTGTAGCTATTAACTCTGCATCCAATATCCTTCTTCCAGACACTTATCATCTCTAATCGCTTTGGGCTGGGGCTTACCTGTCAGGTTTTCTGCATGCATCATCACAGTCTCATCCGAGAGCAGAAGACTTTTACTTCTTCACCATCAATACATCTTTCTTTCTGAGCTTCTCATACTGCATCATCTAGGGTTTCCAGTGCAGTTTTCAAAAGGTTTGAAGAATAAGAATCTTCTTGACCTTTCCCAACATACTCCTTATTACCTGTTGGGATCTTACAGGTATCCTCTATCAAGATGAGAATGGCTGCCTGTGTTCAAAGTTAACTGAGAGTTGTTATTACAATGAAGAGTTCATTGTTGCCCAGTGTATTTATACATTTGTTGATAGTATCACTTGATTTTATTCTTTTAGCCTGATATAAAGAGTTTAATTAACTGATTTCAAAATACATTTATTTATCTTATAGGAGCATGAAGATGCCATGGTACTTGTAAAAGCTCAAATGACATCTTGTAGGATTCTGTTCTCTCTTTCCAACGTGTGGGTCTCAGGGATCAAGCTCAGGTCATCAGGCTTGACAGTAGGTGCCTTTACTAACTGAGCATTAGCAAGCATTCAGTAAGGACTGGTTGAATTGATGAATAAATGGCTTAGGACTGGTTGTTCCATTTAGATAAACCTACACCCAAAGATGCAACAATATAAAGGACAAACAGCAAAGAGCACCAGGATTTGCGTGTACTTAAACCTGTGTCCAGAAATGTTTCAGTATGCTGGTATTACACAGTGACCACATGGTACTCCATCATTACCTCTGTTTTGGGAAAAGCAGGAGAAAGCCAGAAGTTAAGGCTCTGCTTTAGAAAGGTAACTCTCCTAGTTTTTCTCTGGAACCAAAGACTCTAAGGAGTGGGCAGGGTCAGCGCTTTCCTTCATGACATTTGCAGGTCACTGTTTGCGCTTAGCCTCAGCCAACTGCAACTCCCAGCAAAACTTCCTGTTGTTTTACTTTTCAGATGCCGTCTGATAAGAGCAAGGTGGGAAGTCACAAGAAAGCCATGTCCTGTTTCTCATCTCTGGCAAGTGGAGGTCTATCTTCATACAGGATGCAGTGGTCTCTAAACACACCACATAAGCCATCAGAGGCATGCTGCAGCGAGCTTCTCATTTCCTGCTGAGAAATCATAGCATGCTTTTGAGTCAATGAGTGGCTCTCCCTCTTCCCTGTCTCCACTGTCAGGTTTAAGTGATTGCAGATTCTTGAACCTTCAGTTTGACACGTACCTGAGAGATGACACACACCTGGGCTCTTGACAGATCCAACTGCAACAGCAATTTGCAGAGATAGAGCGTGGAATGGAAGTGACAAGCCATAAACAAAGGAGTGCTGGAAGGCATCCAGATCTTCAGTCAGCGCTTGCTCTAGTGTAATGCTACTAAACCCAGGTGGAGGCAAAAGGCCCAAGTTGTCCTTCCAGCTTCTTCCTTCAAGCAGCTGCGCCCTCCTGTATGTTCAAATAGGGCGATGTGTTCAGACTTTCTGGAAAGGTCCATTTCTGCTTGGCAAATAAAGAGAAAGTAGAGAACAAATGGGTTCCAGCTGTTTAAAATTATGTTGCTAAAAAAAAAAAAAAAAGGAGTCCTTGTACAAGTATCCTCCATTTTCCGGGACTATTCCATTTAATTAAATTTAAACCTAAATGATTTGCTCATTTTAAGTACCCATCTCTCCAAATTGCAGGTTGAGATTAGCGCAACAACTGTTGCTAGGCATGCTGGTGGCAATAATACTGTCTCCATAGCCTCAATAACCTCCTTTACTTAGTTTGGAAGTTGTGTGTGTTTAAAAGAAACAAAACAAAGCAAAACACTTGACTTACCACCCAGAAGACTCTGACCACACAAAAACCATGTGACTCATGGGAAAGCAAGACAGAGTAAGTTGGGAGAATTTAGCATGAGGATGCAGGAGACCTGGTAACCATGTCAAAGTCTCTCAGGCACATGCACTTGGAACCTTTCCTCAGGCCTCTTGTCTAGCTTTTATACAGAGATGTGTTCCCTGCTGTTCACACTCAGATCAATTATTCTGTGATGTTTCTGGCATGGATTGTATTTCTAACATGTCTTGAAATCAAACAGAAATATAGAACTTTGTCTCTGAAGCTGGTGGGGTTTTCCCAGGATGAGCTTTGTGCTACTTCCCACGTCTTCCCCATGCCCCCTGACTGTAACAAAGTGGGAGGGTCCTTGCTGGTTTCTCTTGCTCAAGTCTCAGTCTGATTTTATTGTGGTATTGGAACCTTCTAATTACAAAATTCACCACTCCTAAGTTTTTTTTTCATTCTTTGACATGCGAATTCAGATTATGATACTTCATCTAAATTCAGAGGGTAATTTAAAATATATTGAATATTTTGTAAGCTTTATTTGTCAGATATTATCAAACGTCAAATGTTGAATACCAGCTATCTGATATTCAGTATATAAAAAGTCATAAAATATTTACAATGTATAAACCCCTCTCACCTGAGTTGAATGACTATGATAGATTTCTTCTTTTAAAATGTTTAGGTGGCATGGGGTTCCACATCCTAGAAAGTCGGGAGACCCATGAATCACTCTGTCTTGGCCTTTTCATTTCTGTTTATTGTTTAAAAAGAAAGAAAATTTCTCCCATCTAAGTCTTTGTTTCTTAAAAGTACATGTATACCTTGACCAATAAAGAGTTGTCTGTGCTGGGTGTGGCGCCTTTCAACCCAGCACTCCAGACGCCTGGGGAAGATCACTGATTTCAAGGCCAACCTGGTCTAAGTAATGAGTTTCAGGACAGCCAAGGTTACTTAGAGAAACTCTTATCTTGAGCAGAAACAAGAGGATGGATAGCCTAGAGACCTAAGATAGGAAAAACAATAAAATGATTCATAAAAATATTCTATTTTTCTTTTTCATTTTTTTTTTTTTTTTGAGACGGGGTTTCTCTGTAGCTTTGGAGCCTGTCCTGGAACTCACTCTGTAGACCAGTCTGGCCTTGAACTCACAGAGTCTCCAGAGTGCTGGGATTAAAGGCGAACACCACCCCCACGCGGCTTCTCTCTCTTCTATACTCATAGATCACTGTCTAACCAAATCATCATCAGAGAGGCTCCTTCAACAGCTGATGGAGAGACTACAGCCGAACTTTAGGCTGAAGGAGGGAGAAGATGAGCAAGGAAGTCAGAACCCCTCCACCCACGGAGACAGTGTGACTGATCTAATGGGAGCTCACCAAGGCCAGCTGGACTGGGACTGAAAAAGCATGGGATAAAACCGAACTCTCTGAACATGGCAGACAATGAGGGCTGATGAGAAGCCAAGGACAATGGCACGGGGTTTTGATCCTACTTCATCTTCTGGCTTTGTGGGAGCCTAGCCAGTTTGGATGCTCACCTTCCTAAATCTGGATGGAGGGGGGAGGACCTTGGACTTTCCACAGGGCAGGGAACCCTGATTGCTCTTTGGACTGGAGAGGGACGGGGAAAGGAGTGGGGGGAGGGGGAGAGGAATGGGAGAAGGAGAGAAATGGGGGCTGGGAGGAGGCGGAATTTTTTTTCAATTAAAAGAAGAAAAGATACCAGCCCACTGGGGCGTAGTCTTTAAAAAGCAGAGGGAATCATGTGTGTGCTCGTGCTCTTTTGCTTCCGGCTCCTGTTTGACTGCTAGACTCTGTTTCCTGTTTGTGCACAGAGGGCTGTTGTTTAGGTCGATGATCTGTAAGTTTTTCCCCTTAAATAAATAACCCCTTTATAATCAATAGTTCTGAACTGGTGTGGGATTGTTTTATGGCATCACAGAGAGGCCTCACTCATCCCTTCTGGGTGAAGCTTGGGCCACAGAGCCCACAAGTTCTGTTAGTTTTCTGCAGAGCACTAGGTGAGAACATTGAGAGAGATGGAAAAACAGAACTGAGTCACACACCATTAGAAAGCAGCTGGCCTGGAGGTCTTCCTGCTGATTAACCTTGCAATCTGCTCCTTTATCCCACAGGAAAGAGAAAGTTGAGCCTTGTTGACAGAGATTTCTGTCCCGCCTTGCCCAGCAGCCATTCAGTCCCAAAGAAACACACAGAGGTCTACATTAATTATAAACTGGTTGGCCTATTAGCCCAGGTTTCTTATTAACTCTTACAACTTATATTAGCCCATAATTTTTGTCTGTGTTAGCCATGTGTCTTGGTACCTTTGTCAGTGAGGCAGTCTCATCTGCATCCTCTACATCTGAGTGACAACTGCAGATTGAATCTTTCCTCTTCCCAGAATTCTCCTGTTCTCATTGCTCCACCTTTACTTCCTGCCTGGTTGCCTGGCCTATATTTCCTGTCAGACTACTGGCCAATCAGCATTTTATTAAACAAGTACAAGAAACAAATCTTTACAGAGTGAAACCATTGTCCCACAGCACCTTGTAGGGACCATAGATCAGGCAGGATCCCATTTGGCCACATTCAACAGTAGCCTGCCAAAGACTCAAATGCTTTCCAAAGGGATAGATATAGCAAATCTTCAAGAAAACAAATCCACATGTTATTTTTCTAACAGTGAAAAGAAATGTTTTACTTTTTTTATTGGGAAGCTATCATATGTTGATTAATCAGAATTCAGATGTATGTAAAGTCTCATGTTGTAGATCCCAGAATGGTACCCAGGCAACCAGGCAACAAACTCAACCCTCCATAGTAAATCACCTGGCATCTCCTCCAAACTTAATAATTCAAATAATTATTATTTGAATTATAATCCAGTTAAAGACAAGGTAAGTGTGGTGGTGGTTTGAATGCCCTCATTTGGCTTATAGATTTAAATGTTTGGTCATCAGAGAGTAGCACTACTAAGTGGTGTGGCCTTGATGGATAGGTGTGTTCTTGTGGGAGGAATGATGTCACTAGGGGTGGGCTTCGGGGTTTCAAATGCAAGAACTAAGCCCAGTGTCTCTTCTTCCTGCTGCCTGCATACCCATATGTAGAACTCTAGGACTCCTTTTCTAGCACCATGTCTGCCTGTACACTGCCATGCATCCCATCATGACAGTAATGGACTAAACCTCTGAACCTGTAAGCCAGGCCCAATTAAATGTTTTCCTTTAAAAAAAAAAAAAGCTGCTGTGGTCATGGTGCATCTTCACAGAAATAGAAACCCTAAGACAGGGAAGGATGGCTAGATCCTGGGGACCTGGCACCATAAAAGAGGCTTAGTGTAGTTATGAAATAAATATTAACAATAAGAGTTAACACACATATAGTAAAATACATTATACCAAATAATATGTGTTTGTACACACTCATGAACATGCTTAGTTCTCAAAATATCAGTTATACCTTGTTCTTGTCATTCTATAAATGTAGTGACTGGAACTCAGAGGTTGACAGAATCTTCTAGAGTTACAAAACTCGTGCTCTATTTACTACTGTCCATCTTTCTGATCAGAATGCCAACTCGTGGTATAAGCCATTTTACTCTCAAGGTAGGTGAAATTCTATCAAAACTATGATAAGCATAAAATGTGAAATAAAAGTCGCAGATCATGCCCTTTTCTGAATGCAGCTGTTACTGGACACCAAGTACATCTGAGAGCTGGCACTGAGTCAGCTATTAACGTGTTCCATGGTGTGACATCAGTCTGGGTCTGTACTTTGGTTTCTACATCTATTATGTAATCAGGGTGCCTTAAGTTGCTGAATCTGAATCATTTGGTGATGGTAAACTACTCTCAAGAAAACATGAACATGAAAATAAGATATAAAGCTATTTTCATTTTAATAGGAGAATTATATTTATGAAAAGGATTTCCTATTGAAGAGATTTCTGTCTGTTGGTGGAGACTGCTCATTCCTTCCTGGCTGCCCAGACCCAAAATAACCACACAGAAACTATATAAATTGTAATACTGTTTGGCCAATAGCTTAAGCATATTTTCTAGCTAGCTCTTATATCTTAAAGTAGCTCATTTCCATTATTTTGTATTTTACCATGAGGCTACCTGGTAAGGTCTGGCTGGTGGCTCACATCTTTCTCCTTCCACGCCTACATGGCATCCCCCTGACTCCACCTTCTTTCCCCCTCTATCTGCTTGGAATTCCTGCCTTGTTCTATTCTGCTAAGGCTCTGGACGAAACAGCTTTACTCATTAACAAGCAACACACATGTAGAAGGACTTCCCACACCATCTGCCTGCATCCTCAGTTACTAGGACAGCAGTTGGCATGCCATCATGTCATAGGTTCTCTAAAAGACATACGTTGAGTTATGGCATTGGTGAGACCCTGTTTTTCTCTTTGAAGTCACATCTCTTTCGCCCTGGCTTAAGAACATCCAGATCTATTTATTTCCACTTTCCTTTTGGGATCTGAAAGAACTACTGTTTAGCTAAATGCAAAGGCTAAATGTTGCTGTTATACTAATAACCTTGGGAAAACCATGTGTTATGTATGACACAGCATGTTGATTTACAGTTTACCAACTTGTCTCACAGTGAGTATGTGCATGTATGGTACCTACCACACAGGGTGCTAATCCTCTTAATATTAATGCTGTTTATCTCTGACAGCTCTTACTTATCTTGAATGTACCACATGATAAAACCTAGGCAAGCAGATAAATGCACAGTATTTCCTGAATCTTGCAAATTGATTATGAACACAAACAGAGCCCATTTCTGTTTAAGGTACAGCTCAGTTGTATTTCTCCTCAAATTACAGGATTCAAAATTTTTCATGGCTTACATAATTCCAAATGCTTCTTTAATGAAGTAGCAACAAAACAAGTTGAGGCTGAATTTAATATAAATGAGTCAGACTTCCCAAATAATTGCTAAAACAAGAAAGCAGTGTGCCCAACCAGAAGCAAAAGCCTTTTAAAATGCATGCCAAGTTTAAACTTTGGGTTGGTCAAAGTATAGAACAGCTATTCCATTGTAGACCTTCTGCATTCTGCAAAAAAACAAAACAAACAAAAAAAAAAAAACAAAAAAAAAACACCACGGTTAGCAATTATTCTGCATTCTAGGTATCCTATGACATCCAGTATCCATTATTCAAGCACTGCATGATGAATGTCTAAACGCCTCCAGAGAGTTCTACTACTGTACAAAATCCCAGATATTAGAAAAAATGTAAATCATAGACACAACTAGATTTTTGTGTGTGTGAATTATTTGGTTTAATGACATAAAACTACTGCATCATTTAAAAAAGTTCTTTATGGAATATATTGCGTAAGCCTCACCTAGTGCTTCTCTGTTGAAATAGGAGCGGCAGGGCTGCGTCCCCGGCACCTGGCCGCCCGCTTGGCTAGCTTATGCCCGAAATAATTACACGGAAACTGTATTCTTTCAAACACTGCCTGGCCCGGCTAGTTCCAGCTTCTTATTGGCTAGCTCTTACATATTGTTCTAACCCATTTCTAATATTCTATGTAGCCCACGAGCTGGCTTACCATGGAGGATCTTAACCTGCATCTGTCTGGAGTGGGAGAATCATGGCGACTCTCTCACTAAGCTTCTTTCTCCCAGGATTCTCTTCTGTTTTCCCCGCCTATCTAAGGGTTGGCCTATCAAATGCAAATGGGCCTAGGCAGTTTCTTTATTAATAAGAAATCACTCCCACACTTCTCCATGGCAATGACAGTTTATTATGTGGGGTGAGGAAATCCACGGGCAGTGAGTAGCAGCCTCCCATGCTGGGAACACTCTGGTCCCTTCCTCACAACTCAGGTTTAATGTGGAGTTTCAAGAAGACCTCCACCAGGTTCCCCCTTTTGATTCTCTAAAGGGACATTTCCAGTAAGATGGGTCTGGGTGGAAGTATTTTGAAATAATAAACTCAAAGACGTTCCCTGCAGATAGAATGAAAGCTAAGAGGCGTCTAAGGCAGGCTGCCTGCCAAGTAAAGGAGGAGAAAAATAGTGTGATGTTCTTATATAATGTTTAGCCCAGATGCTCTTAAAGCGCTCAGCACCACTGTCTGCTACATTCATTATGAAGTCAAAAGTGTGTTTTGGAGGTATGGGGGACAAGTGAATGGTGAATGGTATTTTGTCTTGTTTGATGAAGTCAAAACTTGGGGATGCATGAAAATAAAAAGGTTTTGCCTTGTTTTATGGTCTAGATGCCTTAAATTGACTTCTACAATGCTAGGAGGTGTTCAAAATATGAAATAAAATATAGACCAAACAAATCTGAATACTAAAACTCTTCAAATTCGTAAGTGGTGTGTGTGTGTGTGTGTGTGTGTGTGTGTGTGTGTGTAAGAGCGAGACAGAGAAAGAGATAGAGGGGGGTATTAAGATAGAAGAAGAAATTTTGTAGACAATTAAAAATTAAATGTATTCATTCCTTAGTTAAACTATCAAATAATAAAATTATTAGAAGACGCTATATAATGGGAGCTATGTAATACAAAGACTTGGGTTGCCTAACACAGAACCGCAAACTAGCCAATCCTTCTCCTGTTCCCTATGGATACTTCCCTGTCATTCAGGTTGGGAGAGGCCAGTCTGAGTATACTCTAGGAAGTGGATCTGACTGACACATAATAAAGTGCCTTCATAATATTGCTGTGATGTAGGCATGAATGTTTACACTTTGGGAAATTTTAGGAGTCAAGCTAACACTTGCATCAGGGGTGCAAAACAAATGGAAATAAAACCCTTGCCAGTACGGAAAAACTTGAGCCACAAAACACTGGGGGAATTCATCTTTAATGTTAACTGTGTGTATGTGTTATGTTTACCTTCTCTTCTCCCAAAAGGTGGTTGTGTGCCACAAATCATGTCAAACCAGATATCAAGTGCAGAATTTAATCATATCTATCCTGAAGAAATGCCAGTACTGAGTTGGGATTGTAAAATCTGTAATTACCTATGTAGAATATATATTACCAAGTCAAGGTTTGGAAAATCAGTGGTTTGGGATTCCCTCCCTAACAACGTCTAAGCAAACTTCTCTCTAGCCTCAAGTTGCTGAAGAGTCCAAAAGAATACAGTAAAATAGTTTTCTTTGGGGGTATTAATATTAACACCATGAAAGGCTAAAGAGAGGAGAAAAACAAAAGCAGGAAGTCAGAAAAAGCAGACTCATGAAATCATGCTGTGTACAGTGGGAAAGTCCATATGAGAAAGCCCAAAAATTGCAGAGTCAGAAGCCAGCACCAGAGTCATCTGGGGCAGTGACATCCCCCTATGTCATCTTATCTCCTAGCATGAAAGGAAGCAGAAGCAAAGGTCAGGGTCTCTCCTCAATTAGGAGCCAAAAACCCAGCTACGAAAGGGAAAAGCTGCACTGCTTGTAGGAACATATTTAAAATAAGGACAGTTCAGGTAGAAAGGTCACTGATCAATCAACTTATAATTTAAGTTTAAAAATTAGAGGCTGGGGGGATAAAGGGAAAGGGGGAAGTGATGTGATCATATTTTAATTTAAATATATACAAAGTGATAAAATCAGTAGGAAATTTTAATAGTTAATCTTTTAATCTCCAAAGTATTAAAGTGAATAAAAGTGAGCAAGCCCCAAAACAGAAGGAACTGCACACAGCAAAATTTATCCCTCGGCTGAATGAAGAGTTAAAATTATTGCTAACAAAAGGTGAAAATGGAAGTTAAAAATTATATCTATCTCTCATAGTAATGTGATAAAACCTGTCAAGAGGCAGACTGCAATGAGACATGAATAATCTTAACTTGGACTCTTTCTCGGATTCCCACAATGTGGATAGACATTGTCCTAAAGCCACTGTTGTTGTGAAGAAACACCACGACCAGGGGCAACTTGAGGAGGAAAGGGATTATTCGCTCACAGTTCCATATAACAGTTCAACATCACCAAAAGTAATAACGTCAGGAACTCAATTAGGGCAGGAACCTGGAGCCAGGAGCTGATACAAAGGCCATGGAGTAGTGCTGATTACTGGATTGTTCCTCGTGGCTTGCCAGTCTACTTTTCTACAAAACCTAGGACTACTAGCCCAGGAATGACACCCTCCACAATGATCTGGGTCCTCCCACATCGATCACTAATTTAAAAAATACCCTACAGGTTGCCTGATCTTATAGAGGTTCTTCGTCAACTGAGGTTCCCTCCTCTTTGTTGACCTAGCTTGTGTCAATTTGAAAAAAACTAGCCAGCACAGATGCCTCCATGGGAAATCTGCCATTGCCCCAGTTCACAGTACCTTGAAGATTCATCAAAGTTCTCTTGAATGCCCCCTCCACTACCATGGCAATCAAGGCCACACAGAAAAGAATGAGCCAGAAGTATTATTCATTGCAGCCATCAAACTCAGCAAGTACTCAAAATCAGCAGAGACACTTGCTGGGTGTTATGATTCAGGATCCCTCAGCAGGAGAACCCTCTGAGAAGAGGCTCCAAAATGTCTTTAACTCTAGAGCAAACAGCCTCTGTGACACCCCATGAAATGCTTCATTTGAAGCTTCTCTTGCCACTGTAGGTAGGAGCTATTCTACCTTTGGCTGGCTGCTAGTCCACCTTAGGTGGCTTCTAGTTCACTTTAGGTGGCTGCTAGTCCAGCATCAATGACAGGTGCTAGTCTGGCTTACGCACATGCTATTCAGGTCGATCATGGTGACACATGTTTTTCTTCTGCCTCCCACAGATCAGGAGTGAGCACAAGCCGATCTCCCTGCATGTTTGGGTAAATGAGACTGCTTAAAGGATTTGCTAAACACAGACATGTCCATTGGTTCATCAGACAGTTGGCCACCTAGGTCTATAGAAACACTGCTTTGAGAGCCATTTTCTTTTGTTTCTCATGAGTCTATGGACACAGTCTTGGCACATCTGTATTTACAGAAGATGTTTTCACAGAGGAATGCATGCTGCTTGTCTCAGTAGCCAGGTGGTTTTAGGAACATTTACTGGCTTGATTTGAGTGCCATTTTTTTTTTACAGAGACAGCGTTTTAAAATTATATACAGATAATTAAGACCATAGACAGTAAAACTGGGCAGTCTTACATTTGTTTGGCATTTGCATTCCTGAGAACACTCCTCTTCTACATTGCCTTGCTGTGCTACACCCCAGACTTTCTAATAAACTCTGCTAGAGCACAGTGGGTCATTCACAAGTGTTTCCCTTTAGAGAAACCACATTACACTACTGGCTGCTGAACAGACTCCACCCTAAGGAAGCCCTGCTTTGTTGACTTATTGGAACTTGAAACTGAAAAGGTCTTTTTCTAAATACACCCATGGAAGTGTTACTCGGCATGGTCCAACACTGCTAAGCCATATTATCTGGCCTCAGATAAATTTACCATTTTAGGGATGAAAAATCAGTGTACAGGGGTTGGTGAGACAGTTCAGTGGTTATAATGCTTTTCTGCAATTTGAAAAAAGGAAGAGCCAGGTGGGGTAGCAGGCACTGCAATCAGCACTGGAGAGTTAGAGATAGGTGGGTTTCTAGTGTTCTCTGGCCAGGGAGTCAAGCTTGGTTAGTGATCTCTGTGCCACTGAAAGACCCTGTCTCAAAGGGTGCACAGCACATGCTGCTGTTCTGTGGTTTCTGTTCATGCCTATAGACACCACACATGCACACATGCACACACACACACACACATTCATGAGCACATGCACACATAGACAAATGACTTTGTTTTACTCTATATCTTTTCAGTAGCAGAATCTTAACACATCATTTTTTAGTACTCTATATGGTCTATAAAATAAGACATAAAGTTTTTCTAGTCTAATGAAGTTTTTGTTTTTATGGCCATGATGACCGACCCAAGCAATTCTATCCTAATTTAAGATGTGTTAAAAAAAAATGTTGTTGTTGGAGCCATAGGTCACATTATTCACTTCTGGGGAAATATGACGTTAAAATTTGTAAAGTAAATATTCATGTTGTATAAAAAAGAAATGACTCTTCTCTCTTGTGTAACCAATTCATAGTAACCACAGCAACTGTTTAATATTGGAATCATGATGAAGCTAATATTCAGCATTTATTTCTTAAGATCAGACTCAATACCATCATAACAAGCTACCCCCAACACCTTTTTCTTTGGAAAATGTCATTTTTTGCCTTGAAAATGACAGGCTAGTCTTCTGCCCACTGTTCTCTGTGGGGAGTGATTAGTGTGGTGACATTGATCTTAACTGTTTGGGCCTTGGGAAGGTCTTTTCTACAAAATACATCATCTGTTTCCTGCTTCATCTAGAAATCTCATTTCCAGCTGAGTGAGCTCTTCCAGGGTTCATGGCTCTCTTATCTCTTCAACATGTGTCTGCAGCTGCACTCCTGGTAATTCTGTAACGATAACCTGATGTCAGCCTTTGGATTTCAGCTATTTTGTTGTTCCTCTTACTCATCTCTAACCTCCTGTCTTTCGTCATCTATATTTTTTTGGTATCCTTATTTTTCTGTCTCTACTGATCAGAGTTTTAGCCTTAAATACCAGCTGCACCCTCCATGGGTCAGCCCAACCCCAGCTCAGCTTTCAGGTTCTCTCCACATAAGCTCACTTTACCTGCTTCCTTGTGTTCTCTTTCTGGTTTAACACCTTCAGCCTTCCTCCTACACCCTCCTCTAAACGTTGGCTTTCTCCTCCTCTCACTTTTCCAGAGTTCTCAACTGATGTCAGATGACTCACGCGGCAGAAAGCAAACACTGCGATCCACTATGAAATTCATCTTTCCGACAAAATACATGTAAATTTTGAGAAATATTTACATTGAAGTTGAGAATTAAACTAAAAAAATGAGTTTCTACAAATGAATATATTTAGAGTTTCTATGAATATATTTAGTATCTTTTTATATTAGCCCAGTTCATTTAAATTTACTGTAAAAAGAAAAACAGGAAAGGCTAAGGAAGTGACTCAGTTGCTTGTCGTGTAACATGAAGACCTGATATTAGATTCCCAGCATGTGTGTATATGACTGAGTATGGTCATGTGCACCTGTAAGGCTAGCAGTCAGGAGGTGGAGACAGGAGGATCTCTGGGGTTTACTGACCAAACAATCCAGCCAAAGCAGGTTCAGTGAGAGATCTTGTCCTAAAAACCAATTCAGAGATGCCATTGAGGACCTCTGGCCTCTACATGCACACATGTATGAGCACACATGAACACATATGCAAACACACACACACACACACACACACACACACTGAAAGAAGAAAGTATTAAGCTAGGGATACAAGTCAGGTAGAATACTTGCCTAGAACGCATGGCCCTGGCTCTGATCTCCAGCACTAAAAAAATAATAGTAATAATAATGAGAGAAATTTTGTTAACAAAACAACTAGTAAGTTCAGTGGTTTTCTTAACTGACAATTTGCAGGCAGTTTGATCAGAGCAGTACACTTGCTTGCACATGCTCCCCAGTCTTAGAAATGCATATGTACTATGATCAAGAAGCTGGGAGGAGGCCATTTGTAAGTTGTTAAATATTATAGAAGATGATTAGTCAGGTACTTTCCAGTTTCTCTAAGTATAATACATAGCTCGGTGTACACGATGCTTACTTCATTTCTCAACATTCTCTAGTAATGTCTGGTCTGACCTATAGTTCATTCCCCAAACACTGATATCAAACCTCACTCCTTTATTTACCTCGATGGTTTTCCATGAGTCATCTGCCAAAACACAAGGTGACTGAGGAAACAAAGACCTTACTTCCAGTGAGATAAATCCCTCATAACAATTAGAAAGTACATACCACTTAAAGCTAATAAAGAAAAGAAATCTACCACCTAGCCTTGCTCTAAAGAGTACATTGGTTTTATCTGAACATTGTTTTTACTAGGGATCTCACTGTGAAGGAACAAGAAATATAAAAGATAGGCATCACTGAAATATAAGTGGTAGCTGAAGTCATGTGTCACATAGGATTTACAAAAAATACTCTCTACAGCTCATCAAAAATAGAAGGTAAAGGCCAATATTAGTTGTCAAGACAAGTGTGGTTTTTTATAGTCTTCTTGAAGTCACTTTCTTCTACTCAAGGTCAATTGTTGAAGTCAATGGTCTTCTTGTAGAACACACAGAGGGAGCAAAGAGAGAGGAAGGGGGGAACATATGTACCCAAAATGTATGACACATGTGTGCCAGACTATTGAAGACAGGAGCCAAGCCTCATAAATATGGACTGCATTAAGTGGAAGCTTTCGTTCCCCCTCGGGTCATCATGACAGAATATTTAAGTGTAGGCATAAAGAATAAATGCTCTTGAACTTTATGTATCTTACCAAGCATTTTGTGTAACACACATGACTATAACAGTGTTCTTAGCTGAACACTGATGTTTAGTGTTCTTAAGTCTTACTAAAATTGTAATATGGCTAAATACTTCCCTGGCACTTTAATTAAGCATATGGTTGTGATAAGACACAGAAGCCACACAATCTAAGTATTAATTTTACAGGTTGAAAAACTAAAACCCAACAAAATGAAGCAATATCTCAAATCTCACACAGACCATTGCTCCTCAGCCTCTTTGACACTTCCTGTTTAGTTAGAGGAAACAGCTATGTTTTGTGATTTGCTTCCACAGTGTGGAAGCTACATCTGAATGTAATTTGCATGTGTTCCTCTAGCCTGGAGTGTTAGCTAACTTTGCATTGTTTCTTGGCAAAATGCCAAGACTTTACATTTTCCTTATGACTACAACAGCATCTGCCATCTATTCAGCCACTGAATGTGCCAGAATTTATACTACACACTTGGTTCACAGCTTTTCACTTGGTTTTTGCAATGACCTTGTATGGATACAGCAACTCTCATTCTGCAAAGGAGAATAATAGCATTGTCAAAATATACATCTTATCCTAGATAATGTAAAATGTGGGTGATAAAATCCAGCACCAACTGCAGAAAGTTCTGGTGATCTTGAGATAAAATCTGATTATCAATTTGGGATATTGCCTTATTGAAATGACATATCTTAATTTATATATTAAATCTCTTCTACTATCACAGACTGCTTTAATTTAAAACTAAAGCTTTATGTGGAAAGATATTTTGCTTCCTCATATGTTTGTGCACCATGTGCATGCAGAGTCTGAGGAGGCCAGAAAAGGGAATCAGATTCTGTGGGACTAGAGTTCCAGAAGGTGGTGAGCAGTCATATGAATGGTTGGAATCACGGTGGTCTGTTGGAAGAACAGCCAGTGCTGTTCCCCCTGAGCCAACTCTTCAGCCCCTCATCAGCATTGAATATTATAGCAAATGCTGAACCCCATAAGGTTGAGGGATATTACTTGAAAATTATTGGAAAGCCTAAAATGCAATACTGCTTTGAGCTTGAGAAACTTTTTTAATGTGCCCATTTATCCTGAAGCCTCAAGGACTGGTTTCAAATTTTATAAATACAGGATTTCTGCTTTTCATAGAATCTGGGGTGTAGTGGAGAATAGACAGAATAGGAGTCGAGTGGTCATTTTGATCTGAGTAGTAATGATTTCAGTTTACTAGTGCTTAAGCTGTACCCAGTAATACACCCTAAGAAAAGGACAGTATTTGTTCCTCAATCTTTACACTGCTGGTCAAGAATCCAAGTCTCCATGAGAGGCCATGGCATCTGAAAGGCTGGATCCATCATTCCTTGTCCTGAGGCTCTTCAGAAGTTCCCCCATTAAACTCTACACTTTACAGTTTGTTTGTTCTTGTTGTTTTTTAAAATTCATGGACAACTATTCTGAGAATCCAACTGAGCAGAACTCCTGATATGACACATATGCCAATCAAAAAATGAGAGATATGGTAGTCTGGGGATACCAACTGCAAGATGCTGCCATTTCTTCCTTAACAGTTTAAATTTTGCCTAGTCATTCTATAGACTCCATCTCCCTGACATAACCACACCTGACTAAAGCAGGCATATCATGCAATTAAGCAGATATATTAGCATGCCAATCTTGGCCATTGGTGACTCTGAATTGAGGCTAAACGAGTCCCTCAACTCTTTCTGGCGTAATTCGTGTTGTTTTATCAGTTCAGAAGTCTTCATTCTTGTGAATGAACTGCGGTTAAAGGAAATTGCTGGCAACTGGATAACTTCTCATATAAAATAAGCACATATATGTATATATGCCATATATGTGCATAGGTTACATATATATATATATATAAGAGTTTTTACTCTGTGGCTATATCATGTCACTTAATACTTTTCCTTCAACTTCAGGACCACTAAGGAAATAATCAGAAGAAAGGGAGACACAGTATCTTAGGAATCTTATTGCTGTGATGAGACTCCATGTCCGTGGGAACTCTTAGAGAGAAAACATTTAATTGGCATGGTTTGCTTACATTTCCAAAACTCTAGTCCATTATCAGCATGGAAGGGAGCATGGTGGCAGACAGGCAGACGTGCTGATAGAGCTGAGGATTCTTTCATATTGACTCAGAGGCAACAGGAAGTCAACTGCTGCCACACTGAGTGAAGCTCAAGAAAAAGACCTCAAAGCCCACTCTCACAGTAACACTTCCTTCAACAAGGCCACACCTCCTAACAGTGCCACTTCCTTTGGGGACCATTTTCTCTCAAGCCAGCACACTCAAGAAGAGAGAATGTGAAGAAAATAATAGTATGTCCTTCTATATTCCTGAGACGACCCATGAGTAAGCCTACCTCGGGGATAAGGGGGTGACGCCCATCAATCTTGAATCCAGAAAAATTGAACTATATGGTTTCTTAACAGGATTTTTATGTGGCATGAGAGAAGTCTCAGTGGTTGCAAGCACTTGCTACTCTTGAAGACCCAGGTTCAGTTCCCAGCTCCCACATGGCAGCTCACAGTTATCTGTAACTCCAGTTCCTGGGGATCCAGTTCTTTCTTTTGGTATCTACAGGCACCAGGTGCACAAATACACACACGTACATGAAGGCAAACACTCATATACATAACTTAAATTGCAGATAGTTGTGAGGTGTCATGTGAGTGAGAGACACCAAACCCAGGTCCTCCGGAAGAGTAACAAGAACTCTTAACCACTAAGCCATCTCTCAAACCACATAAATAATTCTTTTTACAAAGAAAATACTTGGACTGTTGAACATATCCGTTAACTTTCTTTTTCCCAAGTGTCTTTAAAATTATTGTATAGAATATAGGTGGGGAAGTAGTCACTGACTGGATCGAGCAAAAGAAGTGACTACCTACCTCCCAGCAAAGGAAAAACACCTAAGACAATGATGTATTGACTCTAGCTAGCCTTTGAGGAGCATAGGGATGCTGACAGGCAAAAATATACAAAGACACATAAGAACCATAATTATCCAAAGTCTATTACTTAATGGGGGTCATTCTAAGTGGGTAGTTTTTAACTATACAAAAGCTAAATGTTATCTGAGTATTTTGGACAAAGATGGTTATTCTTTACAAAAGAGTAGTCATGCTAGCATGTGTACATGGTGAAAATACACAGAGAGGAAGAAGAGAAGAGAAGGTGTATGAACATGATGATGGTAGGGAGTCTGGGGAGCATAGAGCTTTAGTTACTACAATAAGACGCTAAGGCTGCATAGTATTGGCCTACCAGGAATACAAAACTGGATCAGATACATTAAGGCAACACATGAAACCATGACCCTGAAAGTTGACTACATGGGGAAAACGCTTCAAGATAGGATTCAATACACAGAAAATAAAAGAAAATATGCCACAGCATTAAGGGAAAGCTTCTGCCAAACAAAGGTATGCTAACTGATCTTGTAGAGATAATGGGATTACATTATTGAGGCGCAAAGATGTGCTAATTGATCTTGTAAGGGTGATTGGGTTACATTAGTGAGGCACATGTCTGGGTACGTGTGTGAGTGTTCCAAGAGATATTTTGATCACAAGAGTTGTGATATAACCAATGGTTCAACCTGTTGATTAATTCAAACTTTGAATAGGCTGTTGGGAAGTGGTAGAGTGTGGAAGATGGAGCTTGATTGGAAGAAGTTGCTATCGGACATGTGTCTTTGGTGGGTATTCCTTGCCTGGCCATTTTTCTCTTTGTCTCTTGGTTACCATGAAATAAACAGCATCCACCCCACCCCCATACCCTTCTTCCATGATTTTTTTTTGTCTGGTACAAACATGAATGCAGTGGAGTCAAATGGCCATGGAGAGAGACCATTAACCAAAGAAGCTCCTTCCTCACTTAAATCATTTCCCTTGGTACTGGTCATAGCAACAAAAATACCAACCCATAGAATAGGAAAATATGTTGGTCAAAAGTTCCTCTGACAACAGACCAGTACCAAGAATATATGTGGAACTAAATGAACTAAGGGATAAAACAGAGGTAATGAGCGGAGCGAAAAAAACAGGAAACACAAGTTGCCAACAAGCATATGATGAAAAGGCTGAATATTATTAGCAATAGGGTAAATGCAAAGCAGAATCACAGCAGGATGCCATGCTGTGGTATCTTAGGATGGCAATTGTAGAAAAAACACTGTCAATAAAGTGAAGAAAAGGGAACTCTGGATATTGTTGGCCATAAGGCAAATTATCACTACCATTATAAAAAACATAATGGGCGTGTAAGAGGCAGCCACTTGTTGCTTCCTGGGGCTAGCTTAGGCCTGAAACTGTATTAATTAAATCACTGCTTGGCTCATTAGCTTTAGCTTCTTTTTTTTTTATTGAGAATAAGAAAAAAAAAGTTTCCGCCCCCTCCCAGCCTCCCCCTCCCCCCACTCTTCTCCCCCTCCCCCCACTCTTATTGGCTAATTCTTATATGTTAATTTAACCCATTTCTATTAATCTGTGTAGCACCATGGGGCATTGCCTTACTGGCAGTTTTGGCATGTCTAACTCTGGCATCAGCTTCATGGCATCTTTCTTACTCTGCCTTTCTTTTTCCCAGCATACAGCCTAGTTTCCCTGCCTAGTTCTGCTCTTCCCTGCCATAGGCTCAAAACAGTTCTTTATTCATTAACCAATAAAAGCAACAGACAGACAAAAGGACCTCCTACACCAGGAGGGAATCTTCAAAATACTAAATGTGAACCTACCACATGGTCTAGAGAACCTACTCCTGGGCACATCTCCAAAGGAAATGAATAAGCATACTCAATAGCTAATCAAAGAGATGGTAGGCTATCCAGCTTCTGAAATTCCAGTGCCTCCCTCCAAGAGATGGTAGGCTACCCCAGCAGTCAAAATCCCAGTGCTACCTTCCAAGAGATGGTAGGCTACCCCAGCATTTGAAATCCCAGTGCCACCTTCCAAAAGATGGCAAGCTATCTCACAAGACTCAATGAAACCAGCCTGAGCTATATGACTGCAAAGTGACTCTATCTCAAGTTGAAGTGGAGTACCAAAATGCAAAGATTGTCCTCTAACCTTCACAAGCATCTCCCAACACACACACATCAGAACCTGCACACACTCCAACACCCATACATTACATGTCTCTCACACACACACACATGCACACATGCCAGCAATAGTAACAATAACAAAATGTAAATACAAAAAGAAGAGAAGCACATGTCTTGTACTGTTGCAATAGTTGAGATATTATCCTAAGAGAAACTGAAATTAAGTCCGCCACTAAAGGTTGAAGTTTGACCTTTTAAAAACCTCAGCAAATGGTCAAAACGTAGTTTAAAGGAAGTACTTCTATCTTGCCCAATCCTGGAATTTCTAGGGAATAGCAGGGGGCTTGATTAACATAGATGTCTTAAAGGTAGCTGTTAACCGACATGCAGCAAGACTGTAGACATATTATTTAGTAAAGTATTGCTGGATTAATTGACATGGGTGGGGAGGAAGGAAGTTCTAAGGAACACTCAACTTGCAGAAGGCCAAATATAACTGGGAGCTGTGCCAAATAGTCACATTCTTGAGAAACCAAAACTAGAGCAAAGCCATGTCAACTGGTAATGAAGGGACATAGAATAAAATACAATCGACATGATGTACTGTTTTCCTTACACTTGGTGCACCTGGAGTGGACCTTGTGAACCCCAAATATTACAGTGGTTAATATTTTAATATTTTAACGTATATGAAGGCCAGTGGTTGATACATGGCTAGGTCTGATTCTCATAATTAGGCTGGGTCCAGCCCAGAAAATGATATGAATTTTTGGGTGTGCATGTATGTAGGTGGGGGTAACATGTTTGTTTGTGTACCTGTCTATGTATGTGAACATGTGTGTATGAAGGCTCATGTGTAGATGTGAGAAGGTGTATGGCCGTCCAGTGTTGATGCTGAGAGTCTTCTCAGTTACTCTCTGCCGTCCAGTGTTGATGCTGAGAGTCTTCTCAGTTACTCTCTGCCGTCCAGTGTTGATGCTGAGAGTCTTCTCAGTTACTCTCTGCCTAAATTTTTTTAAAGATTTATTTATTTATTATGTATACAACATTCTGCCTCGATGTATGCCCGCACACCAGAGGAGGGCGCCAGATATCAATACAGATGGCTGTGAGCCACCATGTGGTTGCTGGGAATTGAACTCTGAACCTCTGGAAGAGCAGCCAGTGCTCTTAACCTCTGAGCCATCTCTCCAGCCCCTCTGCCTAAATTTTTAAAGAGTCTTTCATAGAACATGGAACTCACTGATTCAGCTAACCTGGTTAGCCAGTGATTTCTAAGGATCTGCCTGCCTGTGCCTTCTCTCATGTTGGTTTACAGATGTGTGCCACTGAAACTGACTTTTATGCAGGTGCCAATGATCTGGATGTTATGAAAGTATCATAACAGAAACCATTATTTTAAACATTAAATAAAATAGAAATGTAGCACGATTAATAAAAACCCAGAGACAGATACTTGGGTTCAACCTAAAAGTCAGAAAAGCAAAACAGCCAGCCACTGGCTCTTACCTCTACTTCAGTCTGAAATGGCAATCCTGCCTCCAGGAATGAGTGAGAGCTGTTTCTTCCTGTCTTATATTCCTCTCTAGTTCTGGGATTAAAGGAGTGTACCACTATTGCCCAGTTTCAAAGGCCAGCTAGTGTGGCTACTGAGATTAAAAGTGTGTGTCACCACTGCCCGGTCTGTAAGGCTGATTGATCAGTGTGGCTGTTTTACTCTCTGAACTACGGGCATGCTTTATTTATTAAAATACAAATAAAATATCACTACATGTAGTTATAAGAAGTCTAAAGAGGAAATACTGTATTCAGTGAATGCCATTTTAATGTGAGCTGTCTCCTATAAACTAATGTTTTAGACACTCAATTCTAAGAGAGAAATGGGCCTTGAAGTGAAACCTGTAATGGGGGTGATCTCCTGTGATCTCTCTCTGATTCCTAACTGTGGCTGTAATATTAGCCACCTCACATTCTAGCTGACATGCCTTCCATACCATGGAAAATCTTATTTTTGCTTAAATTGTGAGACAAAGCAAGTCCACCCCCCACCTTTGGTTGCTTTTGTCCAATATTTAATCACAACAACTAGAAAAGTAATCAATATAAAAAAAACAGTACCCAGAAGTGGGACTGTTGCTATGATAAATTGGACCATGTGCTTCACAAGCCTTTGTTATAGTTTGTGAAATGAGTGTAAAGGAGTTTGAAATTGCAGACAAAGAAGAGCCCCCAGATTCTATAAGCAGAGTTTGATCAGAGTGCCAAGAAAATGTATGAACAAACAGTAAAGGCGTGGCTTATGATGTTTCAGAGGGGACAAGGGTTCAAATGGGAAGTAGTCTAGAGGTATCTGCATTATAGTCTGGCAAAGACCTTAGCTATATTCTGCCCATGGCCTAAGACCTCCGTGAAGATGAAACCAACAGACTAACTTCTTTGACAGAAGAAATCTCAAGACATCTGAGCTGTGTCACAGTTTGTACACTGTTGTCTGAGTCTACAGTGAGAAACATAAACAAACCAAGTAGAAAGAAAGCAAAAGTGTGCATCAAATGGACAACTTTGCTGCTGAAAAAGCTACACCAATTACAGAGAACATCACTATTAAAGCAGTCCTGTGGTTCTTTACTGGAATCATAGGAAAGGCACATCTGCCTGCATTCATTTACGCTGCTACACCTATCAAGAGCTTCATCAAACGTGGTTGAAAGGACAGAGCCAAGAAATGGAGAATGTTGTTATTAAAATTATCTATTAAAGTAAAAGTAAACAACTAAAACCTAGGGCGCCCACACAGAAGTAGATGCAACTGCAGTCCAAGGGGGTGATGCTCTATCCCTAGAGGGCCATAGAGTTTGGTAGCATCATAAACATGGTATTGGTTTTATAAGCATGAACGTCCAGAAGAAATGGATAGCGATGGTAGGGAGCCTTGAAGCCAGATAATGTGTATTAGTATCAGATATCCCACAAAAAAAATCCCTGAGATACCCCACTACATGAAGCTGTGAAGGTGAGGCCTAAATTAGGATGGAGACTCACGTATTGTGCCACCATTTTATCTGGGTAGAATAACTCCAGTCTAGGGAGAAAAAAGGAGACTCTCAAGACTCAAAAACTAAGTAAAATTTATAAGGCTAGGGAAGTAAACAAACCTCACAATTATCAGGAATTCCCTGAAACTTATAAGACCCATGATTCCTGGAGAGCTGACTCTGCAACCAGCCATGCTTCAGCCTATGAGTAATACAGGGAGTTCCAAGAACGGAACTTTCGCAAGTTATCACCCATACTGGGGTGGGACTGTCAGCGATGCAACTGACATTGAGTCATCTGTGGTAGTCTATAGCAATTTATTCTGGATTAATTGAACCATTCCCTCTTTGAGAAAACTCATGACATCAAAGAAACTTAAGAGGTTCAGGAAGTGAACAACATTGAAAAGTCTTAGGAAGCTCCTGAAGGTTACAAGATCTGTAAAGCATCTCCCCAAGGTTATATAATGGTAACAGGGGCAGAGGAGAGAAACCTTTCTGACTAACTGAGCTTACAGTCACGTAGGGACCCCCAGGATGCAGTTTTTGTGATAGGCTCCCATTCAAGAGTGGAGTTCTTCTGGTGATGCAGCTGTCGTAGCACCATCTAGAGGGAAGCGATGTTAATGCATGTGCCTCTGGATAAAGTCCCATGACACACTGATACCTGACCGAGGACTGATTGGACCAAAGATGAGTTGGAGAGGAGAGGCTACATGCTCCCTTCAAAGGGTGTTTAGGTATACAACTAAGGCTAGTCTATGTGACAATTGAATGTTCATGGATACAATCTCAATATAGCTACCTTACCCTATAAAATGGTTCCTACTGAATCAAATTATTTCTTAATGCTCCTTGTGAGCACAACGCTGGTTGGCTCAGGGAACTGAGCATCAATCATTGCTCATTTAATACCCAATGCCCTCAGCACTGCCTGTCCATCCTCTATTGCCTGCCAGTTGCTGATCTTCATGGGACCTCATCTGGTAATAACCATGTGTCCTTAATGATTTATATGAACACGCCCCTCAGGAGGCTGATTTCTGTTTTAGTTGTCTTTTTTTACATCCAAGGATGTGGGTAGATGTTCTACATTAAGGAGAAGCCAACACGGCTCAAGCCAACAAAAGTGATTCCATCTGTTAGCTTACAGTTTAAGGTAAGAACAATACTAGAAGTTTGTCTCTCGACCAAGTATCTAAAAATACACAAAGCAGAGCCGGCTTGCTTGACAATACAGCTATGGGCTAATTTGGGCAGTGTTGTGGAGGCTCTGGAAAACAAAAGCTTTGGTGTCATGATTGTCAAACCGCTCTTCTTTCTCTTCTTTTCCTGTTTGTTCATAAACTTGGTAACCATTTGAAGTCATCCTAAGCATTTCTCAATCACCCTATGAGATGAATACTCAGTAGAGGAAGTTTATTAATAAAGGTCCCTGAAGTCCTGAAGTGACCTCACTGGAGGAGAAGGCTAAAATGCTGTTGAATCTAGACCTAACAAAATCTCATATCTTGATGGCCAAGAAGCAAGAGTATCTACACCAATATTCATTATTCACAAGTCGGTGGGTGGGTGGTTAGAGAACAGCTCAATAAGGCAAAATCATTAAAATTAGCAGCATCCGGGTAAATGGGATCTGATATCCTGAGGGAACTCCATCCAAGGTGGAGTAAACAATGGCCCTATAGCTAACCACCTGGGGGGGCAGAGGGAGCACAGGAACAAACAGGATGTTTAGCTGGCTGGCCAGAAACTGCCCTCAAGATGAAACCCAGGAGCAGGGGTAGACCCATGGGCCCTACACCTAATCTCAGTGGATTTCCACTATTTAACACATCCTTTGTGAGATTATTGAGATCATATGCTGGCCAGGCATCATGCCCTTGATATAAAGGCTAGGTAACTTAGAAATGATGAAATTTAGTCATGTCAGTTCCGAGAATTGCAGTCCAGGATGAAAGCGCCAGTGGGTCTAGCATCTGATGAAGACGTCTCTCTCTACTTCCAAGATTCCCATGGCTATGTTCTCATCCAGAGCAAGAGAGAAAGACAAGTAGGGAGAATTACTTCCACTAAACACATGTTTTAAAAACACCTAATGCAATTGATGAAGACAAAGCCCTTGGAACTCAGTGAGCTCATCAAGCTACAACTATTCACAGTGTTGCATTGGAGATTAAGCTTCCTTGTGAATTCAGGAAAATGTGCCACCGTTTAAGCCATAGTACTAAGTTCAGATGTGCTGAAGGATTTTCATGTATTTTTAGCTTATGGAAACTGTTTGGGATGGCCCCACATCAGAAGTTTATGTTAAGCAGTAAAATATAGGTCACAGACTCCGTTCGTAAAATATAGGTCACAGACTCCTTTAGTTCTTCCCAGCTGCTATGGGTCTTAGCTCTAAACTACGTGGAGTGTGAAGGAGCGCCCTGGAGAATCACTCCACAGATCTCAAGGAAGCAAGCGTGAATCCAAACCCAGAGAGCTATTTCTATCTCTGACCTAGTTAGAAAAGGAAGAGGGTGGAGTGGAAATGGATGGAAATATTTTCGGTTCTGCATGGGCTGTCTTTAATATACCTAACGTCACGTAAAGGAGTAGCCAGCATCTAGTCAGGGCCCAGTCTTTGATGAATTACTGCGACGTTTCAAAGGTATTACCAGAAATCACAAATGTATGTAACACTACCTAGTCATTCTCACGTTTGTTTTAGAAATATGTATTATAGTTATTTGGCTATCTTTGCTTTCCTCATTACAATATTGTTTTCATCAAATAGGCACTCCTGGTTTTCTGTCCTCTGAAAGGCATTTGTCTAGTTTGTGTGTTGTGCACTGACCTTTGAATGATTCATAATTAAACTACCGAATTTTGCTCCCTCATTTTCCAGCCTCTGAGTTAACAAATAACTGCTAGAAAAGTCTGTGACCTATAAGGAAGAATGCTAAAAAGCTTATAATCATTAGTGAATAATGTTCTCTTCTGTAAAGCCACCAAGCGTTCAGTGTCCTGCTCTAAGAAAAAGTGAATAACAGAGATAAAATATGATTTTCCTGTATGTCTCTAGTCAATCTGAGTCTTAAATTACATGTTAAATCTAAGTCCCTGTTGATTATATTTAACGTGTATCCACCAAGAACAACTGTTCTTCTTGGGACAGATGTTCAGAATGGGTAAGAAGCTCACAGTTATGTGGCAAAACCAGACACATAAATAAATCAATTTAAATCCACTTTGGAAATTGCAAGAACAAACAATGCACACAGAAGTGTTTACTTCTGCGATAATGTCAAAGAAATGCCCAGAAGGCCAAATTTCCTTATTACGGATCCAAATGGCAGCATGATATCACTGGCCACATAAACAACTCTATCTGTCATTCACCGGATGGGGGTCTGACCTCTCCAAAAGCATCATTCATATGAAGGCCTTATTTTGGCTCAGAGCATTCCTTTCGTTTTTAGATTCTCCACACCCAACATGCTGTGTACACAGGCGCTCAGTAACATTTATCATTGAATATTTATAAGAAAGGTATTCCTAAAATGATGCACTGAGATACCTGCGTTGGCCCAGGAGGAAGATTAGAAAACTTCCAAAACAAGTCAATGGAAGGATGTTTCAGGAAAGAGATAGAGGTGATATGTGCAAAAGGATGGAAGCATTTGTGCTTTGGTGTAAAGACAGCAGATGAGCTTTGGGGAGACTGTGCTGAAAACAGGAAAAGAAAGAGGACAGACCATGAGCAATGCCATTTTAATCAGTTTAAGCTTTTGCCCATAGTTGTGTGATAGCAAAACACAAAATCAGATTAGCTGAATGCCAAAAAAATTTAAAATTTTCAATTTTCTTTAATTCTTTAAAACCCTACATTTTCACATTGAGTTTTTTGTTTGTTTGTTTGTTTGCAAGGAATGGAAGCTTACTCTAGATGTTTAAGAGAGTTATATTCCAGCGATAAACAGAAAAGGGAGAAAGTAATGTCAACAGCCAATGAGATAACATGGAGACTAGTAGTGAGATGTCACCCATGACTGGCAAGAGCAGTTTCATGAATTCGATAACAGAAAACTGAGGATTAATATAAATACAATTGTTTGCTGGGGAAGAGAAGTCCAAGATCTGATAATGGGCTGCATTTTCCAAAAACTAGTAAAGAAAAAGAAGCATTTATGCCAATGGATGGTCAAGCTCTATACTTCAGGAAATGAACCTAAGTAAATAAATAAATAACACTCATGGGTAGAATATTACACAGACACATGCCACACTTAAGCTCACGTGTAAGATGGGTATCTGATATTCTTTTGGATGAGGAACAGAAACGAAAGAAATCACAGCTTTCAGGGGCTTGCAGCTGTGGCAAAGCATTCAGCGATTGTGAAGAAGTCAGCCAAAGCACCCCTGCCGCAGTGAGGCCCCAAGTTCACTTGCTGTCTGTGCTATGGATGTGGCAAGCCTGCTTCACATGGGAAATGAACTGGGGAGACGGAAGGGCTATGGACTAGCTGTGTACTGCTCAGGATGAATAGCACTACATTCCGGATTCAACCTGAATCTCCCAGGGCCGCAAACATTCCACAGGTGCAGTAACTTCACATTGTGATTAGAAAACCCAGAACTGTCTTGGAAAGCAACTTGTTTGCAGAGACAACACTGAATTCCCTAGACATGGAGATGGAAATTCTGTATATGCGCACAAAGGGGGTTTCATTTCTGTCTGTTTGTGAGAGAGACAGAACAACAGAAAGAAAGATGTATGTATGAAGTGTGCTGAAGTGTAAAAAGCCTGAAGATGATTGATGTTACCAAGGAATTAGTGAAAATATATTTTATTGAAATATAATTCAATATATATTGAATAAAGTTATATTGAAATATAATGGAAACACAAACATACCAGCATCATATATGATACGTAGGTAAACGGGCAATAGATAGGTAATGATAGATAGATAGACAGGTAGGTGACAAGTATTTAGACTTTAGAAATGTGAAAATTTATAAAAATAATAAAAAATTAGAAAAAAAACAAAGGATGAAATGCTTTCTAGACAAAAACAGAGTGTGAGAATATGTTAATGACCTGACGTATAGAACTGGCAAAACTTGACTGACCTTTTCTTTAAATCACACTTTACAGCACTGTGTTTACTGGAATTTTAGTTCGGGAGGAACAGAAACTGACGAGTTAGAGGGTTATGTGCAAAGACAGGCACAAAATGAGACTGAAAGGCTCCAACCTTTCAATGTGCTTGAAAGAAAAAGAGAAAGTAGGAGGATCTAATGTGTTAGATAAGGCACTGCTCTCATTTTATATTATCATGAGATATTTATTATTTCTGTAGGCATATCCAAGAATCTGTTGACTATAAAACAAAAATTACCATATCAGGTTTTTAGTTAGTTCGCTTACCAAACAGTTTACAGAAAGACCTAATTAAGAAGGAAGGTTTGACAAGGCAGCATCTTTCTGTAAAGTGTAGCGGGCTACAAATGGCATCAAAAGTTCAAATGCTAGTGGTTTTATCCTCAGATGAACTGCAATAAATTTCCTGAAATCACTCCCTGGAATTTGGAATTGGTAGGAAATGGAACTTTAATTAAAGGAAGAATCTAGTCCCCTGCTCTACACTAGCATGGAAACCAGAAGGCTTCAGCTTATTTTTGTTTTGAACAGCTACAAAACGGCAGTAAAGCAAACTAACATTTCTGAGAGCTTACTATGTTTCAGAGAGCGTAGCAGACAATTTTACTGTAACATGAAGGTTAAGACTTGGAATATTCCAATAAAGCAGAGTTGTTAAATAGACAGATTTCAAATATAAAGGCTTTGAGGCAATGTTTCCCCTCAATGAGTTTCCCAAAAGGGTTGGTACAGATGCAGAACAGCACACACTTCTAACAGCCTGATAGCCCAACAGAGTAAACAAGTGTAGTATCATTCCAAATACAGCTTCAGGCCCACAGTCCCGTCTCAAGGTTCCTCATTACTCTACCAGTAACCCAGATAATTTCTCATGATAAATCCAGATGACTTAGGAAAGCATTGTCTCTGTTTATGCGTCTAAATTGTTACAACTCAAATGACATTTTCTACAGATTTTAAATTCAATTTAAGGGTATACCAAATCAGAAAATTATGTGTGGTTCGGTACCTAATCATCAATTACTCAGCTACAAGTGAGTATGGTCATACATAGAGGTAAGAGTAATTACACACAGGCATAACATCTTAAAGTGCTTACATAATAATTGGTATGAAGTGCATTCATAACATACACCAGCAACTATTTTTATTGCACTTTTTGTGTGTATGCTAATTTTTGTTTGTATAGGTGCACATGTATGTATATGGGTGCAAACATGTTTGTACACATGCATGTGGAGGCCATAACACAGTCTTAAAGTCTTTACTTCACTAGTGCTGAGATTGCAAGTGTGAGTCACCATATTTGCTTTTAAAAAAAAGTCTGATGATTAAATGTAAGTCTTAATGTTTGCAAGCCAAGCAAGCTATCTTTCCAGTTCTTTATTACAAATTTTGATCTGATATTCTTGGACAAACATCATCAACACAGAGGGTGGGTGTTAGAATTTTGGAGGTCACAAATTACTTGACAAACATTGGACCAAGGTAGGCCTATCAGTGATAAGCAGACTATTCAGGCCATTGGTTGCATTATTCTGGCAAAGTTGTATTACCTAAGAGTTCTAGGTGCTTTTTATTGTTTATTTTTTGTGTATTATGTACTTATTCATTTTATATACATGGATGTTTTACTTGCTTGTGTCTCTGTACATTATGGGCTTGCCGGCTCCCACAGAGACTAGATGATCCAGTGAGCTACGGATCATCTGCCTTGTGGGTGTTAGGAACTGAACCTGAAACTTCTGGAAGAGCATCCAGTCTTCTTAACAGCTGGGCCATCTGTCCAGGCCTTCTAGGTGTTTTTAGTTGTCTCTTCAAAGTGACTGGTATTACCTGTATAACCATAGCATCAGTTAACGGCACACTGCCAAAGGAACAACTCATGGTAGATTTGCTATACATATACATACATACATACATACATACATACATACATACATACATTATTACAGGTCTTTTTTGAAGAAACACCATAGTTTTCATGTAATCTATAGCTTAAAATTTTAAATTTTTATAAACATAACAATCTATAATTAAAAATTTTATTGTAAATCAGGCCATACTGTCCTTTGTCGAAAAAAATAAGAACTTAGTTGGTTGAGCCTCATGAATGAAAGACTGTCTCTTGCCAAGCTTGACTCCCACTCTGAACAGATCCAAGCTTTGACGGCAAGATAAAACATTTGGAATGTTGTGATCCCGTACCCATAAGCAAACTTATCTTCCTCTTCAGGAGGGTAAAACTAATATTAAGCCTCATTTGAAAATCCCCAAAGATTTTGTTCAGCCACCACCCATCTTCTTCAGATGAAAAGCTGGAAGAGTAAGAATAAATATATCCCAACATCTGGTTTTCATTTCCTTGAAAATGTACATTAACTCCTTCTAAGTTCAGGCCCAGGTCTTTTGAAAAGGGTGAAGAATTATATGAAGCCAGATTGTGTACCTCTTGGGATTGTGGCAAACAGTTTTGACTTCCTGTGTGCACATGTGTACACAATATTGTGATTGTACCTCATTTCCTATAAGTGTTATATTAAGAAATGAAAGGGCTTGGAAGCCTCGATCAGAGCTAGGGTATGGCCATCAGTATTTTTCAAACCCTCCAATGTCTATGAGTAACTTAAGTTGGAGAGCTCCCCTAAGGTGAGAATTGGTGTGTGAGAATGATGCAGGGAGGTCTAACCTCGGCTCCTTCCACTGCAGCCCACACCAGAACCCTCCAGCAGGACTGACCACAATCACAAAGGTTTGCCCTGCTCTGCAGTAGCAAATCCAGGAGCACTTAGTCACATGCAGCTACTGAGGAACTGAAATACGCCTAAGACTAAGGCAATGAATTTTCATTTTATTTCCTTTCAATCATTGCTAATTGAAACTAAATCCCTTCATAGCCACTACAGTGGGCACCACAGTGATACAGAGAATAATTAAATCCTTGAATAGATTGGGGGTATTTTTGAAGTATGTTTCTGTAGTAATAACACTCGTGGCTAATTCTTAACACTTGCTAATCCCCAATACTTCACCTGCTTATTTCTCACATAATCAATTCCTACCCTATTTTTATTCCCTAAGTGTGAGTAACCTGTTCTAAGAACCAGAAGGGAGCACTCGGTGATGAGCATAAGGATGTGCTCTGTACACAGGACCAATGAGCACAGGAGATGATGGAATTAAGGATGAAGGTGCTTGGTATATCAGATGGGTACCTACATACAAGCAACATGCAGCAAGCATCATATGGGTCTGGTCAGGACAGTGGGATCCTAAGGACCAGAAGGCTCTTGAGCCACATCAGGTTATCTGTGACCTTGGTGGACTCCTACACCTGACTTGCGAGCTTGGTGAGTCTTCTGAGGTGGAACAAAGAAGTGTACAAACTTAACAAGCTGTTTGGGATAGCACAGGAGTGTTTAAAAGGGAGGAATGGCTTGCTTTTCTTTGCAATCACACTTAAAAATTCTATTGCTCTTCTCTCACGACATACATCTTGAGTGTTCAACAATCCTGCTCAGATCTACCCCCCAAAATACACCCAGCCCTTTACCACCTCTGTCACCTTCATACTGACCCAATCTGCTGTCATGCTGTCCTGGGGGTCTTGCCATTGTTTTCTCGTTGCTTGTTTTGTTTTGGTCCTTGCTGTGTTGTGATCTATTTTGAAAGAATGATTCCTTAAAATTATGTCCAATGATTACATCCCTTTGCTAGAAATCCTCCACTGACCTTCCCCTCTAAATGAAATACAAGTCCTATATGTGGACTATCTATCAAATCTGACCACATCACCCACCATGTTCTGCTACTGTCTCCTCACTTCACATTAGCCAGTTTCCTGAACACACCGGGGAAGATTTTGCTCCAAAGTTCTTTTGCTCTAACAAATTTATTCTTGCTTCCTACCACACAGGAATGTCAAAGACTACCCTGTCGTGGAATATTAGTTTAAGATGTGTTACGTTCGATTATGCTGTGGGACATTTGTTTAATGGTGCAAAGATGGGTTTGCCCATCTTTTATGTTGCAGTTATTTAACTCTGTAAAGCTGTGCTACTTTGCGTGCCTAAAAACACCTGGTTGGTCTAAAACAGCTAAATGGCCAATAGCTAGGCAGGAGAGAGAGAAATAGGCCGGGCTGGAGGGCAGAGAGAGTAAACGGGAGGAGAAACCTAGGGAAGACAGCAAGGAGCAAGAAAAGGAGAAGGAGGGGAGAATCCCAGGGACCAGTCACCCAAGCCATACAACTAACCATGAAATAAGTAGGAAAGAAAGATATAGAATAAATATAATAAAAAGATATAAATATAGAATAAAAAAGGTAAGTAGCCCAGAGGCAAAATGTAGTGAAATAGAAACAAGATAATTTAAGTTAGAAAATCTGGCTTAAAGGAAGCCAAGCTAAGGCTGGACACTCATAAGCAAAGTAAGTCTCTGTGTATTTATATGGGCTTCCCCAAAGAGTAAATAAATAAACCAACTACACCTCACCTCTCTAGGGAAGCCTTATATTGAATATATGACTTATGATATTACAACACTTAGAAGTTGGGTTGGGGAATACAATCAATATTTTAATAATTCATGGTCTCATAGCATGGCAAGCACCCATATAAAAAGAGGTATAGAAATAGGATCCTTTTTTCCTTTTTATTTTTTTAAAACACTATATTTTTTCATTATACATACCAATCCAAGTTCCCACTCCCACCCCTCCTCCCATTCTCTCCACCTATCACCCCCACCCACCCCATCCCCATCCACTCCTCAGAGAGGGTAAGGCACATTGCTTTGGGGAAGAGCCAAGGCCCTCCCTACTATATCTAGGCTGAGCAAGGTATCAAGGCTGAGAATAGGCTCCCAAAAATCCAGTATAAGCAATAGGGATAAATCCTGGTGCCACTGCCAGTGGCCCCTCAGTCTGCCCCAGCATACAACTGTCACCCACATTCAGAGAGACTAGTTTGCTCCTATGCTTGTTTCTTCCCTGTCCGACTGGTGGAGAAGCAGGACTCTTTATCCCAAGTACTATAATGTATGAGGATAAAATTAGGACAGTTATTTGCAAAGCAGAAAAAGAAGATTCGTCAGAAACCGGATCTGCTGGCTCCTTGTTCTTAGAAGTCCCAATTGCCAGAACTATGAGAAACCTTGTTGGTTTGTGAAATAAAATTTGTTCCAGCAGCCTAGGCAGACAAAGATAGATCCTTCTTGTCTCGTTGTTCATCTTCTTATTTTTCCTGTACTGGACCTACCTGCCCCCTGCCATGGTCCCAATTACAACGCTCATGGACTCACTCCTTGAAACTATAAGCTTCCAATGAATATTTTACCCCACAAATTACCTTGGTCATAGTGTCTTATCACCACAATAAAAGAGTAAGACATATACATAGGTACATACATCAATATTTATATAGCTATATACTGGAGGTTCATTATACAGAATTTGTAGAAGCCATTGTACAGGCTGAGAAGTCTGAAGGGCTGTAATCAGTCACCATACTCCCCGGCCTGGGTCTGGACAGACATCAGGACATACACGGGACTTGCCTAGTACATTCTCACAAACCTCACCTGCTCACATTTCCTGGCTTAGTTCCAATCATGAGCTCCTTCACCATCCCAGACTGAAGCAGGCAGAATCTCACGTCAGACATATAACCAATGAAAGGAGTCCACAGACAAAGGTTTTGTCACAGGAACGCAAGCACATTAAAGGCCAAGAAACTCACCATGCCTGTTAAAACATTCTCTAATAAGAACCGCCTACAAGAACCTCAGAACACAGAACTAAAAGGAACAACCATAGAAAACGGTCTGGGAATTCAAGGATTCTAAAGAAGACATGAATAAAACCTCAAAAAACTTCGCAATGTTAGGAATAAACTCCCATGTGATGTCTACTGAAACACAAATGTACAGTTGAATGTAATGATGAAAACAATGAAGGATTTCAAAACTGAAACTAGTAGAGATGGAAATATCTCAGCTTGACAAGAACTTAAGTTGAAATGAAGATGGAGTTGAAAAGCTCAATAGCCCAATTAGATAATTCGAGGGAAATCTTTACCAGGAGAATGAGTCAAGTAGAATTCAAAATATCCGAACCTGAAGATAAAAAAAGAAATTTCACCACTCCAGCAAAGAATACTTTTTAAAATAATTATCTTTACTTTTTAACTTTAAGTGTATGGAGTTTTACCTGTTTGTGTGTCTTTACATCGTGTGCCTACCTGGAGACCACGGAGGCCAGAAGAGTGCAACAGATTCCCTGAAACTCCCTAGAGACTGTTGTGAGCTGCTACGAGGGTTCTGGGAATCACACCTGGATCCTCTGGAAAAGTAGCAAGCACTCTTAACCACCGAGCCATCTCTCCAACCCTGAAAAGAATTTAACACAAACAAAGAATATGCAGGGACATTAGGAAACCATTAGAAGACTGAATCTATGAATTACAAGCATAGAAAGAGGAGAAGAATCTCAGGTAAGGGGCGTCGACGACGCCTACAATGGGAACATAGGAGAAAATTATTTCCAACTAAGGAAAGATGCAGCCACACAAATATGAGAAGCACACATACCACCAAACATGTAACACCAGAAAAGAAACTCCCCTCAGCATATTATAATCAAAACACTAAATATGCAGAATAAAGAGTACTGAAAGCTGTGGGCGATGGGAAAGAGGGGCATAAGTCACATAGCAGGAAAACCCATCAGAATAACACTAATTTCTCAGTGAGAATCTTGAAAGCAAGAAGAATCTGCAGCCATGTACTCTAAGTTATAAAAGATCACAAGTGCTAACCTATACTACTGTACTCAGCAAAACTATCTGCCATATTTTAAAGAGAAAGAAAAACTTCCCATGATGAAAACAGGCTAAAGTAATTGATATCCACCAAACCCGCCCTTCAGCGAATACTAGAAGCAATATTCCAGACAGAAAAGAGAAATAAGCATAGCCAAGAGACCGTAGAAAGGAAATGAAACTATACTTAATAAAACACAAAACAGAACTGAGAACCCAAACAGAAAAAAAGACAATAATCAGCATATATCCCTCATTAATAACTTTAAATATCTATAGCCTCAAATCCCTAATCAAAAGATACAGATATACAGATTATATATAATAATATTTAAATATACATAATATATTTAAAAACCCTGGTTTTTAAAACAGGGTTTCGCTGTAAATTTTTTAGAGCCTGTTCTGGAACTAGCTTTTGTAGAGCAGGCTGGCCTCAGACTCAGAGAGATCTGCCTGCCTCTGCCTCCTGAATGCTGGGATTAAAGAGACAGCAAGAAGGGTGTTATGGGAGGGTTTGAAGGGAAGAAAGGGAGGTGAGAAATATAATTATATTCTCAAAAAAAACTTAAAGTAAAAAACTGAGACGTCATCTTTTGCAAAGAGACACAGCTGATCTTGGGAAGATGGCACCTGTATGGCTTAGGATAGTGCTGAGCAACCCCAGTGAATAGAAGAGAGCTGAAAAGAAACTACATACAAATTGAAAGAAAATAAGAAAAAAAATCATATTTTTTAATTGAAAATAGCCACATGTGTTTGAACATACACATTACCTAGACTTAGGGGGAAAGAATTCAGATGGGTTTTCAGCCTTGAGTTTGCTCTATTCAGACACGATGATGAATAGCTAGCTCACTTTAGAGATAGCAACCGAAAGCCACTGGCTTCCTGTTCGTTCCCCCTATCATCCAAAGATAGTGTCACTAAAGCTCCTAACCCACAGCACACAAACATCTGAGCTTAATGTCCCCAAAGCTGCTGTATCTCACACTTCCTCATCTCATAAATGCACAGAAACCCCATAAACCACGTGTTTGGTGAACCAGCATTGAGCTCTTCCTAGCAGATAACTTAGCCCAGGAGAACTGAAGCTCAGAGACTGTGCAGCAGGGAGTGGCCCGACTTTCCTTTAAAACAACCAGATTTGCTCCCCCTATAGTTTTCAGCAATATTTGTGTGACCAAATATATGCAAGTGTAGACTCTATTAATATTTCATTTATAAAGTTCATAAAATCAAAGCCAATAAAGGTGAAAAACATGTCAAAGTAAAGTAAGTGTTATTTACTCAATTTCTTAGATATGGAAGTTCTTAAATTGACTATTTTGATCAATAAGGAGAATTCAGTGCTTGTATTCAAATAAAGACTGCAGATGTTTTTCAAACTATCATCCCAATTCTAAACCCTATTTAACAAGGTCAAATGTAACATTTGGTTTTATTTTGTTAGCCTTTTCTAGGCCTTTCATGCAGGGATATTTTATTCATTCCAGAATGATACAGAGCTCCAAAATTCCAGTATAACTAGATTCTAGGCATGCCACGTTCTCCTGTCTATCTAGAAACATCCTGAAGTTTATTTTTCAAAGATTTCTGCAGAAACTGAAAATGTGTTTTACACTTCTTGTTTCTTGAGAACATCTCCTAAAACTGGACCTTACTCCACAACCATTTATCTGGTCAGTGCATGCATCTGCTGCAGGCTGGGTCCCAAACAGGAATCGGATGTACAGACTCAAGGCTCAGGCATGTTGAAATCTGAGTATTCTAGTTCCTCAAAGAAAGGGGAGCTGTCCTTGTCTATGTTTATTTCCTGAATTTTAAGCTTAATCTAAACCAGTATTTTAGTATATTTAACAACCTTCTTTTGAAAACTGTAATATCCCTCTAGTCTTCTTAAAATGTTTCTACTGTTAGCTGGGCATGGTGGTGTCAGCCTTTAGACCCAGTGCCTGAAGCCTCTGTGAGCTTCAGACCAGCCTGGTCTAGAGTTTCAGGCCAGTCAGAGGAACCCAGTCTAAAAAATTCTATGGGAGTCACATGGCCAGAGGTCATCTTCTTCCAGCTTCTACCTCCCCTTTTCTTCTCTCTCCATCCCTTATCCTTTAGATCAGATTCCTTCATGCTGTAGTTCTTGCTTTCCATCACGCAGTGGTACCCACCCATGTCGCATAAAGTAGAACCAGCAAGCAGAAGTCTTATCATGTGTATTGCTAAGACCAGCTCTTGAAATCCGCATCAACTAGATGAGCAGGATGATGCAGTGGGTCAAAGTGGTTGTTGCACAGCCCCAAGTACCTAAGTTCGTTCCCCAGAACCCATGGTGAAAGAATTGTGAAAGTTGTCCTCTGACCTTCTCATATGTGTCTGCCATGTGAATACCCACATTCACTCACTTATATCATACACACAATAATAATAATAAGAGGCTAGAAATAATGGGTCAGGCGGTGCTTTAATTAATACGATTTCTGTGCAGTAATTTCAGGTGTAAGTTAGCTGGGCAGCCGGGACCAAAAGCAGGCCCTCTCTCCCACAGCAACCAGGTGTTGTGATTTATGTCTGCTCTCCCAGTACTTGGTAAGTGAAGGCTGTTGGATCAGAAGTTAAGATAATCCTCAGCTCAGTTATAAGTTCAAGGCCAGCCTCAGATGTGTAAAACCCTGTGTAGTGACAGAAAAAGATTATAGCCATAAATTTTTATAATGAAAAAATAAATCCAAAGAATATAGTATACATAGTATGCCCACATATTTATAAACATATTTCTGCACTAAATAAGATTTAAAGATTTTGATTGTCATCAATAAATGTCATAATTTAATGTTAAGACTATAAAATAATTTCATAAGATAGTTTTTGTATTTATATTGAACATAAAACTGTTTTTTTCGGAGAGAAAAAAACAAATGTTTTGAGATAAACATTTTCTTAGAAAATTGGTGAATTGACCAATACATCTTGATTCATTCAATAAAATGACACAAAGGTGTTCCACCCTTCTCTCTCTAGACTATCCACATAGTTACAAAGTTAAATATCCAAAGGCTAATACTTTTCTGCTTCAGGCAATAATGTCTTTCTTTTCTTTTATTTTCTTTTCTTTTCCTTTCCTTTCCTTTCCTTCCTTTTTCTTTTCTTCTTCTGGGAAAGACTAGATTGGAAATGATTCTGATAAAAAGAAACTTAAAATTAAGCCCAGTAGTTCTCAAAATACTAATGAATTCTGCATTCCATTTCTAGATGCCAAGTGTAAGCTGGCTGGTTTCTTCTGGCATGGGGCCAAACCCTGAATACGCACCAGACTTACCTGACTGTTTGTCTAGTTATGTCAGTTTGTACAGCACAGGGTAGAAACTGGCAAACAGTTGGCTCATACCTTCTCCTGTTCGAGCTAATTGCATCAAATTTGTTGTTGAAAGCTTCTTCTCCAATTAGGAAGAGCTATTTACTAATGACTCCAAAATGGAGAATGTCTCCTTAGAGCTCTTGATGCTATGAAGGTTCCACATTTAGATTCAGTCAGAAGATAGAGAATCCACAACTTGAAAGAGGAATTAGCACTCTCATACCAGTCCCCTAATTAAGAAATAAGAAAGGAGGGAGGGAGGAGGACAAGGAAGAGGGAAGAAGGAGAAAAGCCATGGGGGACAGAGAGTCTAGATATGTATAACTGGTCTAATACTAACCCACTCTTGATAGTTAACAAATAATTAACCCTTAGAAACAAACACATCCTTTGGTCTTTTATTTAGGGTAGAATCCAATAACAAATTTACTTACCATGGATAACATGATGTGATCTCTCACCATTGCCCTTCATTTCCTGCACCAATTGTGTTGCTGCTGCTTCAAGCCCTGCTTTTGATGATATTTTCCTTTTCCAGGTCCAGCAGACAGGAAAACAAGAACTCGGAAAGGATGGCTGCTTGGCTTTCAGAGTCTCCCTTCTCACGCCCAGATTCAGTTTCACTCTACATTCGCCTCTTCAAATTATTTCTCTTCAACTAGTCATTTTATTAAGATTCATTTTTCATTTATGAGTCTGTGTTTTTATTTATGAGTATGTGTGTAGATACCTGGGAAGGACAGGAGAAAGTATCAGATCCCCTACAGCTGAAGTTGAGGTGGTTTCTACCTGCCCCACGTAGATGCCAGGAATTGAACCCAGATCCTCTGTAAGAGCAGCTAGTGCTCCTAATCACTTAGCCATTTCTCCAACATCTCTCCAACCTCAATGAGCCCTCTTTTCTAATGAAACTTTTTCTTATTATCTGTTCACCAGTCTTCTTCAGCAAGTCTTACAGGACAAGGGATGTGTGGCACAATGAGTCATCAGGTGACTTTTGTTTGTACCTTTTCATATAAGCCAAGATGATTCTTATGATATTCACAAGGCCTGTCATTCAAACAGTATATTATATGTCATTTGTCAGGTGGGTCTTCACCATCTAAATGGAGGCCACTGTCACTCTATTGTAATTATATATGTTTTTATATTTATTACTGTATAGCATGTATTTTATTTATTTATTTATTTATCATTTATTGCTTATCCTCTACCAAATCTCCCTTGCCTCACCCATGAATAAAAAAGGTTCATGAGGACAGTACCTTCTCTAACTCCTTTAAGTTTCTGAAGGTGACTTGGGCTATATAGCAAGTGCTGAAGGGTAAGTATGTGTACCAACTTTCCTACTAAAAACAAGAGCCAGTAGAGTACCAGGATAGTCTTCAAACATCAATGGGAAAGATCCTTTTTATTTCCTACCCAGTCCTGCTGTTTACTCGTAGACCAGCCGTTCTCAACCTTCCCTTTTCAAACAAGTCATCATGCTGTGGTGATCCCAGTTATAAAGTCGTTTTCATTACTTCTTCACATCTGTAATTTGCTAGTGTAAATATTTGATAGAAAAGGTTCTGATATGCGATCCCTGAGAAAGAGTCCTTTGACCCCCCAGATGGGTTGTGACCCACAGGTTGAGAACCACTGTTATAGCCATAGTCAGTGTCAACAGGAAATTAGACATGATGGGTCCGTTTTGTTAACTAACAGAACAAAATCCACAACTCCATTACACATGGACAACAGTAGAAAAACTCAGGAACAGTTTGGTAAATATTGATCTTAAATGAATACTCCAAAAAGGACAATAAGACTTCATAAATTATTGAAGCATGATTTATTACATGCTCATGAAGTTAGAAACATTGTTAAAATTGCATTGCTCCTTGCTGTTTCAGGCAGATAACATGTTAGAAGATATGAAGTAAATGGAGCAAGTTCGTGAATCTTGATTATTAAAATTGCACTTAAATAAATTGTGAATATGAGTATTTAAAGAACACAGCTTGTTTGGGAATGTATAAAACTCAATCTCTGCGCCTAAAAAATGTCACAACAAAGTCTTAAATTATCTTTTATATTTGGCATCAGTAGTTCTGAAAGGTCATTTGATTTCCTGTAAATGCAGCTCTATGGAGTGATCCCAATAGCAGGCGACACATTCAGTGGTAGCCAGCTATTCAGTGTCATGCTGGATCTCAACAAAAGCCACTACATCCTGTGCGACAGGAAAATGGGTGGAGGACCTTGTGTATCGAACTTCCAGAAATCCTTGTTTGTAAGGCCGGGTTTTTGTGTCACCATGTGGCCATCCAAAATTTTTTGAGCTGGTCATGGCTTTTTTTTCTAGGAATGTTATCTTTAAAGAACACATTAATATTTCTTTCCTTTCACAAATATATAATGAGTGTAGCTGATAGTTATACCAGCATGAAAAAGTATTAAGGAGAAGAAAATGTTTGATATTGAACGATAAATATTTATGACAACTGTATATCGTAAGACCATTGATAGTCATTACTCCATAAGTATGTATTATTCCAGGGGATAGGGAACTTGAAGTATAAGTTTTTCCTGTGTCCTACACTTTTCTCTGAAGATTTCTGAAGTCTCTAAATAACAGAAGAGGCAGACAATAACAATAAGCAGATCTAAAGGGTTTATTGACTATTAATACAAACACATGGATATGTTGGGTAGCTGTAAGTCAGAAAGAACAATTAAACAAGGTTATTCTTTCCCTCACATCGGTCTCCACCATGGCAAGGCCTGGCCACCTGCCCTGTTGTCACTTGTCGCTGGCCTTGCAGTCTAGTATTTTTTATCAGTTCACTCCAAAGAAATGGAAAGACTGATTTATCGTCCCCTTGACCCGAGATGTTTCAAGATTAAAAAACAAACTGAAACAAAAACTGAAGCGTTCTAGATTCTGCTAGTGTGGGTGAGCATTTCAGAGCCCTTCTGGTTCAGCTACACTGAAAACTTCCCAACACTCTGTTCTTTGCATTGTCTTAGAGGAACACGGTGCCTCTAAGTAGAACAAATCCCTACCTGGCTCAGTTGTCTTGTCTCTCCAAACAATCAGGGCTCCCTTGACAGGTCAATGCAACTTGGTCTTTATGCAACACCCTATTTCTGCCCCAGCAATTGAGAAGGTGCTTCAGAACAAATAAAAGGACCATGGGAACCCCTAAAGACAAAGGTTTTCCAGCTAAGATTTTGTGATCCTCGAGAGTTTTAGACAGACACAGGCATTTTACAGGCACTGTGCCATGTTGTAGCAGAACCTCTGCTACGACCCTTCCTAGAGCAGAGAGTTCTGATGCCTGTGTTTCCTCTGTGAGTTTTAAAACTTTTAAAGCATGATTTTGTGATTTTTTTAATTGATATGGTTTTGATAAAGGAGAAAAAGCTACAGAGGGCCATAGTATAGCAGTAATGATTATTCACTGTTTCTGGATTTTCTTTGTCGCCTGAAAGCATTGTGGAAACTGCTCAGGGGAGTAACATTGGATCAACAGCATCATTTGGTGGAATAAAGCAGCTAATTCCACTGTGGGTCACAGTATGCCCCTTGACCTCCAAGGGGGGTGAACTTAAACAACTTTAAAATAGCAGAAAACCAAATTCACAGGCATTTAATAATAGTAAACTATTTTCACTCTATCCCATGTTTATATGATGCTAAATAAATGTGCTTTTAGAGACAGATTCCATGCCTTTTGACAAAATGTTCTTAACATGAGAAAAGAGCTTTACACAAATGTAACTTTAAAATGCTCATCTTAGGGGCACCGTGGAGAAGACGGGGTAAAGTCATCAGATCTTTATCAAGATCAGAGACTGATTTAGGATTTAGATTCTAAAACACATTAATTTTCTAGAATCGTTTTCTTGAAACACTGTCAGAGTTTTGAACACATGAGATGCTCCAATTAATTCTTGTCTAGCTGATGAATGAGACCTGGAGATAACTCTCTGCTGTTTCCATCTCAGAAGTGGGCCAACAAGGCAACCGAATCCTGACCACACTGAAGTTCAGTGAGAGGGCTGTGGCTCACAGGAGTTAAGGGTTGTGTTGGGGGACTGCATGGTTTCAAGGATGTGAATCATTGCTAATTTAGTAGAGAGCCTTCAGGAAGTCTACCTACCTAACTCTAAGATGACTTCCATCCGACTGACTGACTCATCCTGTCCAATGCACTCTGCATCACGAAGACCTGGAGTTCAGAGGGGACTGTGAGGAAGCACTCATCATTGCAAGCACCACCGCCAATAATCTAAGGCATAGACAAAAAGCGGGCCAAATAGGAAGCCTTACCCACTTTAATCGCATGGCCTTATGGGTAGTTGCCCCAGTCTTGTAGGAAGGAATCCTTATATATGTAAAAAAAATATCAAAACTGCAGCAGAAAATCGAAGCCCCGAAGAGACGAACTGCCTGTCCTCCACACGCCGCCATGTGTAAGGCATGTCCTCCACACGCCTGCAGATCCATTGTCGGACATTTCCTACCCTGCTGTGTGTCACGGGGAAACTGGGTCCTATGGATGGAATTATCAAGGCCCCTTTGACCTCTACAAAGTGAAGACAGCCAATAAGAGTCACTGGTGGGATCATGGAGACTAGAAACGACAGAAGACAAGTATTTCTTGTGCCCTTACTGAGTTGTTCTTACTGTAGGCTTTCAACCCATTCTAACACCATGGGCTGCTTGTTGCTAGAAAGATGGCTCCGGATGAAGAGGAGCGCTCGCCTGGGGCTTCAGCTCACACTGCTGTTATTGGATAACTAGTTAGGCATTAGCAGAACTGAAGGACAGTAGGGCTGGACCTCTCCAATGTAGCTTATAAAGCCAGGGAGTGAAACTAAAATACACTAATGACTGGTTACAGGACTAGGACATGAGTCCTATCTCTGAGGGTCCTGGTAGGAAACAAGACGTCCTGAACTTCGCAAAAGCCTGTTAATTAATAGCTATCTAAATCTGGTTACAGGCACCCTAAATCTCATGCCTATCTAGTTTAACATACTTCCAACAACAGTCATTCCACACGAGCCTTCCACTCACCTAGAAAGGAAAATCCTCCTTGGGAAAACTGTCTGTTCCAGAGAGTTTAATGAAGGCCTGTCTGAAATGTAAACCAGCACAAAAGGTTGGCTGGTCATTGTCTAGTCTTGCCCTTTGAAGGTGTCTTGCTTTATTCTGTTATGAACTCTTCCTGTTTTCTACACTAGACTGTATTTCAGCTGAATTCCTTCAGCAGAGATAACAAGAGTTGCAAGGCGCCAAGGGAGATACCATGAGATGCCAGTGACATCATTACGGAGGGAAATGTACTCAGTACTTCCTAGGAAAGCCACATGATCAAAGAGACTCTGACACATCACAGTAAATGACGCTGGTCAGAAAAAAATCTGAAGGATGTGGCGGCTCCTTGGTAAGAGCCCCTAAAGGAACTCGTGAGGCATCTCAGCTGACTTTAACATTTATACAGAACTGAATTTGTAGCAATCTACGCAGTCATAAGCATTCAGCAGTTAGGTCTGTGCAAAGACTTAAGCCACAGATAATAATACAAAACAACAACAACAACAAAAAGGAGCTAGACCAGATTGCAAAAGGAATACTATGCCAGCTATTGGACAATATACTCAAATGGACACCAATAGGTCAAAGGAAAGTATAAAGGATGAACACAACAGTCTGGACCAACAACCACAAGAACTCCACAGCCTGAGTCCCAGCTCTTCCAAAATGTATTCAAAGGGAACCTCCCTGGTCTAGCTAGTACTTCCCTGTTTGCCAAATGCTAGGAAATTACTAGCTGACTTCACTTGTCCAAGTTCAGATTTTATTTTCCAAAATACTGAAGGTAAAGTGTAAGGGGTTCCTATTTGGTGCAGTGAACTGCCTAAGGGCTATTGTTTCTCCTCACTAGTGACCCTGAAAGCCAAGCCTTGGATGGATTCCAAACAATCTCCCCTCACATCACTGCACAACAGGGGTTCCAGCGTCTACCACAAGCACAACAGAACCCTTCTGGACCTGGTAGTGATTGCCCTTTACTCCCCTGCTACAGTGCCCACTCTCCTCCGTTAACAAAGAATGTTGGATCTGAGGCATCTGGAGGTAAGGTTGAAGCCACTACTAGGCAATGAATAAATACAGAAGAGTGGCACATTGCCCGTCTGCCCTTCTAAGATACCCATATTCCTTGGGGTGGGGGAAATAGCAAGGGGTGCTAGTAACAGGAGAAGGACTATCAACAGCCGCCTTATTCCCAAGCACCATTTGAGATGTGACACTCATTGATGTCAGCTTCTTCGAGCAAGAATAGCATGATTCACTTTGGACCCTTTCGAAATGATGCGGACAGCAAATGCCACCCATGTGTGCTGACCTCTTTGAGACACTCGGGTACCACAAAGAATATGATCAATGGTTTGGTCAGTGGTTGAGAATACACTTTGATAGAGAGAAAAGTCACTTCCTTTGCCTAAACAAGGACAAAAAGCCTCTGTGATGAGGGGGATGCCTTGCTTTCCAGCCTCAAGGGTCCAGCCGGAAGTCAGAAGTGGGAAAGAAACATGGCGACTCCCGAAGACAGACTCTCACTGTGAAATCAGTTGTTCCCACCCTTTCCATCTTCTCTTTCCAGACACAGAGGAAACTCCTAAGCCTACTTTCCCCGAGACCCTGAGCATCCTCACTCTGTTTCTAAAGAGACCCTACCTCCATCCCACCCCATGCAACTGCTCACAGATAGATACCCACTGCTAAGCCTGTCTGCCTGTCCACCTCAAACTCAGAAAGAATAACAGTCTTCTCTTTTACTTCTTTCATCTCCCAACCCCCAGCTGCAGTCTGGCGCTCCAGTTTGTCTATCCTGTTGTATTTTCTCCAACAAGACGGTCCTTGAGTTTCCTTCTGGTTCATTTCTTAAGTAAGTTTATTTATGAAACTGAGAGCCGACAAAAGCATCCTGCGTCAGGGCTCCTGAAGAAACAGGCTTTGACCCAATGGGCCTAGCCAATTGCTCCCCTCTCCAACCTACCTCCATCAGTATCTGTTTTGTAGAATGTGCAAACTTCCCATTGTCTGTACCTCCTCACATCCTTTCTGTAACTGCAGTTCAGGTGATTGGAGGTCTCTTCTGAGTTCTCCGGGTACCAGACACAAACAAACATTCATGTTAAATAAATAGGCAAATGAAAAATAAATAATGCTTTAAAAAAATAGGTGGGATTCTAACCTAGAACAAGCTCAGCCTGAGATATGTAAAAAACAATGCAGAAGAAAAGTAAACAAACAGATGAAAGTAGAGAAAGAATGGGGAAAGCTTTATTTTGACTAATTTACAGCAATTAATGAACCCTCTTCCAGAAATAAAGTTAGTAACCTGCTTATAATATACCACAATTTAAAAACTTCTCCACCTGCTTAGACTCGTGTTCAGGTAACTTCATCTGTGCTCCCTAAAAGGAAAAAAAAATGTATAACCACAACGCAGCATCAATAATGAAAACAGAAAAATCACAGAATTCTTTCCTCAGTCGCTTACTTAGTGCTAGTGGAAGGCCTATCATTTCAAAGCTTAGTTTCTAAACAAATGTATTGCACAGCTGCCTTGGTTTCTTCTGGGGCTTTTGAGATCATCAGTTCCCACATTACCAATGAGCAAGGAAAAAATCACCATGACTGCTATTGTCATTTCTTGAGGCTTTCAACGGCCACATTTCATTCCCAAAGCGTCTAACACGTTGTACACAATGGGCAGGAAACAGATGTGTCCTAGAGATTTATTCAAATATTTTGTGTGTATTTACTCCAAACAGAGAATTAGAATACCAGCTCCACGTAATGCAAATTCTGTATAAAAGTTCTCTTAAATGTGTTCTCAGCTTGTGAGTTTATAGACTGACAAGCAAAATATAAAAACTCCAAAGTCAAGTTGTAATCATAATTCCATTGATTGACTATATGTCACTTGGTTTCTTAAAACTAAACAAGAGATGTTTGTTCCGAATGAGGAACCGGTGAAACAAAAATTTAAAAAGTGATGGAATAAATTTGAAGTGAATTATGAAATATCACACAGGAATACTGCAGTTTTTTCCTATGAGGTCTTATGAAATGTCATAACTGTTCTTTGATTTTGAAATAATCTTAAATTTTTGCAGAGTAGATAAAGGCACTTTAAAGTCTATAAAGAGGTGACAGAAAAGGGGCTAAATATTGCCAATTTTCACATGAAGTATTAAGTGGGCATTCTCAGATGATTGCATCATGTTCCTCCACAAGCCACTGTTTACTGTGGCTCGCGTGCTGAGGAAGGGATGTGTGTGTGTGTGTCTGTGTGTGTATATGTGCAGTTTGTGTGTGTATGTATGTGTGTATGTGTGTGCATGTGGTTTGTGTGTGTGTGCATGTGATTTGTATGTGTGTATGTGCGTGTGTGGTTTGTGTGTGTGCGTCTCTGTGGTTTGTGTGTGTATGTATGTGTGTATGTGTGTGCATACGGTTTGTGTGTGTGTGCGTGTGATTTGTATGTGTGTGTGTGTTGGTGTGGTGTGTGCATGTGTGTAAGGGGGGTGTTTATGTAGATATGGCAGGTGTAGGCCAGGCGCCAACAAAACGTGCCTTCTTCCTCACGTGCTCTCCACCTCATATGTTTTGCTGTTTGGTTGTTTACTGAAACAAGGTTTCCCCCGGGACCTGTAGCTCACTGATTTGTCTAGACAAGAACCTTCCTGTCTCCCTTCCCCAGGCCATGCCGAGATTATAGGTGTGTACTACTGTGCTTGGCTTTTACAAGGGAGCTTGGGATCCCAACTCAGATCCTTATGCTTGCACAGCCTTCACCAACAGCCATCTCCGATGTCTTTTTGTATTTACCTGCTCATGTACAAACTACATGGTCTGTTGTGTATGTGGGGCTTTCCCCATAATGTTTCTAGAGTTTTCACATGATGAAGCATGTGCTAGCATGTTATTTCTTTTCATGGTTGAATAACTCTATAGATATACCATATTTTACCCATTCGTCTACTAATGAACATTGGGATTGCTTGCCATGTTCCATCCCCGTGAATAATGCTGGTATTTGTGTATGTGACTCGGTATGACAAAATATTTTCAGTTCTTCTGAGCGTATACTAGGAGTGGGGTTATCTGGTCTGCTGAAAGCGCAATGAGGACTTATGTAGAGCTTTAGGAAACTAGGACTTTTCTAAACTGGTTGTACTATTTAGAGTCTATGGGGCTAGACAGATGGCTCAGTGGTTAGGAGTACTTACTGATCTTCTGAAGGCCCCGAGTTCAATTTCCAGCACCCACATAGTAGCTCACTACTGTCTGATGCTGTCTTCTGGTGTGCACATGAATGTACAGACAACTCACATACATAAAATAAATAAATAAACCTAAAAAATGAGAATCTATGTGTGTGTTGCTTTTTCTACATCCTTTTCAATTCTTCTCACAAGCAATTCTTTATGAGTATGAAATGGCACTTGTTCACAATAAATAATAATGTTGACATAGTTTCATATGCTCTTTGATAATCGTTATTAGCTTCTCTTTGTAGAAATTCATATTTACAGCTTTGATAACATTTATATTAGGTTATTTGTTTTTAAATTACTGAACTATGAATTATGCATTAGTCCTAGACACCTACAGATTAATGACTTGCCTACATTTTCTACAGCAGTGTAGAATGCATTTCCTTGCTTGTTTTTCTTACACTTTGATTATGGGTTTCAAAGTATACTTTTCAAATTGTATTAAAGTGTGTCTTATATTGTTCTTTTAGTATGCGTTATTGGCATTGAATCCAAGAAACCATTAACTAACCCAAAGCTGTTAAGATTTACTGCTATGTTCCTAGTACCTTATAGTGTTGGTTTTATATTTATTTTTATGATTCATTTGGGTTCACATTTGTGGATGGTTTAAGAAAAGTTCCCCTATCCCTACATCATCTCCTCATGTTCTGTTAAGTAGATAGCTAATAATATACTATAGTATTTCCTTTGTTGAGTCTTTCATACACTTGTAAATTTATTTCTTCATAATTGTCCTGATAATTATGTTTAGCATTTTAATTTAAAATGATGCAGTTGGGCTGATTTTAGTAATACCTAACATCTTTGTTCAAACGAAAACTCATTTCCTTCTTCTTACAAGGTGCTTCCCATTCCCTTCCATGCCATTGTTGCCATATGAATTGTAATTTATGCACATTGATAGCTTTATCGTTTTTGTTCTATATAATTGATTTTTATCTATTTGGTCTTTGTTTTGTTTGTTTTGAGAAAAGGCCTCATTAAATAGTTCAGGGCCTGTTACATAGAGCATTCTGGTCTCCATCATGCAATTGTTTTTCTCAGCTTCACAAGTGCTGGGATTACTAGTGTGTACCTCCACTCTGTGACTTCAGTTGTCTTCTGAATATGGTAAGACTAGTGTGATGATTTGAATAAAAAATGGCCGCCATAGGCCCCTAGGGAATGAAGCCCTTAGGAAGTGTGGCCTTGTTGGGGTAGGTGTGGCTTTGTTGGAGGAAATGAGAGACACTGGGGATGGGCTTTGAGGTTTCAGATGCTCAAGCCAGGCCCAATGCCTCATTCTCTTCCTGCTGCCTGCAGATCTGGAATTAGGACAATCAGCTCCTTGTCTAGCATCATGTCTGCCTGCTTGCCACCATACTTCCTGCCACGACAATAATGGAATAAATCCCTGAGCTGTAAGTCAGATGCAATGAAATGTTTTCTTACAAGAGTTGCAGTGGTCATGACGTCTCTCCACAGTAATAGAAATTCTGAGAAAATCTGTACACAGAAATAGGTTTGTTGTCTTTTACAGTTATGCGTGTAGTTGCCTCTAGTGGCATTCTTTATTCATTCATGTGAATGTGAGTTGCTGCCCAGTGTCTTTTTAGGATGGAGGATTTCTTTAGCATTCTTTCTAGAATAGAGCTACTAGCAATAAGTTTCCCCAGAATCTACAGTCCTAAGAACACCTGAATTGCTCATCCCCAGCTTTGGATGATATGGTTGCATTTGGTTAAAAGTTTTTTTTTTAAAGTAGTTTGGATATTCTATTCTATTCTGACCATCACAATGTCTCATGAGAAATCATCTGTCATTCTTAGAAACTTCCAACACAGAAGGAATATATTTTCTACTTCATTATGCTCCTTTTTCTGTGACTTTTGACAGTTGACTTGAGTCAAGATGTAGACCTCTTTGGTTGGAGTTTAAAATGTGACTTTTTAATACTTTTCATCCTATTTAAAAAGTTCTCATTTCTAAGTATACTTTCCTTGTTCTGCTTTCCTCTCTTCTTCTATTCTCATTATGACTTATACTAATGCTGTCTTTCCTCTTCCTTCCTTCCTTCCTTCATTCATTCCTTCATTCATTCATTCATTCATTCATTTTCTACTCTCTTGTCTTCCACACACTGGATTATCTCAGTTGATCTATTTGCAAACAATTCATTGTTCTTCTGTCAGTTCAAAGCTGTTCACTTCCTCTTGTACTTTTTCTGTTTTTAGATATTGTACCTTCACCTATTTTTTGAAGGTTTATCAACATTTTTCTTTAATGTTGTGTAGGTATGGGTATTTATACACACGTACAGTTGTCATATGAGCCCAAGGTGTTAGACCCCACAGAGCTAAAGCTACAGAAGGCTGGGAGCTGTCTGACATGAGTGCTGAGAACAGAATTTTCAGCCACTGAGCCATCTCTCTATCCCCAACCTTTCAACTTCTTAATTTCTATTACTATATCTCTCTTATTATTTTCAATATTTGGTAAGGCATCATTTGCCTATGTATACTTTATTCATTGTATTTTTGCTAGTATTTTAGAACTCAAAAAAGCTGTGTGTGTGTGTGTGTGTGTGTGTGTGTGTGTGTGTGTGTGATATATCTTTAACCCTAGCCTGAGGGTGATAGAGGCAGGTGAATCTCTGTGAGTTGGAGGCTTGCTCAATCTACATAGAGAATTCCAGGGCTACATTGTGAGATTTGTTTCAAAATAAATAAATAAATAAGATTTCTTTTAAATAGTTTCATTTCTTTGTGTGTATGTGTGTGTGTGTGTTTTCTGTGGAACCTACTTTAAAATTTTTTGTTTTGTTTCTCATAGGTCCAATACATCTAGCAAGCAAAATAGGCAAGGTTTCCTAATTGTTGGCCAAGGGTGGAGACATACCTTACTGAATGGCCAGGAAGATTGGAAGATTACTATCTAGCCAGAGCCTTTCAGATAAAAAGAAACAAAGACGTGCCACTGTCCCCTCCCTTAGGAGTTAATACAAATGGGGCTGTCAATCACTTGGGCAGGAAAGCAGCCTTCAGGAAGCTATCTCTCTGTTCTAGAGATTTTATAGAAAACAGTACAAAGCTTCTGGGTGTGGCAGTACACAACTGCCATCCCCTGCCCTCAGGAGGCAGAGGCAGGAGTATCAGAAACCCAGCAGGGCAGTGGTGGCGCCCGCCTTTAATCCCAGCACTTGGGAGGCAGAGGCAGGTGGATCTCTGTGAGTTCGAGACCAGCCTGGTCTACAAGAGCTAGTTCCAGGACAGGCTCCAAAACCACAGAGAAACCCTGTCTCGAAAAACCAAAAAAAAAAAAAAAAAAAACCAATGCCTACACTGAAATAATACATCTATCTAAACATACAGATCAGCATTTTGGAGTGCTTCATATTACCTTGCAATAAATCTTATCTATTTTTGATACTACACTCCATGGTTTTCACCTGAAGTACTTAAAAAAATGATCACAACGACCAGGGAGCCTACAAGGTGAGTACAGAGAGAGATCCTGGAGAGGATAACAAAAATGAGCTAAAATATTTTATGAATGATTAACCTAAATATCCAGTTATTGAATGAGGGCTTAGACATTGGTTTGGCTAACTCTATTGTGTTTCTTTTACTTTCCCCTCCTCCTCTGAGTCAACTCTTTCTGTAATTAACTTGAGTTCTAGGTGTCAGGTTCTGAGGCCTGCTGGTTTACCAAAGTGCAAGCTGGCCTCCAGCCTCCTTCAGTACCTGTGGCTCTTCTCACTAGCCCACCTCCCCACCCCGCCCCACCCAACCCCGAAACTAAATTTGTACAGCTCCTGCACTTCCTTCCTCTAGCTCCTCTTTCCCTTATAACCTTGCCAATTTGGCCACCTGCTTGTGCTTTCTTTGCTCTCTCTCCTTTTTCTTCCTCTCTTAGTGTCCTCTCTTTTGTCTTCTTCTTTGGGTCCCCTCTCTCTAGGTCTTCTCTTTCTCTTCCTCTCTTACTTCCCCACCCCCCTCATAGCCTCTGCCAGACTGGTAGTCATGTTCAATTTACTACTTTCTCTCCATGTTCTGGATTCTTCCAGTAAAGATTCCTCTGACTGTACACTCTTTCATAACTACAATTAAAATCATTCCCTCCAACCATACTTTGGATTGGTCAGATCCTCAGTTTGTACACTAGGAAGGGTAGGTCAGGTTGATAAACATGTTTATGACAAGAGAATGAACATAAAGAGCCTGGTGATGGGATCTTACAAAGCAGATCAGTTACCCTGGGAGGGGACTAAAGGGACCCTAACACAGTGAGGATCATGCTGGAATTCAGCAGAACCAGTCTTGAGATAACCATCAACCAGGTCTAGCTTGCTGGAGATTGCCTCCAGTGTGGGATGTGCAAACACCCCAATTAAATACAACTCCCCAACTCTTCATTTTTTGTCTTTGCTTTCATCTAAGAGTCCTCAAAGTCTTCAAGTCAGGTCTGGATAATGGAATCTCTTCATCCCAGTAGCCATGCTGATTAGAACCTCATTCTGTACGTCAGCACTGCTCATTTCTTTGATTGACACGTTGGATAGGAGGCCACAACTAGTCCATTGAGATCTCTGGGCTTTCACTCTGAGATTCCAGTAGCATCAAGTGCCAGACACACATTGCTTCTAGCTTTTCAGGCTTTCTTTCTCAGCACTTAAATGCTCACTTTTGCAAGATACCAAAAATATCAGTTCCAGGCTAGTCAGCATAATTTGGCTTTAGGTAAATATATGGTGGCTACTTCTGCTCAGTTGCAACTCGAAGTGGAGACCTCAGTAAAGTTAACAATATAAAAACATACCTGTGTGGCAGAAAAGAATTCTTTTCCTGCCGGGCGATGGTGGTACACGCCTTTAATCCCAGAGGCAGGCGAATCTCTGTGAGTTCGAGACCAGCCTGGTCTACAGAGCTAGTTCCAGGACAGGCTCCAAAGCCACAGAGAAACCTTGTCTCAAAAAAAGAAAAAAAAAAGAATTCTTTTCCTCTCAACTCCACCAACACACATTTACATATTCAGATCTTTAGGTCGTTCCAGGAAGCCTACATTATTAAACTTTGGGCTCTAGCCATTGGTAGTCCTGTGTTTTACTAAAGTCACAGCTGAGCCAATATAAAAGCTGGCTATACTGAATTCTAATACAAATGATGTTTTCATGTTTATTCACATAGCAAAGGTGAAAAAAAGACCCAAGAATAGCAGGTTGAAGAGGATTCTTTGATATTGCCACTGTTATGGTCTTGTTTTTTCGGGGAGAGACTTACAATAGACTTCCTGGTATTCTGGCCCTTGCAATTTTTTCCCATCTTTTTGAGATGTTCCCTGAGCCACAGGCAGAAGAGCTATGATGTAGATACAGCCTCTGTGACTGGCATCCCAACGACTGGTTGATCTCTGCCTTGCGCCAGTTGTGTTTTTTTTCTGTGATGGTCTCCATTTGCTCTAGGGAGAGGCTGCTTTGGTCATGGTGGGTAGCATGCATTTTAAGATGGGAGCTTGTGATAGCTTAGACTCATTGGCAACTTGTCAGCATCATCTTGAAGTCAAACATACATGTCTGGACAGACTTCATGAGTTAGATTGGTGGTGAGTGGTGATATTCCATGGGCATGTGTCCCTGACTACACGACAGGGAGGAAGTGGACTGAGCACTATCATTGCTATCTCTCTGCTTTTCCATGAAGGATGCAGTGTGTGCAATGGTCCTCCCACTCCTGACACCATGTTGTCCCTACCATGCTGGAACATATCCCCTCTAACTGCAATCAAGCCTTTCCTCCTTCAAGCTGCTTCTTGTCAGGAATTTTGTCATAAGAATGAAAAAGGTAAATACAGGAAATGGGTCCTGTGAGATGGGGTCGTTAGTGGGATAGGGCTGTATGGTTCTTAAGCCTTTGGAACTGACTTGCTGAAGACTATGGGAGAGTTTGAAACTTTGGGCTCTCTCTATGGCATTTCTGGACTTTTTCAGCCCAAAGTTTCAAACTCTCCCATAGTCTTGGTGTGAGTTTGGATGACAAGAATGTCCAGAGCAATGTGGACAGTAGCAACATGGTCCATAAAGGAGGCAAGGAGGTGAATACTCTCCCAAGAACTAGGCTGGGGTCAATTCTAATGATATTGTGACAAAGACTGCATCCACCTGTGTTCTAAAAACTTGAGTGGGAATGATTTTTAAATTGTGCATGAATTAATTTGACAGAGGACATTTCAAGACAGGATGACATTCAGGCTGTGTCATAGTTACTGTTCATCGCTGTTACCCCAGGTCTTTAGTGTGACAGAGCAAAGAGGAGAACAGAAGTATTAGAAAAATGTGACGTTTGGCAAGGAAAGGCATATGTTTTGAAGTTTGGGACAATGAAAGTTTAGATGGCAAAGTATCTGTCATTGTAGATTAGTGCCACTGAAGAAAAATGAGTCACTGGGCACTGAGACAATAAGGGGAAAATTGTCTGGAGGGCAAGACTTCAGCAACTGACGTCTCCATCCTGTGAAAATCCAGCCGTTAGAAAGAAGAGAACTCGAACTGAGAATGCAACCGAAGGGATGCCCTGATCAAGAACAGCTGCCCAGCGAAGAGCTTCACCAGGCTTGGCCTGGAAAGCACAGCAATGCAACTGTGTGCCAAAAGTGCCAGGCTACATCTTCAGCTGACAGCAGGCTCGGCAGCACCGTTCATATGGGGCTCATTTGGCAGGCATGGAAGACACAAGAGTGAGGAGGCTTGGGGTCCTTCTCTAAAGCGTCAGACGCTCTTTGTGTTCTCCTGTTCCCCCCAATTCTAAACTTCTGTGTTTCTTATCTTAAAGGATTACATCTCATTTTTCCTGTTTTTACTTGTTTTTACTCTCAGGTCTGACACAATTAGAAAGCCTATTCTGTGCATATATTTCTAGATAGCTTCTGAGTTTACGTGATGGGCCTAAAACTTTAGCACCTCTGAGTCCTTCAGGGATGGATTCAAAGAGTCAAACCAATATGTCAAGGTAACTTGATGAATGGTACAGCATATCGTGACTTGTAAAACAAGTTATTTAATTGTTATCTGAGGAACAAACAATAAGCATCTCTTCCCTTGATATGTTTCTTTTTTAAATTACAGACAAAAGTTTTTTCCCTACAAGTGTGTTCAATGACCCAGTCCTGCTATAAGCAATACTGGTGTTTTTCTTTTCTATTATCATAGTATTTTAGCAAACAAACAAATAAACAAAACTCTTACTTTATTTAACTTTTCAGAAGCTGGTAAAGGGGAACCTGGTAAAACAACCCCAGAAGTGTCCGAATGCATCACGTAATAAAATAGCAGACTGGTATTTCAAATTAAGGGACCCAACATTGCAGCTGAACTGTTTCTGGCTATCATCACTTTTTCTTCTGAGTCAGAGAGTGCCACGAATGGAATATTCCTGCCAGGGTACCACCCTGGCACAGCCTCTCTGTTGCAGCACGGTGTGTCACTCCTGTTGAAGCCTGCCAATACGTCAAGGGGCGTTTCAGACAGTGTTCAGAGCTCAATTAACCTTACCAGGATTCTAACATCAAGGATTATTTTTTTTCCTCTTGTCCTGGTTGCCCAAATGCCTTTGGACACGGTTTCTGGCTCGGATACGTTCAGGAAATAGGGCGGGCGGAACACCTATTTAAGTGAAAAAACACTCCCGCAAGAATGCGCCTCAAGAACAGAAAACAAACGGTTGTCTAGTGGTGGTGACTCCTCATCGCTTGGACTTGCTTTGGTCACAGAGGGAACAATCATGAATTTTCAAGATGCAACAGCATTAATGAATCTGGGCTGTGAAGCTTAATAGGCTTGAAATGAAGCATGCCAAGGGTAGAATAGAGAGCCGGCCGTTCACTTTCTGTTTCCCCTTACAAGTGAAAGAAGTTAATGGGCAGCAGATTTGCAGCGGCCTAACTACTGGGCTGCCCATTTCACCGCAGAAGAAAACAGCGCTGGAGACCAGTCCATAGCAGAACTTAAAAACTGAGCCAGCTACACTCTGTACCTGTGCGGGTTCTCCCTGTCAGCGGGCATCACTGCGCCTGCCCTGGAAACACTTCCCTGGTTGGCTACAGACCGAAATGATAAAATCTAAAACGTTATGGAATCATTGTAAAAAAAAAAAAAAAAAATTGCAGATCTAGACAATTCTATCACTCACCGTGTCACACATACAAAAGCATACAGAGGACAGGGAGGACTTGGTAGGTTAAATGGTTTCAGCGAGAGTGGAAAGGGAATGAGACAATAGTAGGAGGTGAAAGAGGACCAGAAATTATGTACAGAATTTTCACAGAATTATTTTAAAGAAAAAAAAAAAAAAAAGAAGAAAAAAAAAAAAAAAAAAAAAAAAATATTTGAAAGCTCTGGATGAGCTTTTCTTAAAAAAAAAACATCATTTTAAATTTTTTTCTTAGATTTTTTTAAAATATGGAACAAACTTTAAATTATTTATTATTGAGCAAAACTTGCAACACCTTCCAGGTGGGAGAACTCTTTACCTCGTGGCATTAGGTTTCTGTTGTTTGAACCCTCTTAATTCAAAAATCCTGGTGACCCTTGCTATTTTTTGTTGAAAAAAAAATCCATTTGACACCTAGCTAATTGGAAAAGCAAATTCGTGCCTGTGTTATCATGGTTTGGTATCTTAATATACATCCATTTCGTAGGCATATCCTCGGGATAACTCGATTATTTCCAGTAAATCTGCCAAAAGTAATTTAAGAAATAATAGGCGTTGATGAAGACTGTTTTCAGTTAAAGTGCTAAAGTTTCCCTTCTGGTGGCCATCATATGGCAATGTTTCTCTTCAGGGCCCATCACACACAGGAGCTGCCTAACTTTCCACCGTGGACCTAATAACAATTCTTCTACCATGGGAGAGGAAGATATTTAGTAGCTCATGAACACTTAATGAGATTCAAGCTTCACACTGAATGCTTTCGGTTGCCTCATTTAATCCTCACACCAATTTTCAGGGAGAGGAGTGATTCTCATCATTAGCAAACCCAGGCCATTTCTCACTGGCACACAGCTACAGGACTGTGGTTCCAGAGCTTGAGTCCACGCACCCTAACTCCAGAACTTTAGTAAATGTATACTAAATGTGTTATACTAAATATTTATTTTATATAAACTTATTCATTTTACATTTATAAACTAAACTTATTTAGTATACAAATAAATGGATGTATTTAGTATACAATAAATAAAAATATACTAAATAAATTTATTTAATAGAAATATAAATTTCTACTAAATAATACTAGTGGATTAGATTAAGTCCAACACAAACTTTAAGGTAAACTTTGTGTGTGTGTGTGTTTTTTTTAATTATTTATTATGTAGACAATGTTCCGTGTGCAGGTACATCTCCGTGCCAGAAGAGGGCACCAGATCTCATTACAGATGGTTGTGAGCCACTGTGTGGTTGCTAGGAATTGAACTGAAGACCTCTGGAAGAGCAGCCAGTGCTCTTAACCTCTGAGCCATCTCTCCAGCCCGTGTGTTTGTTTTTTAAGACTATGCACCAGCAGTACCAACTGTCTTTGTTCCTTTTTTATTGTTGTGAAAGGTAATCATGACCAAAGCAAGTTAAAGAAGAAAAGGTTGAGGGGGGCAGTTTCTGGAGGTGAGAGCCCATGATAGTCTTTATGGGGAGCAGGGCAGCAGGCAAGCAGGCATAACTGAGAACTTCCAACTTGATCCACAATCACAGTGCAGAGAAAGCGAACTGGGAAGAACACGGGAACGGGCGGTAGAAACCCCACCAGTGACACACTTCATCCAGTGCGGTGACACCTTCCATTCCTTCCCAAACAGTTTTGCCGACTGGGGACCAAGTATTGAAAAATATGAGCCTGTGGAGGCCATACTTGTTCAAACCACCAAACCGATTATCTGGCCTCACTCCATAGACTCGACCTCACAAATTCTTAGTCACTTTGGTGCTCAACTCCCTACTCATTTTTAAACACCAAATGGGATCTGATCAGATCAGGTTTCATTTAAAATGGCAAAAGTCTAGAGTTTAATGGTTCCTGGCCAGATGTCTCACGGAATAATCACCTTTTAAGACTGGGCATTTGTGTTTGCTAGACTTTGGTTTATTCAATGACCTGTCTTCTTACTAGTCAGAATAAACAAAGGGAAGTACTCTGTTTGTGTGTGTGTGTGTGCACGCGCTCATGCACGCATATGTGCATTGGACAGCAATCTATTTTAGTTTATGGTAGTTCAGAAGTTTATGGTATTCAGAAAATGAGTACAGATTCTAATGCGATCCTCCAGCAATAGCTGACTTTTCAATCTCTACATTTTCATTGATTTGACAGGAAGATCAATAAATTAAAAAAAAAATCATAACTGCCCATAGCAATGCTACTGTTAGTGATCTTATCACCACTGAGGTTTTAACTCCAGGAGGATACACACACACACTTAAATTGGAAGCACAAGTCAGCACCCAGCAAAGAAAGGAAAGGAAAGGGTCTCACTACTGACCACTTTGATCATATTATTAGAATACCTTAACAGTATGTTATATGATATTTACAATTTTTGTTGTCTAATGAAATGCATTGTTTTACACGTGTCTGTATCTACATGCATAAGTACACACACAAACACAAATATGTATATATACATATGTAGACTGATTATATTTTGAAAACTAAGTATTTGGGGGAAATACTATTTGGAAAGTATTTATTATGAGTTTGAAGTGCCTGAGCATTAATCAATACTTACTGGTTATTTTGGGAAGTCCATTGGCTCTTACAGACAGGCAGAGGCTACACAGTGGATTAACCAGGGGGCATGGGATGTACATCAGAAGATTTTTGAATGCAGGTAAGGGAGCCTGAGTAATGTCTAGTGGGGATGAACTCTGATCCCACAGAATACTATTTTTCTAGATATTTGGGGAATTTTGAAACTGGAACTGAGAGAAGACATGAAAACCAAACCCAGTAAGCATGTGTTATTTCGTGTTTGTTACACAATCACCCGAAGCACATATGAGAAAGGGAATCCCTTGCCGGTGGACTAATGGGTCACAGGAATGAGGTTCCATTTCTTCAACTTCTGCTGACTGATTTTGAGGGAGGGCCTCACTCTGGGGTGCAGAGTGCCTTTGAAGCTGTAGTCCTCCTGCCTCAGGCTTTGAGAGGTGGGAAAAGAGACATGTACCACCTTGCCCTATTCTTGATCATTAAACTTCCTTATCATTTGTCCTTTCCCCTTGGAGCTGCCATGTTTCTTCATTTGACATTTACTCAGTGATGCTTGCGGGCATCCAGGCTCTTCCAGCCCTGTGCAAGCCGCCTTGTCATGTAGACAGACGGCCCTCCTTCTGGTGGCATCGGCTTAGTCCGATTCTTGCTAGACAGGGATGTTCCAGTATTTGCTGATTTGGACTGATTTCTGCAAAGGGCTCTAACCACAAACCCAGCCATCTTTCCCTTCTTTGAAATTCTCTAAGGTGCTGAGGCACTTGAAAATGGCATGTATTTCTTGAAACTAACACTAATCTTGAGTGATGAGGCTAGAGAAGCGGACTAACTCCGGGCCACCTCTCCTAGAAAGAAATAGCATAAAATGACTTAATATGGATTCATACAAGAAGAAAAAAAACTAAAATAAGTATCTTGAGTTCTCTATTAGAGTCAGTCTCCAGTGTTCAAACATCCTAATTTAGCTTAGACAAAATAGCCCACATTCCATTTCTAAGGAGACAGCCTGCCTCCCCACCGCCGTTTCCTTCATACTTCCTTGCCCACCACAGTCTAGTCTCTCATTTTATCTTTTGCCATAGTCTTACTCTCTCCCCCCCACCCCCAAACACACACACAAAAAATCATAATGAATAACTTCCTTTAATCAGGAATCTTCTTAAACGATCAAGAAAAACCCTTAGCAGCGCTTGTCTGAGATGAGGACGCCCCAGTGATGAGAAGGATCCATGGCCAAGTCCAGGCGTCCAGTGGCAAGAAAGGGATTTATCCGACACGCTGACTTCCTTGCGGGTCTGATCCCTTCTGCGCGGCTGGAAAAAGGCAAGCAGCCTCCCTTGAAGGAGTCAAAGCCCGGGCACTTTTAAAGTGTTCCTCCTACCCAGACCCGAGCGAAGTCCAGGGGGTATGAAGGCGGGGCCACTAGGCTGGCGACACCCTCCTGAAAGTCCAGTCCCGCCCTCCCCACCACCTTAAGGATTTGGTACTTGAAGCAAGATCGCCCTCTTAGTGTAAGGCAGATGTCCCTTTAAGGTTTGCTTTGCTGCTGCCCGTGGACTTTAGCCTAAACACCATCCCGCGAAGTTGGCTTTATTTGTCCATGTCTCGGATAGAGCCTGGGAGGCTGCCAGTGAGATTTCAGAGAACCAGCGCGCTAAGGGGCGGGAGATGTGGCAATCGGTTTGGGATGTGAAAAGCGTGGAGCAGGCTTAGAGGCATTCGACCAAAACACAGGAAATCGCTCCTCGGCGACTCTTGGGCGCTGCAGCCGCTGGGGCCACCACTGGACACCCGCAGAGACCGCCCAAGTGACCCAGAGTGCAAGGCACCAGCGACCGGTCCTGCCAGCTCCTGCCAGCTCCTGCCCAGGAACCAGCACGTCAAGGGAACTGCGGTGACTCCAGCCATGGTCTCCAGGCGCCCTGCCAGCCTAGAGGTCACTGTAGCCTGGTGCTGGCTCCTTACCGGTGAGCGACCCTGCTTTCCTGATCATCTCTAGTGGGGCTTGGTTGGGGCTTGCCTAAGGGGTGATGACGCAGGGAACAGAGGATCAGACAGGACAGGCTCTCAGGTGGACCGGCCAGGTCACAGTACTGAAGGAAGCGCCTGTGGCCAGCTGGAGAGTGAGGGAGGCAGTGCGGAGAACTTTCCAAGTACAAGAGGCTTTTCGAATTAAAGTTGTTTTTATGTTGTGAGCTGTGTTTTAAGTATTTGAACTTTTGGAAAGGAGAGTAGCCGGGGACGCCTGACTAGTGTACTCTGTTGCTGCCCTAGGGTTGCTCAGAAGCGGGCTTTATAGCATGTTCTTCCTGTTTAAAACTTAGGACCCTTTTTTGCTACAGAACAAGGAAAGACAGGCAAAACTACTTCTTGTCTCAATGTGACGTTTCTACATTAGCTCCTAAGAGGCAGAAAACTTTGAAATCGGAACATTTAGTATTCAATTATTACAATGCAGTCTTTCAAATACAAAATGTGTTTTCAGGAAGACTTAGTATGGTCGAAATGCAGTGTTAGATCCAATTGCGAGAAACTGAGAGACGTTTGGATTGTCCAAATGGCAGCAGTAGCTGGGGTCACAACCTTTGTAGTAGTTTCCAGTTGGGGAGGTGAAACTGAGCCCGTGGTGGGGGGAGGAGGTGCTAGAAGCAACAGATTATCACCTTGTTAGCCCTTTAATTGCTGGTTGTCTTTAACAAGGCATGATATTCAGTTGTTTGATGTTTTCATTGTTGGCATGCTTCACTAGTTAATTTCACATTTGACTGTTAACCACCAGGTCAGCCAACCCAGCACTGGGTGACTAACCACTGAGAACCCTTAGGTTCACATCAAGCAAGCCCATCTTTTCTCCCAGTGAAGCAGTAGAGGGAAATTAATAAAGAGCTATGGGCTTTTCCATCCACACGTTTCCCACTCCTCAGGAAAAGTCCAATAACCCAAGCAGTGGTAACTTGTGAAGAGCTATCTCTACAGACCAGGGAATGGCTCTACCTACTAGCTATGGCTGTGACCCTTGTTGCAAGCTTGACCTGGGGTTCTTTTCCAATCCCTGCTTTCAGAGATTGGATCTTGTTGTTTTGCAAAATTTGAGTTGTTTACCAATTACTCAAGCTGTATCTTTCTTTCTTTTCTTTACCAAACATTCGGTCCCTGCAGAAGTGAGGTCTGTGTATTCTCTAAAGAATGACAGTTTTCCAAGAGGGGCGGGGATGATAGAGTTACAAGTTCATGGCTGTTTGAGAATTAAAGGAGAAAAGGCGGAAGATATGTCTAAAGGATGTTCAGGTTTTATCGTGTGTATGATATTCAGAGCGTTGTTGACCCAGGGAGGACAGTTTCCTTATGTGTAGGGTATTTATGTCCATTTCACAAGATGGCATTAAGGATCTCAGGTCTGACTTTTCTCTTATCAATTGCTCATACTTGGAAACCTCTCAGCAATTTACAGAACTGCATTTAACTTGGTGTCTTACGGACGTACCCACTTGCATATGATATTAGAGAGCCTATGTTGTTTCCCAACTTCTAATCCTCTGTATCTATTTTAAGTAGACCCTGTGAGGTAGTTCATGGTGGACTCAGATAAAATACAAAATTCTCAACCAATTGACCCAATCAGAATCCTATATTCCTTTCCTATTACTGCTGCAACAAGTTGCCATTGATTTATTGGCTTAAACCAAAATATGAAATATTTATTGTTTTACAGTACTGTAGGTTTTAAGTCACACTGCGATAAAATCAAGGTCCCTCCTAAGGCATTTCCTGTGAAGGGCCTAGAGTGGTTTTCTAGTTTTCCTCTCTGACTCCTTCAAGGTCACGTCTTCTCCAAGTCTACCTGCCCAGGGGCCCTGTATCGATCTGGTACCTCTCTTCAGATCCCTGTTCAATTACATCTGTCAAATCCATTTTTTAAAAAAAAAAATCTAAGGTAACATACTCAGCATTCATGGAGCAGGGCAAGGACATCTTTGGCGGACCACTATTATTCTGCCTTTCCCAACCCTTGCACAAAGCATCCATTACATCCAGCCACATTTCCTTACACTGCTCACAATCCTCTTGCTCTTCTTGCCACTGTCGATATGATCTTGTTGTTTTATGCATCTACAAAAGAACCCGCCCTTCCTTCCCACTACCCCCTGTCTTCTAAACAAACTCTCTCCGGCTTGGCTTTCAAAGCTATGCATAGATCATAACAAACCACCACCATTCTGAATAACTTCCCAAGGATTTACAACTACTTGGGTTAGTTTCTTCCAACATACATTAAACGATTTGCCAAAAACAATGTTCTCATTTATACCTAAATAAAGTCATTTTCACTGTTTTAGATATGTCTGAGTCCCGGTGTAATATATGATGAACACGGAGGGTTTAACTGAAGGGAGTTCCAAAAACAGACCACGTGAAGGAGGCCTTAGGGAACCAACAAAGGCAGGACACCTGGGATAAGCAAGGGTAGATAGAAATCACTTGAAACAGTAGACCTGAAAAGAAGCCTTGAGGAACCTGAATACTGGAAGGAGGCTGCTGTATCAAAGCGCTGGATCCAGGGAGATAGCAACTGAATCAAAGTTGAAACCCAGACAAGAAGAAATAGAGGAAATAAAATATACCTTCTCTCCTTCTCCATGTAATATCTTGCCCATTGCTATCGCTGGAAATACCCAAATGGTTAGATTATGCACTCCGATAGATGATTACAATAACTAGCACAGATTAACACTGGAACTTACTACACAAAAGGCCCTGGGCCAAGAGCTTTGTAATGTTTTATCCTAATCTAAGAAAGTAAAAGTTTGCATACACATCTTCCATATTTTGAAGATGAAAAACAAAAAAAAAAATACTAAGGTTAAATGCACTCGGCCAAAGTCTCACAGCTAATACGTGACAAATGACTTCAATTTGCACCTCTGACCTCAAGTTTCCTGCTGCGAACAGAGCCTAAATGCAAGCTCATTTTCCTCTTGCTCTCAACTCCATGAGTCAAATGCAAATTCAGACAGCTAGAATACTTGAGTAAGGCCATATCTAGGTCATGAAACAAGTGTTATTTCCATGATCATCGGTGTATAGTGAAATTAAACGATAGTACACTCTCCCTTAAGAGGAATCTAAACAAGATTACTTCCACCTCAGTTCATTCAGACCAGGATCTAGAAACGCCCCTGGTGGAGGCCATTCCTCCCTAGAAGCATGGGTCATCTTCTGAGCCTTTTTTCCCGTGCCAGCATTTCCTATTCACAGTGAAGCCCAGTGAGGAGGTGGCTGAACACGGGGAGGCAGTCACTGATCCAAAGCAAATGAATGAACCCCAGTGGCAGGCATGCATCAGCCAGCCGGAGAGACCAAACTGGGGGGACATTTCTCTTATTCAATGATGTCCAAAAGGCAACAATGAATTCACTAGGACTTGTTTATTTGTTTAGTTACAAGGCAACGAGAGGAAAAAAATATATATACCAAACAAGTTTGTTTTGTTCTAGTTGGTCTTGATGCGAATATTGATAGTTCATATTAAGACAAGTAAAACCTACCTCTCGACTGTCTCTGAGGGTTATGTTTTCAACCCTCACTGTTGATTAGAGGATTAGATCACGGAGGTTCTAACTTAATGATTTGATCAAGAGATGGATGTGAAATCTGAACAAATTATTGAGACGTGGTGGAATCTGCTCTGTGGTTACAGGAAGGAGGTTCTTAGAGAGGAGTCCTTGGGGACTGTATTTTGTCCCCAAGGCCACAGCTTTCTGCCCACCATGATGTGACCTGCTGTTCCTCTGTTAATAGAATAAGTTAGTTGTACGTTACGTTTTCCGAGACTTAGAATCCAAACCCTATTCTTCATAACTGCTCTTCCGATACAGGAAGCACAAAATCGCGTATGTGAGTTCATGCTGAGCAACTGGGATCAAAGATGTTTTGGAACCGTTGCCCACAGTGCTAAAGTCAGAATAGACGGCCTGTTCAGGGTCGTCTGTGACTGCAGAACTGTATTCATTCTCAAAACAAGGACAGCAAAGTCCCAAGAGAGGCAAATGAGATGAATATATTCCTTTCCTCAAGGTTGCTGAACCCCTTTCAGACATCTGTGAGCCAACCCTTCTGAAGTTGCCTCTGGGCCTTTACGTGAGCAGTTGCTCCCTCTGCTATAGATCCTTAACTCCCATGCAAACGTGATTCCCAAGTGACTCACTGATGATCTGCACTTCCGCAGACACCAGCGTGCTCCAGCACCTTTGTTTCTATAAAACCCCACACCATACGACATGATAATGAAATAGGTAGCTGTCTTCCAGCATGTACGCTCTGTAAGTACTGTGTATGTTTTACCCTTAGTATCTAAGACTAATTGACACTTTTTTCTTGGTAAATTAAAATAATGGACTACAGATAAACTTTTAAACTACTTAAAAGATGAGCCAGCCCCTTTAAGTATATTCTTGGCCATATTTGACCATAATGAATAATACCACTGTTAGGTCTCAAATTTGGGATAAATGCCTAACCATTTACCATATCAAAATGGCTTCCAGGTCCTCCCAACATCCCTCAATTCCTTACTTGTTACAGTGTATGGCTGGCATACCATGCCCTCTACCCTAAACTTCTGCAGGCCAATCCGCCTTCTCCTAGTTACCCTCCCCTATATAATGCAGCCATTTTGGTTATCTAGCCCTTCTGTCCACTCTTTACCCTCATGGCCTCTTGGTTTGCTGGCTCTCCCCTCCTCTTCTAACATGGCCTCACTTTCTCCCCCACTATCCTTAGGAATAGTCATGCCCTCCCTTCTTTATGTCATTTCTCACCCGCCCACCAATGAAGACTACATCATGTGATGTCACACTAGACAATGTGAGCACTGAAACAATCAGTTTGCAGTTTGCTAGGTTGTCACCAACATCCTATTAGAGAAATGTTGAAATGACAAAGACAATGGCACATCAGAAGATTACACCCAACACACAGTTATTGCCGGGCCCATCTCTGTCGCATTTCTCGGTCCATGAGCAGACAGCATCTTGTTTGAACATGGTAGCTCGTGCCTCTGTTCCATTACTTAGAAGGCAGAAGCAAGTCGATTTCTAGAAACTCAAGGCCAGGCTAGTTTATATGCTGTGTTCCAAGACAGCCAGGGCTACATAGTGAGACCCTCTCTTAAAACAAAACAACCCCCTTCCCAAACAAAATCAGCAAAGGAAAATCAAACATGAGAACTGGACCTTAAGGTTTCAAAGACAACACTGGGGTGCTCCCTCTTCTCAGTTTTTGTCTCTGACAATCTTGTATATGATGAAGGCATGATTGCCCCTCTGGCATCTGCAGCCTCACCATTTCTTCCAAACAGAGCTGCCTGGGGACAGCTACCTTTGGGAGGAAGGGGAGATAGCGCTGGGGATCAATGGCTCCAGTGGTGGCTGACTATGGACTTCCTGGCATGCTCCTGAGTGATGGCGCTGGGAGTGTATGAAGGACCCATTTGTAATCTGATCTTTTCTGTGACTTAAAAAGTCAGCTATGTGTTACTTGGTTTTTCTCTTCCAGTAAAGGTTTTTTTTGTTTTTTGAGACAGGGTGTCTCTGTTGCTTTGGAACCTGTCCTGGAACTGTCAGTAAAGTTTTAAGAGAAACAGAAATGTGTACATGCTTATGCCCAGAACCTGCTTTCTCCAACAACCTGACTTCTATAAACATTAAGATCTCCATGGATAAATGGAAAATGATCATTTAAATATCAGGAATAAATCCACACATTCCTGGGTGACTTATGGGAGATCTGCTGAAATAAAAGACAAATCTTAATTTTTAATAGAGCGTCTAAATTGCATTAGGTCAGACGACTCAGATGGTTTTCATATTTTATTATAAGTTAGGTTTTGTGTGCATAAGATCCCATGTAGAGCAGATGAGTCTGAGACTTACTCTGTAGCTGAGGATGACCGAACTCCCGACACCTCTACAAGTGCTCACACCGCCTTAATACGAGCTAAATGTATTCCGAAAATTATTTCACTAACTATAGACTTTTAGCTGCGAAAACATTCGTTAAACATTTCATTATGCTATTTTTGGCAGACTATTCCTGTATTACACAGACACATACAAACAGAGAGACACACATTCCCATGCACACACTAGCACACACTAGCACACAGAGGTGGCAGTGGGTAGTGGTGGGATGGGGTGGGTGGTGGGTGGGCACCAGACATTTGACTTTGCCATGTCAGCATTTGTAGTTAAAAGAAACCTTAAATAGTGAGTATAAGACATTTCTTTTAAAAGGACTTTCCACTTTTCCCTGTCCCCTTTCCCCTATTAGCTGAGCAGCCCTCCCTGTCACACACTTTGCTTGTAGAGGTCACCAAGGAGCCTTTGTACAGCCTAAAGTTGGCATATTTTCTTTTTTTTTTAAATAACGTTTGTCCCCAGATATTCATAACCAGAGCTCTCACTGCTTATGTGTGCTGTAAAGGTCTCATTTTAAACCATGTATAAAAAATTTAACTGTCACTTATTACTTTAAAATATTGTAACACTTTGTTCAGGAAGATGTGTTTAAAATCACTGTTTTCCCATGTCAGTGCTGATATCTGAAAAACTGATGTTTTTATAGATGTTTGCCCTAAGTGTAGTCTTATGTATGTTGTTAGCAACAGCATCAAATGCAAATCAATTTCTTACATTTAAGATTTCAATGATGGTCAAGTTAAAAAACTCTAAATTAGGGAACAGTCACTCACTTTTTTGTGTGTGCCAGGAAAGTTTATCAACACAAGTTCACCACTTGTGCTGGGGAATAAAGAAGGTGGGCTGTGCCCTTCAGTGGTCTGGAAAACACAATAGACACAGGGAGGTAATGCTGGAATATACGCCTGGGGGGGGGGCGAGGCTTTAGCAAAGTAAGTTTCACCAGAAAGGGAAACAAAACCACAAACAACACCTCCTCCCACAAATCTATATAAATAAAATGGAATGAGTCTTTTTTTTTTTTTTCAAGACAGGGTTTCTCTGTAGCTTTGGAGCCTGTCCTGGAACTAGCTCTTGTAGACCAGGCTGGTCTCGAACTCACGGAGATCCGCCTGCCTCTGCACAAGGTCTTTAAGCACAATATTCACCCTTCAAGAGCCTAGAATCCTTGTTGCCGTCATACAATCCACTCCTTGCGTATTATTTTAACAGGAACTGTCCCCGCTCAGCAAACTAGGAGGCACACGACACACTGCATTCGCTAGCACAGCTAGGAAATGTGCTGCGGTACGTAACTGCACACAACCCGGACAGGGAACTCTCCCACGACAGTTAACTCCCGAAGCCATCCTGTTCAGATTCATCCTTACACTTACTTCGGTGGGAATCCGATTTCTAGCTTCGAGCTAAGCATTCTTAGGGATTTACCAGAGTGCCTTGTTTACAGAATGCTACAAATCGACCAGCGAGCATTTTCCTGTTAGAGCATCAAGACTGTCAATATGAGAAGAGGAACAATCTGTTTTTAATATAAAGTGAAAAAAAAACCAGAAATGCCTAGAGACTAACATTGGCAAACTCCAGCTTAAAAATGCCTCCCAAGTCTACCAATCTTTGTGCTTTTAGACCTGTTTGTCATCTATGTATTTTGTGTGTACATGTATGGGGGGAGCTCAAGTGTGCCACAGAGTGGGCGTGGAGGTTAGAGGACAGCTACCCATAGTCACTTCTCTCCTGCCTGGGCACCCAACTCAGGTTTGGCAGTGGGTACCTTTAGAGCCCTCTCACTGTCTTGTGGGCCCAGTTCACACCTTTTCTTGGTGCACAACCCCTCAACCCCAAATCACTAAATTGGGTTTCAGAAAGAGTCGGATTTAAGCGAGTGTACGAGATCGAAAACAAATATCATCAGTGTTAGTTTCCTTAGGTTGACCCAGCATAACCTTTACAACTGTAGCTGAAGCGAGTGACTTCAGTTCCCTCAGTCTTCAAGTAGAAGAAATTGAGTTTCCAGTAGACTGAGGGGGCCAAATGTCACAGTGGAAACAAGTGAAGGGCAGAGAGCTTTAGCTCTCTGGACATCCAGCCCAATCCGCCCAGAAACAACAGACTCAAGTTGTTTGATGGCGCCATCGTGACTGTTTTCTTCTGGAAAGATTAATATGAACATGATGGGAAAATGAGATGTAATTAAAAATATTCATGCGAAGTTTTCTGTTTTCAAAAGTCAAAAAGCACAAATGACAGCTTCAAGCAGCGAGACTACATCATGGTCTTTTTTTCCTTGAGGTTTTGATTCTTTGGCAAAAAAAAAAAAAAAAGGAAATAAAACCACCCATAACCATAGTAGTTTCTGACAGTCATGTTTATGTGAAATGAAATCATTTGATAACAATATCGGAGTGTTAAAGTGCATTTGGAACGTTATGATGGCTGTCACACTTTACCCCTGACAAGCTTACCATTGCCCATGACAGTGCAGACAAAGGACTTTGCCAGGACCATGGAAAGAAAACATCTTCGGTTCAGAGTTCAAAATGGCCAGATCATGCGCTCAAATTGAAATGGATGTGGTTTTAGGATGAGCTCTTTCAGTTGTTCCTTCCAGATAGGTACATGAAACCACGTGAGATAGGAAGTACTGACCACAGGATGAACAGGTACGGTATAAAGATTTCTAGGACACACTGGAAATGAAGGTTTTTCTCCTTGCAAAACAAAATGTGCCTCAAAACGAGAGTGCAACATTTACAGACAGAGCACTTCACCTTGAAAAGGACTTGTGATTGAAATTAGGAGCTGGGACCCCAAATAACTTAAAATAATGGTATCATTATTCATTTTAAAATGTACTAAAGGTAACATAAAATACTGGAGGGGGTATCTGATCACTGAACACTAAGTTCAAGTAAGAAAACAAAAACAAACAGAAAGTTCCTAGCCATTCTAGCTGTTGCAGAATGTGTTTCAGACCAAACTACATCTTTAAGAAATACTGTGATGTGCTCAACCACCAAGGGCACTGACATTTTATGACATTTTAAAAGGTAGTTTAGGGCTGGGGATCTAGCTCAGTAGGCAGAACTCTTCCATAGCCCCAGGTTTGAGCCTCATAAAAGCCTGGGAATATAGTGGCGCAGGCCTCTAATCCCAGCATTCAGGGGTGAAGGCAGGAAGATCAGAAAATCAAGATCATCCTTTACTATATACCCGGTTAGAGGCCATCTTTTTCTACATGAGACTCCACCTTGAAAAAAAAAATAATCAGTTCAAAGATTATTAGAGGAATCAGGAAATAGGAAGTAAAGTTGTTGTCAGGTTTCTGTGTGTCAAATTAGAAATAAATGCATGCATGTTTTTAAAGATTTCTCAAAAATAACAATGACTGACTGAGTAGATATAAAGCTGTGTGCAAAGAATATAATGAGTTTAAGATTTAACAAATGCTGAGGTGGGGCGGGGGGGGGGGGGCAGCAATGTATTTCAGTCCTTCCAGTGATTCCCAGACTGTCCATAGTGAACTGGTAAAGGTGTCAGCTCAAGAAGGTGGTGGGGGATAACAGCATGTAATGTATGTGTGCACAGATGGTTAGATATAGAAAAGACAGATAGGTGGTTGGCGGAACAGGGTGTGAAGGTAATTGGGCCTCAATCTGAAGGCCAGTTATAGTCTCTTGAAGGTATTTGTCAACTTCCTCATAGTTTCATTTACCTTTCTAAAAATTAGGGTAGCATTTTCGCCATATGAAAAGATAAGAAAAGTGTGGGAAAGTGCTCGCCACGTTTTCAAAACTTGATTGTAGGTCAATGAAATCCGTTCATTCATTAGGAGCCTATGAAGCCACTGTCTGGAGCTAGTGGGCCCAGTGGCTTGTGTAGTGAAGGACTGCTGGCTTTGGAGGAGGAAGGCAAGATGACTTAGGGACTCTGTGATAGGAAGATGGGAAGGAGAAAACAGGAATGAGAGATAGACAGAACACAGACAGGGAGACAGAGACAGGATACAAAACAAGTAAAGGTGCTAACTTAAACTGGAATCGTGGAAGTGCAACCCCCACCCCACCTCCCTGGTAACCTCTAAAAAAGAGAGCTGGCATCATCTAACATAATTCATTCCTCCTTTAACCTTGTCTCCTCAATTAAGGCTGGAGAGCTCTGCTTTAAGATCCTTACACAAAACGCAGTGAGAGTATGTGTTCACAACTTCTCTGCTTCCCAATGTCTTCAGTCTCAAGAAAGAGGCATTTCCATCACCAAGAGGGGGGAAAAGGGGAATACAAAAAGTTTCTTTTTCTTTACAACCAATTCTGTGGCTTCTTCTTTAGGGGTGGTCATAATTAGTAGATCGGTTTATCTCAACTTCCCATAGCCTCAGCTTTTGGCCAGTCGTTGGCAGGGAAGTTCATTGCTAATCTATTGCAGCCCAGCTCCCACACTGAGCGCCTCAGAGACTACTGCCTGCCAAATCTGGGATTCCCAGGACATCAGGTCAAGCCACAGAGAGGTCCACCAGGGGTACATTCCACACATAGTTTCTGCTTTCTCTGGGCTCTGTCCTTTAACATCTGGGTTAACTGAATCGTGCAAACAGGGTCACTAGGCGCCGAAAACAGCTGGGCATGTGGCTGAGGCCAGACCAAACACGACTAGTTCTTAAAAACTGCTTCTGGATATCCCAGTGCCAAGTAGCATGCGTCACGTCTGAGCGCCGGTATGGAATGAGCAAGATCGGGTAGAGGTTGGACTTTGGGAACTAAGTGCACTTTTGAGGAGGCTTTTCACTTTTACGTAAGTTTTGAAGTTGGCTCCCTATCAAGGAAGGAGGTGCAAAATGACAAACTCAGTTTAAATACGTATGCTACCACTCACATGCTCCGCAATTTCTCGGAGACAGGGATGCGTGGGAAAACTCAGCAAATCCGAGCTCAGCTTTACTGTAAGAGTGGCGGCCAGAGCGGCTTAGCGCCTCCCTTGACTTTCGGAGGGTGCGCCTTTCCGTCTACTGCGCCTGCGTGCGCGCGCAAACCCCAGGCCCCGCCTCTCTGGTCGGGACGACAGACGTGCGCCGGGAGGCGGGCTGCGCATGCGCGATCGCCGCGTCAGCCACTTGCGCGGGGCCGGTGACTGAAAGTACCGGGTCGTGTGTGTTCATCGTGGGGGGAAATCTGCCGCGCAGCGTGGATCGGCGCGCGGAGACAGGGAAAAGCGTGGCAGAAAGCTCTGCCCCGGGCTGCAGGAGTCAGAGGTAGTGTTTTTTTTTCCTGTCCCCTTCCCAGCCTAGACCATATCCCCGCCCCGCACCCTGAGTCTCTCCTGGGGACCCCCTCTGCGCCTCCCGTTCTGAAGTGAGCCCCAGGCAAGGTCATGAAGCTGGTGAGGAAGGACATCGAGAAGGACAGTGCGGGGCAGGTCACCCTGGTCCCCGAGGAGCCCGAGGACATGTGGCACACCTACAATCTAGTGCAGGTGGGCGACAGCCTGCGCGCCTCCACCATCCGCAAGGTCCAGACCGAGTCCTCCACGGGCAGCGTGGGGAGTAACCGTGTCCGCACCACCCTCACCCTTTGCGTGGAGGCCATCGACTTTGACTCCCAAGCCTGCCAGCTCCGAGTCAAGGGGACCAATATCCAAGAGAATGAGTACGTGAAGATGGGGGCTTACCACACCATCGAACTGGAGCCCAACCGCCAGTTCACCCTGGCCAAGAAACAGTGGGACAGTGTGGTTCTGGAGCGCATCGAGCAGGCTTGTGACCCAGCCTGGAGTGCTGATGTGGCAGCTGTTGTCATGCAGGAGGGCCTCGCCCACGTCTGCCTAGTCACGCCCAGTATGACCCTCACCCGTGCCAAGGTGGAGGTGAACATCCCCAGGAAGCGGAAAGGCAACTGTTCCCAGCATGACCGGGCCCTGGAGAGGTTCTATGAACAGGTGGTCCAGGCCATCCAGCGCCACATCAACTTTGACGTTGTAAAGTGTGTTCTGGTGGCCAGCCCGGGATTTGTACGAGAGCAGTTCTGCGACTACATGTTTCAGCAGGCGGTGAAAACGGACAACAAGACGCTCCTGGAAAACCGCTCCAAATTCCTTCAGGTAAAACTCTTACCCAGAGATAGCTAAGAGTGGGCAGAGTGGTTCCTGATGTTTTAGAACTGGGAGGGGCAAAAGGCTTAAAACTTGGTTCAGCTGGGATGAAAATCGAATTAGCAAAGAGATCGGTGTAGTGGCTAGCACCTTCCTAAGGTAACTTTTGCTAAAGTCCTTAAATAGGTAACGCTTATTCATGCTTTTGTCTTATGCCATGTGGGCTGGTTAATGGATGCTTTCAACGATTCTTTGTCTTTCATCATTGTGATTCTAGGTACACGCCTCCTCTGGACACAAGTACTCCCTGAAGGAGGCCCTTTGTGACCCCACCGTAGCTAGCCGCCTTTCAGACACGAAAGCTGCTGGGGAAGTGAAAGCCTTGGATGACTTCTATAAAATGTTGCAGCACGAGCCTGACCGCGCTTTCTATGGACTCAAGCAGGTGGAGAGGGCCAACGAAGCCTTGGCGATCGACACGTTGCTCATCAGCGATGAGCTCTTCCGGCATCAGGACGTGGCCACGCGCAGCCGGTACGTCAGGCTGGTGGACAGCGTGAAAGACAATGCAGGCACGGTTCGGATATTCTCCAGTCTCCATGTGTCTGGGGAACAGCTTGGCCAGTTGACGGGAGTAGCTGCCATTCTCCGCTTCCCTGTGCCGGAACTCTCTGACCAGGAGGACGATTCCAGTTCTGAAGAGGATTAAGACTGACATTTAATAGTTGCTTCTGCTCCGTTACTTCTCGGCATCGCTTGACAGGTGCAAGAGCCGCGCTTGTTGATCTGATCGGGCTGGGATTTCCTGTGTGTTGGTCACACTAGGGCATGTATTCAAATGAAATAAACCAAAAGAAAAGAACGTCCAAGCATTGTGTTTTCTGATTAGAGGTTTTTTTTTTTTTTCCTAAATATCTGAAAACAGCAATTTGTGTACCTAAGTGAAAAAGTCTATTGTTTGGGTTTGATTCTACATGGCATATTTTCATTTCATTTAATGATTCTTTCCTCACTTCTTTCTAGTTTATTTTTCAAAATTTGACTACATTTACTACTTAAGTGGTAGCCAAACCATAAATAAAGCCAAGTCTGAGATACTATTTTCTTTTAGAGGTTTGTTGAACTAGTCGTTTCTAAAACTCTTGTTTCTCCGTGGTTGTTCTAATCATATTTTCTGCAGACAAACAGTTGTTTTCAGGCAGTGGAGGTCTGCTCTACCAAGGGTTCCCAACATAGTCTCAGGACCAGGACCTTAAAGCTGAGATGAGAGCCTGTGGTTCACTTCCTGCACCTCTGGGCACCTCTCCAACCTGGACTTCAGCTCTTTACACTGAAACCCTGCCACATTCTTTGGTTTGCCGAGAGCGTTATTTACTGTGACTTGGCCAGCGTTGCACTTTACAAGGTCCCTGTGGCGTTCGTCTGTGCTCTCTCATTGAGACTGGTCCATGTCATACGTGAAGAAAAGCATGTTCAGGGAGTTGAGTACCTTGGATATCTACGTGGACGTTGTCTAGCCCTTCTAACTGTAGATACAGAATTTATACAAATTACCACTAAGACTGTTTTTACTATATATGTGTGTGCCTTGGATTGGGAGCTTCAGAGATAGGGCATTGCAACTTCATCTTTGACAAAGCTCAGTTTAGCATGTGATTAGGACTTCTGTCTGCAGTCTGGATCAGCGATGCCTATGTCATATAAAGTTATTGTTAATCTGTGGGCTTTGTGGTATAACATGTTTGGGGTTATAATAAGTTCAATAAATTTGTTAACTTGTTTAGATTTTTCCTATGATGCTAAGAACTGGTACGATCATGATCTATCTTTACCTTCTAAAAATAACTCAGGTTGTCATTTCATCTTAATAATTAGCTTTAATATTAAGACTTGTAAAATAACTTAATAGGAATACAGAGAGGAAGTCATTACAGTCTTAAATTTAGGGCCTGGTTGGTAATGAATCCTGATCTCAGAACATAAATTACTTCTGTAATATATATCTCTAGTATTAAAATGAAGTCTAATAAACCCGTGAGTACATTTTTGGAGCAAAAGTTCACATTGCACAGCCGTAGCTTTGCGTTGGGAACCCTTAGTGCCTAAGCTGAAGCCCAGAGCAATTAAACAGCCTTTCACCCCTGGAAGTGGGTGAGAAGTCCTTCTTTTCTGCCAATTACTGAGATAAGCTGGGCGTGGTAGCCTGTGCTTTTAATCTTGGCAAGTTGGCAGAGGCAGGTGGGTCTCTGAGTTCAAGGACAGATGGGGCTGTGTCTTAAAGAAAAGTCACCAGGGTGGTTGCCGTAGGCTTCAGGGCCGAGAAGCTGATTCGGAACTTGGTATTTGCATGAGAGGTTGATTCCGAACTTACTTGTTGCAGACTTGTTAGAACCTTGAATCCGATGCTTTGCTCGGAGCCAGCCCCAGCTTGTTGCAGCGTCTACAGGTGATTGCTGTGTGAAATAAAATCTGATACAAATGTCAGAGCCTTTCCAAGCAGAATTAGGAAGTCAGACTGGGTTTCCAGATTTAAGTTCAACAGAATAGTCTGATGTGGCTCTAAGACCTCTAAGTAAATGCCAGTTTTTATGTATATAAAGTACATAGGAAATGTAACACTTAGTTTTTTAATTAATTAATTAATTTATTATTATTTTTTTTTTTTGAGACAGGGTTACTTTGTGTAGCCCTGGATGTCCCAGGACTTACTCTCTAGACCAAGCTGGACTTGAACTCAAGAGATCCTCCCACCTCCTGAGTGCTAGGATCAAAGGCGTACAACACCACCACCCACAGACTCCTCCTTTTCTTAAATTCACATTTTATGTTTCTGTCCAAAGTATAATTCATACTATACCATGGGAACAATACAAAAATAAAGATAAAAGCAAATTGAATTTAAAACTCTATTAATTATCATTGACTTTTCTAAAATTCAGAGTGGGACTTAAGTTTTGGGAAATTTTGCCTGCTGGTCATTAGGATGAACAGCAGCACCTTAATCTTAGATGTGGTGATGCACACCTTTAATCCCAGCACTCTCGAGGCAGAGACAGGCGGATCTCTGTGAGTTCCAGACTGACCTGGTCTACAAGAGCTAGTTCCAGGACAGGCTCCAAAACCACAGAATAACCCTGTCTTGAAAAACGAGAGAGAGAGAGAGAGAGAGAGAGAGAGAGAGAGAGAGAGAGAGAGAGAGAGAGAGAGAGAGAGAGAGAGAGAGAGAGAGAGAAGAAACTTAAGACTTTGAGACATGAAGCAACTGCAGGGCAGGCAGGTGTGCTCAGCACAGATGTGTCACAGGAAGGAGTCTGGATCCACCAGAAAGGGAGCCAAGCAGACAGATGGAAGTGAACTGTTTTACAAATAGCCACCACTCAGCTCCATCTGGGATGGACAGGAAGAGGCAAGAGGGTAAACAGGAAGACTGCTCAGAAGGGTTTGTAGTAAAGAAAGGAGAGGCATGGAAGCCGTAACCATGCAGCGCAGCTTACAGTCGGGATGCAAGGATGTGACCTGGGCTGCAGGATTTTCAGAGTTACAAAAGTAGACTCTAAAGATAAATTTCAGATTCTCCCAGTACTAGGTTGAAGCAACATTTGAAACAGGAGGTAAGAGAAGCTGACTTGGAAGAAGAAATAGTTTATTTCACATTGACGTGTACGGGACTCCTGGAGTGTTCTTTCTGTTTGAGGTTGGGGCCTCAGTGAGGTCTTCCCACATCAATCTTGTAGAGCTGTTACTTAAAAAAAAAAAAAAAAAGTATTGGGATGTTCTGATTTAATTTACTAAAAGTTGTTTTTATTATTCTATTTTTAGTGCAAGCAAGCATTAACAAGCTATAAGCCAGAGTCCTCAACTGCTCAGCCAAGGGTCATGGCCCCTTTGGGAGTTGAGTGGCCCTTTCACAGGGGTCACCTAGGACTTGCAGAAAACACAGATATTTGCATTACAATTCATAACAGTAGCAAGATTATAGTTATGAAGTAGCAAAGAAAGTAATTTTATGGTTGGGAGTCAGTACAACATGAGGAACCATGTTAAAATAGGAAGACTGAGAACCACTACTGTAAAATCTAATTTAGGCCAAGAAATTAGTTGCTGCCCAAGACGTCATGCTGCCTAGTATAATAGGTATCTTAAATTTTTTTTGCATCTGCCTTAGACCGGTGGAAAAATTTTTGCCAAAGTTTTATTTCTATCATAAGAGTAGAAATTACTTGTTTTGACATTTTATTTGAATTAGCCTGCAATTTTATTGACATATTTGCCGCTAAAACGAGTTCTCCGGCAATGAAAACCACCTAAAGTGAAGAACTCAAATACATGATTAAAAAGAACCACTAATCCAGGGTGGCATATTCCTTCCTATTACTTAGCCTTCAGAAGGCTGAGGCAAGAGGATGATGAGTTCTAGGCTAACCTCAGCAACATACCAAGATCTTATCTCGAAAATTAGCTGCATTTCAGATTAGGTTAAAAAAAATCCTTAGCAGGATAGTTTCCTTAGCATTGGTTCAGCGCTTTAATCCCTGTCTAGTGAACAAGATTCGACACTTTGATTGTATATTCTTTGAAACAGATTTCTAGACTGCTTCTTATATGTTTACTGTACGTGTAGAGATTAGGATGTAAGTCAAACATCTACTAATACCTTTATTGTTAAACAATTTTTGGTGGACATATAATTTAAAGATGAAAGCAAGCTTACTGATGAATGAAGTAGATGCGTTTAATTTGACATAAGGGATCGCATAGTTGTGGATGGTGAGCACCCATCTTCAACACTTTTGGAGTCGATCCATACATTTCTTCTATAATCAGTGCTGAGACTGCCAGGTGTCGTGAATGCATCGTAGGAAATAATAGAGGTACATTTAGGAACATTTCATACGTTCTTGGAACTTCTGGCCAAATCCATTTTACTTAACATGAATATGCCGCCTTGGCACCCCAGTTTGAGTGAACCCTACATAAAACACCTGAGACACTTGTAGGTTTAGGAACTGCTGTTTTGTGCTCCTAGAGAAACAGTGGTTTAGGAGACAAGACTACAATCATAGTCATTCCTAAGCATGTAGATATCAAATTATCATATAATTGGATTGTGTTAGCATGTTTAATTTAAAAGTTTGTTGAGTTATCTGTCTACTTGCTCGTTCATTATCCATTAAGATTGATTGCCCACCTTCCAACTATTTTTAGGATGCTAATTTAACGAATTAATGAAAAAATGCCTGTTTTCTATAATGTCAGAGAATTAGAGGACTTGGGACTATTTTGATTTCGGTGACATACTTGTCTTAGGAACAGTCAATATTGCGGTAGTTGCAGCATCTAGCAGACTGCAAATACAACAGAAATGTGAGCTGGAGGGCCCATGCCTGCTGTGCACAGGTTGATATCATTGCCCCCAATCTACAAATGGAGTAGCTCTGGCTTTAAATCTCAGGTCCTGTGGTAAGGGCTTTAAAATGCCTTAGTTCTCCAACAACCTTTTGAAAAAGATTTTATCATCATTTTCATATGAGAAAAATTAGAGAGCTAATGACCTAAATTACAACCAGTGAATGTAAAATGTACCCTATATTTCTGCTCCATTAAAGTGCATAAGAATGCCAATTCTGATTCCTAGTTGTCTTTTTTGGTATTGGTCACGTCTGTGTCTAGAGCAAAACTACTGAGGTAACTATATGATGTAATGAACTTACATTTATTTAAGTTTATTTCTTTTCCACTATGTAATGTACTGAAAAAATCAGCAGTTCAATCCTATGATTTTTTTTTTTCTGCCTAAAACATAACTGAGCATTAGAAAGTTTGTACAGAAGAAGCAAGCCCCTCCAGTCTGACAGGAAGTTAGCAAGCTTGTTTCAGTTTTGAATCTTAGCATCTCTTTATACCAGAGTGTGCTTACAGGTGGGCCTTTGGGCACCTGTGCCTATGAGGGCAGGGCAAGCTTTGGTGTAGTTTCTTAGGCACCAGCACTTTTATTTCTTATTTGAGAAAAGGTCTCTTCTGACCTGCAACTTGCCAGAGAGGCAAGGCTTCACTGGCCAAGGAATCCCAGGAATGTCTCTGTCTCTACCTCGCGAGGGCTCAAATACAAGATGTCACTACACTGGGCTTTTATGGTTTGAAATCTGGGGATCAAACCCAGGCCCTGCTGCTTGCAAAGCAATCGCCCCCCAGACCCCCCGCCAAGCGAGCTCTCCAGCCCCTAAACTTATCACAAAACATGATGACTTTAACACATATTCATTTACTAAGCATCTTCATAGCTGCATTTGTGATACATGTATATGCAAATTAGATACTGGAAAACAATTGCCACAAAAGGCCAGGCTTACAGAGAAGGAAAAGTGGCTGCTAGAAGTGACCACTACAACAACAGCCCAGTTGAATCCTGAGACCCTATCAAGAGATATGTAAAGGGTTAATGAATCTTTTTCTATGGCCTGCAGACCCGTTTGTGGAATAGCAGCTAGTGTTCCCAGTGAGGAAAAGACTGACTTAACATTAGCTTATTCTGTCAAAGAAGTCAAGAAACTACAATGTTATTCCAAATGATTTGTCTATAAAATGATGATGATGATGATGATGATGATGATGATGATGATGATGATTGCAGTGCCAGGGAGCAAACCCACAGCCTCCTTCCTAGGCAAGCACTCTATTGCTGAGTACCTGGATAGTGTCGTGGATAAAATAACAGTCTCAAATACCCAGGGTTTTTCCAATACCACAAGAGTCTTCATAAGAAAATTCAAATGCATATTAGAAGCTGGATTGTCTTTTAGGAGAATAATTGCAGTAGAATTCTGGTTATGAAATGTGTTCCGAGGCAGGAGGTCCTTCTGAGTTCAAGTCTCAGTTGCAGATGTTTTAGGTCTGGAATTTTTCATCAGGCCCTCGTGTAAACACTGAGCAGAACTTTCTGCTTGACACCACTGTGAAAGATTGCTCTGTGGATGCAAAACATTAACCTTGTGTTTCAGCTCATTTGATCTGGCCACTGTAATTTATAGCTTATTTTCCTTCTGCAAGTATGTGTAAGAGTGTTTTTAAAGAGGGCAAGGAGAGAAGGACTAAGATATACTTCAGTAGACCACGCCCAGCCTTTTAGCATCATAACTGGTGGAATCTGAAAGGACCTCTGAACAGTAGGTATAATCTGAGGCCAATCAGGCTTGTCACATGCTCCAAGTCACACAAACAGGTTTTCAGAATGTCTGCATTTCTGTTTGATTTATCCCATTCCCATTTCAAATGTGTTTCCTTGCCACCAGCACATATTAGGAGTATACTGGATAAGCTAAGGGAACGAGACAGAATCAGGATTTTATTGGGCTTTAAGCCCTCCTATTCGCCAACTATTCTTCATCTTATGGGAGGGTAGTTCTCTTCAGCATCATACGTGACACTCAGAGGCATGTTTTCAATTCCATTTCTGCAACCTGCCTGCCTTTTTCCCAAGCCACTTACCAGATGCCTACTTGGTGTCAGTACACTGTGAGCCTCCACAGGTCCAAGGCAAAGAGAGAGTACAGTCTCTTCCTTCCAGGGCAAAATGAAGACATGTCAGCCAGGAATGTGGGGGCCCAGACAGGTCACTAACCCAGCCTGCCTTCGTGAAGACTTGTTGCCAGACCTGAAACTACAAAGACATGGAAGCCCATGACCATCTCAGATTGCTCTCTAGAGATGAGGCAAAGGTGGGGGGGGGGGGGTTGAGAGCATTCTCCTTTTAAATTCCCTCAGCGTTCCTTTACTAATTTGTTTAAGGTGTGGTCCTTTAGCCTTTAGTTTCTCTGGATATTACATATTTATAGTGTAATTAACAAACTTAGAAGAGGAGACATGGAAAGGGGGGGCTATTACACCAATTCCCACCCTAGAGATAAGGGAAAATTGTTAAAGTCTAATGAAAAGTACTGAGAGGAATTTGGGCAATGCTGGAGCCTTTGGTGACATTCGTGATATTGTTATCCTCTCTGTTACTGCATAGCGAATCACAGGAGGATGCTGAATTAGAACAGGGAGTTTGGCTTGTTTCTCTGCAGCGCAGCAAAGAAGCGATAGTGACTGAAAAGTCTAAGATACTGTTCTTGACAGCTACTCTTGGTAGAAAAGAAAAGGAGAGGAGAGGAGAAGAGGGAGGGAAGGGGAGGGGAGGGGAGGGGAGGG
>NW_026067959.1:5072261-5221118 GCF_014885135.2 Alexandromys fortis | reverse complement strand
AGGAAAGGAAAGGAAAGGAAAGGAAAGGAAAGGAAAGGAAAGGAAAGGAAAGGAAAGGAAAGGAAAGGAAAGGAAAGGAAAGGAAAGGAAAGGAAAAACATATCAAGAATAGAGTGGATGAAAGTTACCACCTTGGGCTTCTCTGAAAACAAACTGAGGGTAGAAATTAGGAAGCAAGGAAACACAGACAGCCTCTGTAGACGTAGGGAAGGATTTCAGGATGGACAAAAGGAAGACCCACTGGGGCCTTTCTTATCTCCTCATTTATCATTTGGTCCCTAGTTGTAAAATTTAGTAAAACATCTTTGACAAACTTATGTCTGCTTGCAATACATATTTCATTAAATGGTCAACGCGAGACGAGTGTGACAGAAGAGAAGGATATTTTCTCCAGAGGCGACCTGTCCCTGAAGGAATGAGCTGTGAACAATTCTCCCTGTGCCTGTTTCTCAAAGGTACTCATTCCCTGCCTGAAGTGAAAAGGAGGAGACTCCTATAAGGAACTGTGGAAGAGGAATCAAGATAAAAAATAACTGGCCAGGGCCTTCCTGGCACACACATTTAATCCCAGTGTTTGGGAGGTGGAGACTAGGGAATGTCTGAGTTCGAAGCCAGCCCGATCTACACATTGAGTTTCAGGGCAGCAAGAACTACGAAAAATTCTATCTCAAACAAGAGGAGGATAAATAACAGGAGGATGAGGATGAGGAGGAGCTGTCTCATCAAATGTAGACATATACTTTCACAAAAGCAATACAATATACAGAGTTCCCTCCCAGCCTAACTCCTTTACAACTTAATAGGACTTAGTGGATTTAATATTTTTCCTATATATTCTGACAGTTTTCACCCTTATATATGTGCCTATGCCACAGAAAATAAAGCGGGAAATGGGGTGAGCAGGAAAAGGACTTCTTACAATGCTTCTACATTTAGAGCACTTAGATTTGCACCACACCTTCTTGTAGGTGAATTGGAAACTACAAAGTAACAAAACTCAGTTTTATGTTTGGTACCCTGGAAAGGATGCAGCCCACCAAGAGTTATAAAATAATACTATTTGCTACAGATACCAAAGACAGGTATTAGCATTTGCAACAACATTGTGTTTCTGATTAAGCCGCTGATGCCAGACTGTCCTAGATGCCATTCTCGGGACATTTGAGAACTGAGCTGTGAGTGTCGCATCAGAAGGTGCCCAGGTCCCGCTTTTAGATGCTGATGTCAGGAAATCATCTCTTTGTTTGTGGCTTGTTCTGCTCTCTTCTGCTACAGAATGAATAAGAGGGTGACGGTCGGAGAGATGGTTCAGCAGAGTAAAAAGTCTGATGCTCTTTCAGGGGGCTAAAGTTATATTCCCAGCACCCACATCAGGCAGCTCACAGCCACATGTAATTCCAATTTCAGGGGAATTGACTCCCTCTTCTGATGTCTGGAGACACTTGCACGAGCACACACACACACATACACACACACACGTAAATCTTTAAAAAAAAATGAATAGGGAGTAGCAAGATGGGAGCTGTGGTGACCTCCTGCCAGTTGGTGACTTTCCCCAGGGCTGGGCATGATTTCAGGGTACAAGTGTCACAGAACAGGGAAAAGGTCATACACTCCAGTCAGATTTATGATATAAAAGACTATAGGAAGAGTTGGGTAGTAGGTTATCAGAAAGAGGTGAGTGAGAGCTTTGCTATAGGTTTAATTACAAAGTAGCCTTTAAATGAAGTAGATCATTGGATCATAGCCTGTGACAGAGGGGATGTTGCCCAGGGCTGCTTTGGGGTTGTATATAAGCTTAGACAAAGAATCAAAAGTGGGACTGTTTGGTTACTGCCACCTTAGTCACTAGTGGGAGCTGTGACTTGGTCCTCTGACACCTGAGCATCCCCCTCTTAGGTGGGCTGCTTTAGGATCACTGGTCTGTGGCTAGAGTCAATCATTATGAGTAAAGGATGCTACCACCATCTGGGTAGGGGTGAGTACTATAAAGAGGGCTCTTGGTGTCATAGTCCTGTAGGCTCCACTGACTTGGCTTGGAGCAGTAACAACAATCATGGGTTATTTTTACAAGCAGTGTAAAATAAAATTTTACTGACTTAGGCTTAAAAAACAATCTGTTTTGTACCATATATCAAGAGCTGCCAAGCTTTGGGTTTGGCTGGCAGCTAAAGTGCAGCCTGTTAGGAGAAAATTCCAGGGCTGGGGGTCACTGACTTGGAATGTTTTGCCAAACACTCCCATATTCCCACACTTACTGGGGGGAGGGGCATTTGAACTTCAATAGTATGAAGAAAGTTGTTTAAATCAGTTGTCAGTAGACACACTAAAATCGAGGTTCCCGGCTATTTTTTTTAAATAGTTTGCCACATACCAATGACTTGCCAAGTTTCAGGGCCCTGTCTCTTTGTTATTTTCCTCCCTGCCGTCTCTTCCCACTCCCCCAAAGAAACAGGCAATGGGAGAACATGCGTCTTTATTTTGATTGCAGTATTCTTGGCAATTGACTGGTGATTTCTCCAAGTGGACCGTACCAATTACATACAGAGTTTCCCATCATACTAATGACTAAAGCTTACCCTCAAGTGAAGTAGACTATTTGGGCAAAGGAGCCTAGGCATCTACACAGATTGCAAGCTCCGCAACCGCTTCTTAACTGTGTCTCAGGCGGACCTGGGAAGTATCATCCCCTAGAAGGTCATTTGGCTTTAATGTGTTCTGTGTGGCTCCAGCGTGAACTAGCTTTGCTGGCTACAGAAGGAAAACGGACGTAAGCACTGCAGAAAAGCAACTTTAAACAATTGGAGAGAGGAGAGTACTTTAATACCATTTATAGGATTTGGCTACTTCTATGCGTTAATTGAATTTGCTATAGCATCTTTACAAGAGTAATACTAGTAAGTTCATAAATAATGATGACTTTTTACTGTTTATGTGAGTTACAATAGAAGGATTGTGTGTGTGTGTGTGAGAGAGAGAGAGAGAGAGAGAGAGAGAGAAACTTCTATTCCTCAAAAGAGAGAACTTATAATATTTTGAGGATGCAATAATATAGAAGATTATAAGAAGTTTTCATGGTATAGGATGGTTACCAATATTGTTGGGAGCAGGAAGATACCAGAACTGGTTAGAATCATGTGAAAAGGTGGTTATTGGCACTGGTTCTGCCTTTGAATGTTTCTCTGCTAATCTGGTGTGGTGAGAACATTGGCTGTAGGCTCTATAAATGTTGGCAAGTAGTGTTGTCATTCCAATCCTCAAGTTCAATGTCATGGACTTTTATTTATAAAGAGAGAAACAATAAAAGTTTCCTCAGATTGGCAAGGAATTTGTAAACATATTCATAAAAAAAAATACCTGGAAACTTAAGAGTTTAATGAACTTAGTTTTGTTCCTCCTATTGCCTATTTTTAAATCACATGTATAATCTAGGTATCACAGTAGCCATGGGAATGTGACCCAAAAAGTACATTGTGCCTCTTCTGTCATAAATCCTCACTAAAGTCCCCATCAAAGGTGTTCATACCAGAAGCAGAGACAGTCTCCATGAGAGTTGGTTACACTGAGGTGGAGATGGGCTGACTTCCTATCTTTGTAGCCTGCTCCATAAGCATGTATCACCCCATAGCACAGAGAACAGAAGCAAGAAAGCTCACTTTGGTGAACATATGAGCATGTATGGAGGAGCATGGCAGAAGACCTCTGAGTTGTGAGTTGGAGATAATAGTCCCTCAGATGCTACTGAGAACAGAGTGCTGCTCACCACCTCCTAAGAGTCGGTTGTGACCCTCAGGAACCCGGAGGTGAACAATAGAAGCCTTGCAGCACCATGGCATAGAGGTGAATTCTTTATTAACCCTGATCCACCCTTAAATTCAGTCAAATAATATTAATGTTAATTTTTACATTAGATGGTAGTTACCTTTCTCTTCATGTGAACAATTCTTAGGGCACCTGTTTATTATCTGAATGTTGTTTTACTTCTTGGTATCCTTCCTTGGATATTTCAGCCATGGGTAAGTCAGAAACAAGCCCCAATTCTTTCCCCACTTCTTAGCTGCATGTAGAAACGTACTCTGGTAGTGCAAATATTAAAGGAACATTGGAGGAAGAGGAAGCTGCAATAGGAAAAAAAAGGGAAGGAAACAGAGAACTTTGCTACTGACATCATCTATGGGGGAATCACCACCTTAATTCACCCATCACCTATCTCTTGGGCTTAGATAGAACTAAGCCAGAGCCTCTGAGAGCAATCGCTAACAGTTGCGAACATCAGACTGGCCTTCCAGAGGTCACATACACTCTTTCCATGGTCCAGGAGGGAGGACAGAAGCTGGCTCCATGTTTATAGTCTATATCTCCTTCCATGCCACAGCTTGACATTTTGTCTCCAAACCTGACGAAGTAGTGTGTGGATACTGAGAAAACAAATCTAAACAAAACGGTCACTTACCACTTTACAACAGTAAGACTTAAGAGAACATTTACTAAGTGTTTTTCTGAGGTCAGGCACTGTCCTGTGTTGGGGGAATTCATCATATATTTTCCTTGTGTTAGAACCCTGCTACCAGACCAGCATGTCCAGATCCACCTGCTAGAAAATATGGTCATGGTGCTGAGTTAGGCACTGAGACCAGTCTGAACGCAGGGTTCATACCTGCTTAGAAAATAAAAATTATCCAGCCAGGTAAATTAACCTAATAGCAAATATAAAACTACTTTTCCTTTAATGTAAAAGTTAACTTGATTCGGGAAATAACCAGGCCAGCTTAAAGATAAACAATTATATTTTTACTTACTATAAGGGGAAACTCATGCCACAAGAATAGGAAGTCCAAGTTCCGCTGTGTCCAGCGGGAATCACCCAGAGAGAGCGAGCACCTGGTCCATCCCAGTTTTTTTTCTTCCTGGGCTCCAGGTAACCACACCTTAATTAGGTTCCACTTCTTAAGGATGATTGGTTAACAAAGCTTCCCCCCATCACTTTAATATGATTTTTCTGAATACTTGCATTAAATAGGAGTCCCCTTATCATAAGATGCTTACATTAGCAGTAGTGCCTGGTCCACTAACAATAGCTGCTTCTATTGGTAGATTGTTAAGGGGTGTCTCCTTTAGAAACTCAGAGTCAATTGCCTTCTTAGGTTTTCGGCATGGAGACATCTGGGTGAGGAATTTGACATTAATCTGAAGCATCAGGAAGGAAGTGCAGAAAGCTCAGGAAATGCCTTGCTCCAGAGTCTCAGCTCTTCTTGGGGTCAGCCCAGGTCAACATGCATCTCTCAGCTCTGCTCCTGCCTGGCTGACTTCAGGCCCCAAAGGAAATGGTCACCGGGGAAGAGGGAGGTAGTTCTGAGCTTCCCGACTCCCGACTCCCAACACACACACACACACACACACACACACACACACACACACACACACACACACACACACACGTGTTCTGAACCTGAATATTGTCTTCCAATCCAGCTGGCTAAATTTAAGCCCAATTTGGAGAAGACTCGGCCAGCAAACATGTCCACATTTCCTGTTGGATATCAAATGTTCATCAGAGTAGTACACAAATATTTACTCTAAAAGATCAAGGTCTGCTGAGATTCTTACTCTCCAAAAATAAGCTATAAAATTAGAGAAGCAACACGGCAGCTCTGGGAGTACGATGAAGGTGTTTGCTACCATGTCTAGCCACCCAAGAGTCTGACTCTGGGAGCACACATGCTTGAAGGAAAGAGCTGACTGCAAAAGCTGACCTCTGACCTCCATATTTTATCTGTGATGAGTACTCATGTATGCATGTGCACTCATGTGCTCACGTGCACACACACACACAATATGAAATCATTAGAGATGGACCCAACTTAACAATACAAAGCCTGGGGCAAGTATTTTTTTCCCACCTTCCTATATTTGCTAGATGTTTTTTAAGGCCTGGATTGGAAAACAGTGAATACAATATATAATTCTAAAAACCATCTGTTTATCTGAAATTAAAATCCACCTGGGGAGAATTTTCCCCAGGTAGCATCCCTACATGCACTTACCCATTTTTTGACTTACCCGTTTGACCACTATTGGCATGGGCAGAAGAGACTTTTGCCTAGGAGGAATCTAGAAGAAACACTGATAAGTGTCTTCCCGAATTTCACTTGGCTCTAGTTTCAGAGCCTTGGCTGAAAGAGGACAGAAGAGATGCCCTTCCCCATGTTTTCTTAGCTGGAAAACAGAGCTAAGCCTTCAGTAATAGCTTTGAATGTAAATGACTGCCTAGTTAGCAATCACTGATTCTTAAAATTACATTACTCATAGGTCACCCCAGCTGTTAGGAGGCAGAGTCAGGCAGATCTCTGTGAGTTTGAGCCCAGAGTAGGCTACAGAGTAAGTTCCAGGCCAGTCAGAGATGCATAGTAATACATAATGGGACCCTGTCTTCATTTTTTTAAAAAATAAAAGGTGTTAAGTTGGGAGCAAGTACTCCAAGGAGGTGCCTAGCTGTAACAGCTCTCTGATAGCATTAGTTGTGTCTATGGGGCTGCTAAATAATACGAAGCTTTCTTACATAATAAGCTTATTAGTGCCAACATCATGATCTTGACAAATTGAGGATGCTTAATTGAAAATATATCATTAACAAAAACTAAACTCCCCCAAATTTCTGAGGCTTGTGGACAACATCTAGGAAGCTAGTGTCTAAGGGTGAAGGCTCTGGAATGAGAGTATCTGGGCTCGATGCCTCTAACACTGTTTGCTGACTGATCTCAGTTCCTTCATCTGGACATTGATGCCACTGATTTCTGTGTTAATACTGACTGCAGTTGTTAATTTTCAAGGCTAATGACATTAGCTAAAAGCCTGATTCAGACCTATAGGTCTAAAATCTTTCTAGGTCTCAAGAAATCTCCTTGAAGGCTGAGCATATTTGTCAGCTTGTAAAGGACACTTTTCTGCCAGCAGCAATTTAACTCATATCTGTGCTTTCAAATAAAGACAACTTTTCCTTGAAAGGATAATAATTAAAATATTTTACAGTCTATCGATAATGTCTAAATATGCTTCACCCATGAAGTTCATGTTATTTTTTTAACCCAAAGGAATTATTTCAATTCATTGCATACAGTTTTCATGTTGCCTTCATGTGACTAGATTGATGCTCCAGAAACTTCCATTCTTCTCTAGATAGGGGTGTGATGTGGTAGTTTAAACGTAATTGACCCCAAAAGTCTCATAGGGAGTTCCATTATTAAGAGGTGTGGCTTTGTTGGAGTAGGTATGGCCTTGGTGAAGGAAGTATGTCACTGTGGGTGTAGACTTTGTGGTCTCAGGTATGCCCAAGTCACACTCAGTGTCTCAGTCCACTTCTCGATGCCTTCTGATCAAGGTGTAGTGAGCACCACATCTACTTGCTCCCCTCCATCATGATGATGGCCTGAATCTCCGAAACTGTGAGCTGCCACCTCAATGAAATGTCTCCCTTTTATTAGAGTGGCCATGGTCATGGTGTCTCTTACAGCCGTAGGAACCCTAGCAGGGACTGTTAATCTGATTGATGTTAGTTAAGCTCACTCCTGGGAAGGGCTGTCAATGAAACTCCTCACCAGCCATCACGACCATTGCTCCGTTAGAGACAAAATCCTGAAGATCAACTAAGGACGTAATGGCCACATCCTGAGGGCACAGCAACTAACTCTCTAAGCTCATTGATTTTCAAGTTTCCTCCCAAAGTTCCTCTGAAGTTTCTGCCCACAGCATATAGAAAAATTCTTTTCCAGTGAGTTTCTGGAAAGCAGTGTGCTGAGTTATTTCACTTGTGTTCAGAATCACACACACACGTAGGGGGTGGGGGGATCATTTAAACATTTGCATTATGGCTGGTTACAGCAGGTGGGGGTTTTCTTTGCCGTGACATTTTCAAGTGGTGTCACTCAGCAGCTGGGGTCCCTCACTTTGACCGAACTGATGTCCTAATATAAAGAGAGATGGACACTGTTAGAAGCGATAAACTTGCAAGCAATCTGGGCTCAGTGTACCGCTACTTAAAATCTCTTGTGGGTGATAGATTCGAAAGCTTCGAGGCTATGCACTAAGAAATCATATCTGAGGAATTTTATTCTTCTAAACATTTAGTCTAGTTCAGACCTACTCAGATGTTAATCTTTCCAGAGCTCTTTGTCCCAGTTTTGGTTTCCTTACTTCTCCTAAAAGCTACTTGTAGTTTAGTATACCAAAATGGTTGAATACAAGGAAGGAATTGGGAAGAAACTACCCTAGACTTGGTTTCCGGAAAGCCAGATCCAAACCTGAATTTTGCTACTACTTTGGCCCTCACTAAACCACTATCAGCCTCTTTATATGAGGTAAAATGTAGGGAAGATTTAGTTTCAAAAATTCCTTATGTAAGCATCTTGTATACTTGATATTTACTCAACACATGCTAAATCTGTTGCCATAGAGACAGATGGTCACAGTTTTGCATGGCCTCCTTGTTTAAGGAGAAGTTAGATGAGGCAGAGGCAGATGAATCTTTGACTTTGAGGCCAGACTGATTTACAGAGCAAGTTCCAGAACAACTAGGGCAACACAGAGAAAAAATAAGAATAGTACTTCTAAAAATCTACATCCTGGCCAAAAAGAGATTATTAACTTCCTCCCAGAGAAACTGAAATGGTTTTGTACCGACAAAGAATTATACAAATCAGCAGTCTTATATAACTGTGGTTTGACAACAGTGGAGATGAACAATAACTTATGATAAGAAAGAGAACATTTATATAGTGGCATACTGAGTTAAAAAGCATAGCTCTCTCAATATACCCCATTGAGATGAGAGTATGGAACTGACATTGTGAAATGGATCGCACTTCCCCAGGCCTTTTTCTAATATAGATCCATGCTTATTTGGACCAATAGCTTTTATTGTTTGTTTACCCTGTGTGTGTGTTGCATGCATGCATCATGCACAAGATAGAACAATTTTGAAATTTAACTCGGATTCATTACAGGAAGATCCAGTACAGGATTTCCGTCTGCTATCTCAAGACTGGTTTACAGGTTTTCTGGGAAGTACAGTTAGGCACAGCTTAGCAGACAGCTCTTGAGTCACGCTGTGTGGCAAAGAATTTCCTGCAAGAGCCAAACTGGTGGTGGGTGGGGGTGTTCAGCCTTACTACTCTTTCCTTCATTCGCTATGCACAATGCTCTTTGAGAACAGTTTTTTTTTTCTTCTTTTCTGTGGAGAGAGATAGAGAACAATGAAATGCCTATGCCCTGAGAGAGTGTGAGAACTAGAGGCTGGTGCACACCCTCCTGTTTGGGTCATAATTGCTTCATAAACCAATTCATTCTAAACGACTATTATGAAGCATCCAGTATTAAAGGGGTTTCTAATCTCTTAAGAGTTTAATATTTTGATGTTGTGAATTTTTATATTACTCTGTTTTGCGAGTATCTAAAAGTCAGACGCCTATCCCAAGATTAATAACAGGCTCAAGACATTAGTTACCAAAAAGACTCCAGAATGTGGGTTAACATAACATAACAATAACAAGGGGTATTTCACTCATTTTTCTCATCCCAGTGTGGGTTGGATGATTTCACTGTTTCCTGTGCCATTGCAAACATACAACCCAAGAGTCACAGGCAAGGGGAAGAGGAAGATAAAAGGACTTCTAAATGCTTCAGCTCAAGCTGGAGTACATGCAGTCCAAGCTCTGTTCAACATCCACCAAGGCGAAGCAGCCCGGTTAGCCCCACCCTATTGCAAGGAAGGCTGGGAAATATAGGGGAAAAGGGAAATATATAGTATTAAGGGATAGTTGCTAAGCAGGAAAATATTGAAATTATGTATCTATTATATTAATTATTGATTTAAATATCAGTCAAATTAAGAGTAAAATTAAATAATGTTGTCATTGTCTTAGTTTTTATCGACCTGGCTTTGTTGAGACCATACAATGGTAGAATGTCCAATGTCCTCTTCTTTTCCAATTTTAATGTTGTCGATTGTGTTTAAAACTCTCTGCTCTTTAGTAAGAAGATGAAACTGGTCCAGCTGTATAATGCTTAACATTTATGTCAGTAAATGGGCTTGTTATACACCCCTTTGCATCAATATGCTGCTGTGTGTATATGGTGTGTATTTTTCCATTTGAACCAAATGGAAGCAGTTATGTATCCTGTCAGCAACCAGCCCTGCTTTATACATTATACACATGTTGGCTGATCCTGACAAGTTTATATACAGTAGCAAACACTCAGGCTTAGAGTCAGTAAACTCGAGTGCAGGAAAAGAAGGTGTGAGTGCGCATAGTTTGTATTTCTAGACTGCCGAGGGGTTTTAGTGCGGACCAGTGTTTCTCATAATCTGTCCAATGGACTCAACTCAGAACTCTGCTCTGATTCTACAAGCTTGTATTCCTCAAGGTGTTATGATTTCAGACAGGTCCCCCCTGCACCATTCTGCATAAAAATGGTCCTACTGAAATAGAATCTCTTCCCTTCTAGTTCATATGTCTATGGGTGAATTGGGTCACTCATATTCGTAAAGGGACGATGATGTCACTGTAATATATATGTTACTAGTGTCAAGGACAATGATTGATGAAAACAAGCATAGACTAACATGGTGTCGTGCACAGTGCCCATTTTCCTTGTGTTCTGGATGGTTTATTTTTTAACATGTGTATGATTTATGGGAAGAACTCATTGCATGCTTGGCTCAACGCTTTATTCATTTTGCTACTGTCCCCCAAATTCTGCAGCCTCAATATGTGCTCGTTTCTCTCCACGCTTAGTATTGAGTTTATTTGATCAAGACTTAACGTGTCCTTGAAATCAGACTTGTCTTTTTATGTGGGCTGTTATTTGGCTTTGTTTGTGCCTTGACTATAAAGGTTTATAGTTGAGTTGGATACCCTTATTATAAGTGCTGCTACTGTTACATGTGATTTTCCTGAAAAGGCAAGATTGTTGTTAGGGGCAAGTAGGAATGCCCGTGTTCTCACAACTTAAACTGTGTGAACCATGTGGACTAGAAGCATGCCAGCAATAAGATTGATACTGTGTCTCCATGAGCAGTTGCCATGTGTATACAGCTCCTCTATATGTTAAACAAAGCATGTCTTGCATGAGTTGCATTTACATCCTATGAAGCTTTTTGACGAGGGCTTGTTGCTGCTCCCCAGACTTCTTGGTGTAGGAAAATAGACAAAGAATAAAGGTAAGAAAACACTGTTTTGTCCTTGGGTGATCAATAAACTAGCCAGGCACATTATACACATTAGCACAATGGCTTATACTTTTGTTTCCCACCATTTGAGGGCACTGGCTAATTGGGTAGTTTAATAAAGACTTTTCTGAGCTCCTTCATGGACACACTTGAGTTAAAAGGTACTTATAGAAAGATTCCAAAGAGCCAGCTTCACTGAATCCAGTGGTAAGTGAGATTTCTAAATAAGGCTTGATTATCCTCAAATTCTTCCAAAGTTTAGGTAAGTTTAGGAGCTAGAAATAGAACGTCCATGATGGGACACCAGGTCTGGCTGCATTATTTAGACATTCTACTAGACCTATTGCTGAAACCAGAGATACTTAAGATGTAGAGCCAGTCATAAAGAAGGTACTATGTTTGGGACAAAATCAAATTTTCATTCATGTTTGAGAAGACAAGCATCTTCAAATGTCTTGTGAAAGTTTTTGTAATACTCATCTTACAATTGTGCTAGGCCATGACTTGAGCACACCTACTTAAATCACAGCCATTTAAGAGGACACACTTACAGTGTATAGCAATACTTTCTGACATACCAGCCTTAGAAAATTGAGTCTGCTGACCCTTGAGACCTCTGGTAGTTTGAGTTTTGGTCCCACGAGCTCGATGAAGACAAATCCCACAAAGAATAAAATGTTTCTTTCCTTGGTCAGTATTTAGCCTGTGGTTGGGATTTCAGCTATCCCAGAGGAGACAGAATGGTGAAATAAAGCTGGAGGAGAGGGGTCATTGGAGACTATGCAAATGAAAAGAGGAAATGGAAATGTGTTTTTAGAATTGCCTGTTAGTTTTTTTCCTACCTGCCCACAAAGTAGACAGAGTTGTTTCTGAGTGTGTGCTAGTGCAATAGAGAGAATTACACGTATTATCACACTTGCTGACTTATTTCATGAGCCTGGAAGGTACTACTAGCATGTTCTATCTGGAGATGGCTGGTGTATCGGTCACGTCTAGAACCTGTAGCTTGAATAAAACGCACCCTGCCTTAAGAGCGCTATGCGTCTTATGCTCTCGTACTAGTCTATGAACTGACTGCTTTGAGCCCTGATGCGCAAAGTTTTGAGGGTTAAAGAGAAACAGTAAGGAGGAGTGCATACAGTAATCATTAAGCCACATGGTTATTCAACATATAACAAATGAATTAAACGTGGAAAATGCAATTGAATATGTCTAGGAATCATTCAAATTTTAATTTCCATCCTCCTCTGTGTTTGCTTCCTTTGTCTCTTATTAATGATGAAATAACTAGGAAGGCTGCTCCCTCTCAGTGAGCTAATGAGTAACCAAGTACAACACTTTATTTTTCTCCCAGTGTGAGTGGCGGGAAGTCAGAGTTACAGAATACTCAATTACACAGTCTTTTATTAGCCACCAAAGAGGAATAATTCTATGCTCGTACTACTTTAGGGGTAAAAATTATAGAAGATTCCTGAAGAGAAAACTCAAGAGGACTTAAAGATGCTGATACTGGTTGTCACAACTGCATGTGAATTTATATTACCTCAAACCCAAATGAATTTAATTTTAAAGAGAGCACATTTTACATGCTTTGGGCGGCTAACTGAGCATATCTCTTGTAGCTCAATGAATAAAAACCCAGAGACAGATACTGGGGTTCAAGCTGAAGATCAGAAAAGCAAAGCAGTCAACTGCTAGAGAGTTCTTACCTCTACCAAGGCTGCGCAATCCTGTCCGCAGTGTGACTGCAGACTGACCTCAGACTGAGACCCTGAGCTCCTGTCTTTATTCCTCTCTAGTGCTGGGATTAAAGGCGTTTACCACCACTGCCTGACTTGTATGGCTCATCTGTGTGGCTGCTTTGCACTCTGATCATCAGGCAAGCTTTATTTATTAAAATACAAATAAAATATCACTACATCTTTACTATGGTATAATAGTCATAAACTTTATCATTTAAACAATGACAACTCAGTGATACTGTTTAACGTTCTACTCTTCCGTGGAACACTTTATTACCCTTAACAGAAGCCTCATTCATCTTAAGCAATCGCTCCCGTTTCTCTTTCTCTTTATCACCTGGTACCCACAAATCTGCTTCCTCTTGCGATGAACATACCAACTCCATATATCTTGTAAACTTAGAGTTGCGTGTATTCTTCTGAATTTTGCTTCTAGCTTCTGACTATGGTATTCTCAAGGTTCATTCATTTGGCAGTATGTGTCAAGACTTCCTTCTTTTATGTGTGTGAATAACATTCTGGTATCACTTTAAAAGAAAGAGATCACATTTCTCATGCATTCATCAGTTGACAGACATTTGTATTCCTCCACTTCTTAACTGTTGGGAAGAGTGTTATTGTGAACAATCATGAACCAGTTTTTCTGGGAGCATATTTTCAATTCTTTGAAGTAATACATGTAAAAAGTAGAATGGCTGGGTTGTGTGTTATTTCTATGCTTAACTTTTCGAGGAATGACCAGACTGGTTTCCATGGCAAAAGGAGCCATTTTAATATTCCTACCAGTGATGGATAAGGTTTTTAACTACTTTCCATATTTTTGAAGGTATTTTTTGATGATTTTTTATTACTTTTTTTTGCATCCATCTGACTGGGAGTGAAGTGGCATCTCATTGTGGTTCTGATGTAGCTTTCTCTGATGCGTGTACTTTTGGCTACTTGAGTTAATTTACCTGGAGACATACCTCTTAAAATCCCTTGTCTATTTTCAAATTAAGTTGCTTGCCTCTTGGTTGGTCACTCACTGCTCTGAAAAGAAATAAACCCAAGAGGCTTCCAAGTGCTTTTTTTGTAGGTCTTAGGGCAAGGATGTGTTCATTTTGTGAATTTGTGCCCTTCTGTTTATTCCCTGGATGTGTTCATTGCCTGGGGTTACTGTATCAAATCACCAAAACCACAGTGACTTTAAAGAGCAAAAATTTATTCTGTCTTGGCACTGGGAACCAGAAGTCTAAACTCAAGCTGTGTGAGAGCTTTTGCTTCGAAAGGCAGAATATGCCACTGCCTTTTGTATTATGGGCTGGCCTCTGGGACTGCTCCTAGTTTCAAAAGCTTTAAAGGATACCACCACCTTTTGTAGTTTGGACTTGCCTCTGGGATTCCCAGATGCCCTAAGACTTGTAGATACATCCCACTAATCTCGACTTTCAGCTTCCACAACTTTCCCCTCTGTGTTCCTGTGCCTAGATGCCTGGAAATCATCCTCTTCTTTCTCCTATCAAGAGACCAGTCACTGAATTTAATCTCAAGGTAATCTCCCTGGGAGAAAAAGGCTTAACACATAAATAAATAAAGCCAAATAAAGCCAAATTTGCAAGTACCAGGGGTGAGAAGTTGGAAATATTTGGGGGATAACAAAAATCCAACTTGCTACACTGTGTATGAGTTATGTCTTTTTAAAAATAAAAGATTTTTTAAAAAGATAATGGAATATACTTTTTTAAAAAAGTGGCATATCTCGAAGTCAAAGAATCAGTAGGTCAGAGACCTATAAAAGAGCAGAAATCTGTTTTTACTAATTATGATCCTAAAAAATTTAAGATTTTCATTGAGTGTTTCTGTGCTTTTATTTTTTGAGAGACAGGAATGGGAATAGTTTCATACTCACATACATATTTAAGAATGTGGTCTTTGATGCCTCTAAATATAGCTGACTCTATTTAAACATCTCAAGAGTATATGTAAGATTTCTGTTTACATTATTATCATCCTTTCTCTATTTTTCTATGTTTGTCCCTAAATTATCAGTAGTATTGAGAATTGTGCATTTTGAAAAATATAAGACCCAATTTTGGCTTTGTTTTCAACTGGCAAAGGATTCATGTCATAAACAGAATATTGTACTTAACACTTTCCCCCAGCCTGTTCATATTTTAATATGACATGGAACTTAAATCCAATCCTGTTAGGGTCTCATTTCATATAATTAAGTACATATGTAAGTGTATCAATCCTTTCTCTTAATGTATTGAGTTATTAAGATGTAAAATCCCTGGGAGGATGTGGAAACTCTGTGAAAGTTAGTTCAGTATGCAAGAAATTCAAGGATATGTCCAATGGCTTTCTCAGAAAACTGAAGTCACGGAAGCCCACTTACTGGATGCTAGAGCTATTGTGGATTTTTTTTTTTCTTGGAAAGTGCTCTTAAGAAATAGATGACAGGATTTGCTTAATCATATTCTGTAACTGTAACTCCATAGCAAAGGATTTCAAAGATAAATTTCAGATGCTTTCATAAATGCTAGTGTATAAAGGTTTTGAAAAGTTTGAATTATTCCACCAGAGAAAATGACTCTTTCTTTAAAAAAAAAAAAAAAAAAAAAAAAACTTGCTTTATTTGACAGGTGGTTTTTAAAGCTAACATGTTTTTTCTAAGTTCATCGAAATCCATCCAGAAAGGCAATAATTGTTGGTCCATGGTGAAAAGTCAAGGGAGTTCAGGTTTTTTTTTTTTTTTCTGTTTTCACAGAGCCCCTTTCATAGCATTAAAGTGGCAGAGAGACAAGTATTTACAAAGTGTCCATCGGAGCTGGGTTGCTGGTCTTTGATCACAACAGAAATAGTAGTGACCTTCAAGATAGGAGGGTCACGTGCTACAAGGCTTGTCTAGGAAATAGCCGGTATCAATCTGAATCACTCACTCGGGTACCATTCTTTCTAAACACCAAGCAGGGCTATTAGTCTGTGTGGATGGATTAATGGGTACCTCGTCTAGCTGTGTCTTAATAAGAAAACTCATTCCAAGCCAAAGTTATTCTTTGATAACATCACCTCTTGCTCGTTTGCATCAATTTAAATAAATTATTCGTATGTGCACAATGGAAGAATTCAGTGTTCCTCTAACCTAGCGATAAAAGCCAGCAGAGTTCTCTCTTCTGTTCTGCTTTGATTTTGCTCTCTGGTGGTTTATTTTATTATTATTTTTTACAAAGACATAATATTCTCAATTTGTAGACTGAAATGTAAAGCCCTCTGGGAATTTTTTTCCCAGTTTTCTTTCCATAGTACAGAGAATAATCCCATGTAAGTCTCAATATCTTATTTACTCGCAAGTCTGCATTAGGTAACACAGAACCTTTTAATGACTGAAAACAAAAGAAAAAGTCAGAAATGGCTAAACTCAAACTGCACAGGCGGTCGTCATAGTTAAAGCAGTCATGCGTGATCTCTGCATTTTATTCTGTTGTTTTCAGCTTTGCCTTATGTCTTGACGTGATGACAAATTCTCTGCTGGAAGGGCTGGTGTTTGTGTCAACCTTTGGTTCCTTCTATCTCTTTCCACTGTGGAAAGTTTTAACTCTTGATGAATGAATGTAACATGTTTTTATGACAGCCACAAATACACATTTATTTGCAAGTTTGTTATTTACCTAGAGAGCAGATTCAGTCTCTCTTTTCCCCTTTTCATTGTTTTCAGTAGTTCTTGGGGGAGTAAAGGGGTTTTGGTTGTTGCTGTTTGTTTGTTTGTTTGGATTCTATTGAGACAAGTTGTAGTTTCTTTTTTCCTTAGCCTATTTACCCCATTCTTCTTTCCCATCCTTCCCTCAGCCATGGTAGAAGGATAATGCTATCTGGATACCTAGCCTTGGGCTAGGCCAGCCCTCAGTTCCCATCTGTGTTAGATTAAATCACTAAACCTGGACATAACTCCAATGCTGACTAATACTCTAGCCTGAGAAGAGCCTTTTATTCTGACAGAAACCACTTACTTCATATATATTTGTTTCTGATAGCATTTTTTAAGAGTTCAATTTAGTTCTATTTTTTCTTGTTTTGGCAATTGCATTGTTTACTCATTTGGGTAAGCTATGATTACATATGTACAATACCAAAAGACAACCAAAGTTATCTTTGAAAGGATGAGCTACTAAGTGGAACTCACGAGATCCTCACTATGGCTTTATAGAAGCCTACATCCAAGGCTAATGCCACTTAATTACCTACACATTTTCAAGGCACACACTCTACATTCTCCATTATGAGAAATGGCTTCTCATAATATCTTGCAGTGTGTTATGAGTTCCAGAAAGCATATGATGGTATTGTTTTTCTGGATAACATTTCTAGCAAAGGTCCTCATCCTATATGCTTTACTTGTCTTCTAAACTATCCCATTTGATTTTACTATCTGATTTTTCTAAAGAGTTTCTTAAAGTTTATTTGATGTCAACTAATATCACTTTTCCTGGGCCAGTTTGCAGAGACTGAGAATTTGTTCCCCTTATGTTATCATAATGTTATAATTTTGACCAAGCCAATTTTTTACAATTCTATTTGTGGGTGAAAGTTGAAGTTGTATCCCCTATATATTTAGTTTAGATATAACTAAAATATAACTTAAATCTCTGATTTGGCTACATGAAAAGTAAGCACTTAAATTTAGTTTAATTTAATCGTACTAATAAAGTACAGGAAGAATGATAGACAGGCAGACGAAAGGTAGGAAAGAAGAAGGAAAGAAAGAAAGAAAGAAAGAAAGAAAGAAAGAAAGAAAGAAAGAAAGAAAGAAAGCTATGACCATAAAATGTTGTATAGAATTGTAGGCTTACTTGAGATAGAAAAGTGACAGAAAAAAATACCTTTTTTTAAAAATGTTATTCTTGTCATTTCTATTCATTCAGTAGGTTTTATTGAACAGTTACTATGCATCAATAGGTTTATTAAGTTTCCCTGAAACAAACAAAACTATTTGTTTTCAACAACTTTTAAACAATAAAGCAGCATAAGAAAGAAGAAAATGTAATGTGAAAGTAATGGAGGTGGGGAGAAATTTTGAAAACAGGAATTCAGGATGTTTCAGGGAATTTCAAGTTCTAAAGGAGGGCAGTAGGTTGACCTTGTCAGTGGGGAGAGAATGGGGTTGGCAAGGTGGGATGAGGCGACATCTGCATAGTGCTGTTGTGGGAGGAGAGAGCAAGTGTCAGAGTCTGGAAAAGCATTTACAGAATGGGGTAGTGTTAGAACCAGACGACATGTTTCTGAAAACTAGATCTCAGTGACAAAAAGAATATACTTTGAGGATCCATAGTGTGTGTGTGTGTGTGTGTGTGTGTGTGTGTGTGTGTGTGTGTACGTTTGCATGTGCATGTGTTTTAACACAAACACCCCTTTGAAGGAAGAGTACCAGTTTCCAGTGACGTCACTAGGGGCTGTAGCTGGGCTGTGCTAGTTTCTTCCCCATTAAGGATACAGATAATGTAAAACATAAGAGAGTAGAAAAACTACATAGAAATGATTGCAGTCTGTCAAAAAAAAACTTAGAAAAAATTATGTTTCGAAGAAAATTACCCAACACATTCTCGGTTTTCTACATTAATCTTGGTATAACCTGGTGAACATTGCTCATAATTGTAGAAACTCCTTGGTATTTCTTCCCGTTCTTTTTTGACATAAGTTTTTGGAAATAATTACTTCTAGCAAGATGGGAAGTCCTAAGTTGAGTGACGATATATTTGATATATTTCTTTTGCATGACTTCTGAATGTTTAGCATTCATAAGTAGAGTTGTCCAGAGGGGGTTAGGAAGCATCAGTAAGGGTTGACTTACATCTTGATAGTTTTTAAACTTGTAAGAATAAGGAGTCATAAATCCAACTGCTTTCTTAATGCAGCCCACAATTCCAGATATAAAGAAACAGCAATCTATCCAGACTAAATAGCACAGAATTAAGGTATGATATAAGTAACTATACAATGTACAGGTGCCAATGGAAAATTTGAGTAGTCATTATCCTTTGGGGAAGGTGCATTTCTTTAAAGGTATGGTGAATGTTAGCTAGTAGAAGTGTCTGTTTCACCCCCCAAATCTTGCTTTGTTTGCCTTGTAGGTTGACCCTAAGAGATGCACACATCTCTCACATGTATGATATGATAGCTTCCCTCAAACCCACTCTTGGCCTGATTTTACCAGGTTGCTGTTCACTTTCCTTGCCCCTGAAGTAATCATATGATGCCCTTCTGATCATGCTTCCTTTGTTTCTGTTGGCTCTTTGTCTTGCTCTCAGTATTAAGACAGTAGAGACTAGATTGTGTCTCTGTTATAAAATAATAGAAACCAGCCATTCAGTTTATTTAATTTTTTGTCCTCATACAAAGAGCAGTGGGTCTCTGACCTGACTCTGCAAAACATGAACATTCTCCTCATAATTTCTTTCAATAATACTTTGATGTAACAAACTTTGTTGACTCCCCATGGGAGGCCTCACCCTCTCTGAGGAGTGGATGGAGGTTGGGGTGGGGAGAAGGTTGGAGATGCTGGAGGATGGGAAAGAGAGAGAACTGGGATTGGTATGTAAAATAAGATATTTTAAAAAACAAACAAAAAAAACTTCATTAGGATTTTTGAGAAAACCAGTCATCAGAATAACTCTTCCTTATGTATGGTCAAAACTAATTGGGAAATGGATTCGAATGTGTTGTGTGAAGTTTTACTGTTGGCTTTTTGAGGGACCTACTACCCAGCTCCCAAATAAAATACACAGAGGCTTATTATTACTTACAATAATCTTAGCTTGACTTGTTTCTTTCCAGCTTTTCTTAAATTATCCCTGTAATGGTCTGTCCTGTCCCTTTAAGAGACAAGCCCTGCCTCCCCAGCCCTCACTCCCCATCCACCACAGAGGCAGACAGATCTTCTTTATGCTTCCAGCCTAAGTCCTTCCTTTTCTAGCTCTCTCCTGCAGGCTTCTGCCTTGCTCTCTTCTCCCAACTCCTCCCCCATCCCCTCCTCTCGATCTCTCTGTTTCTCTTTCTCTCTCTTTCCTCTTCTCCCTTTTCCCTTTTTCCTCTTCCCCTCCATAACCTACTAAATAAATATCCAACCTCATTCTGCATGGCATGCCTATCCATCTTGGTCTCTTACCCACCATGTTGCTCCCTGCCTGGGATCCACTGCCCCCTGTGGCCCACTGGCCCTTATGGTCTGCTGCTGCTCCCCTTGGGGACCCATGGCATTTTATTTTTATTATAACAATCCCGACTACCTTTTGTTTTTATCTTTCTCTCATTCTACGTACCTTTCTTTCCTTCTTACCCCTTGACCGGCTGGGTGGCTGGTGGCTGGCTCCTGATGTCCTCTCCTTGTTCTTTTGCTTGCCTTTTCGTTCCCTTTATATTCTCTGCCTGCTAGCCCTGCCTCTCCTTGCTCCTGCCTGGCTATTAGCAGTTCAACTCTTTATTAGGACCATCCGGTGTTTTAAAGAGGCACAGTAACATAGCTTCAGAGAGTTAAACAAATGCAGCATAAACTAAAATCACACACCTGAAAATAATATTCTCCAACACAAATGGATCCTAACTAATACGTGAAGTTTCTACTGCACTGAAGACCAAGCTGACTCCTCACCTGGCAGCACCAGTTGAGACGCTCGTGGAGCATAGAAAACCGTGTTCTTTCTGCAGCCAGGCTCCCTTCTGAATAAAAAAAAAAAAAAAAGGAGAGAGGGAGAGAGAGAGAGAGAGAGAGAGAGAGAGAGAGAGAGAGAGAGAGAGAGAGAGCACATGAGAAGACTAGACTAAACATGCAATTTCCCCCTCCAGGCTTCCCAATCAAGAATGGGAGGAACGTGGGTGTAGATATAAACCAATGCTCAGCCAGTGAAACACTCTTCAAATGGGAAGACACCTCAAGAATAGGAACAAACATATTTCTCTAAAGTGTGTGTGTGTGTGTGTGTGTGTGTGTGTGTGTGTGCCTGTGGTACTGGGGTTTGAACCCAGGGTCTCACACATACAAGGCAAAGACTATTACCATTGAGCCATGTCTCCAGTCCTGAAATACAAATTTAAAGTCACATTTTTATCTTCTTTTCAATAATATTCCCATCCCCTTCCTTCAGATCAGAGGTAAACCCTACCTTGAGTTAAGCTCTTTGTAAATAACAAGTACTTAATAGCAGCTGGGAAGCTCCAAACACCAGACTGCTTCCATTTAAGGGAAACGGGAGCTGTATGTAGTTCTTGGGAATATTGGCTATAACATCTGCATTTACTTGTGTTTCAAGATCCTCAAGTGGGCTAATGGAAAGAATGTAAAAGATGATGTGACCAGATAGGAATAGAGTTTGGATCCAAGGATTTTCCTGTTTGAAACAGTTAAAACTAATGTTTTAAATGCTAAGAGATCTTGGTAGTCTTAGCAACAATTAGACCTAAGAAAACAACATTTCACCCTATCTCAAAACAAAAAGGCAAGAATCAAAAAGCTATCTCTTTCCTCTGAAAAGAAAATAAGTATTCTGCTGACCCTGACCTCTCACCCCTGACTCCATCCTGCTAAAATATTTCAGAATTCCAGCCTACCAAGATTTGTCTTTATTTCCCACAAGCCTGTCCATCTTTGAACAGTTTCTGACTTATTTTCTAAATGGTCTCAGGTGGGTAACATTATTTTCAGTTGGCTTACATTATTTCCTTTCCATAGTCTGGATTTGTGTGAAGTTGAGCAGACACCAAGAAGCTTTTGAATGAACAGAGTGTTTGGTAGTAAATCATCTCATGGAAATGTGCTATGACCAGTAGCTAAGAAGGAATGAGAAGTTTATAGTCATGTTAGTTTAAATGTCAGTGGGTGAATAAGAGCTATACTAGCTATTCAGGGGAAAAAATAACCTTTTATATAGTATAGGAAGATTCCTAATGCAGCTATTACATGGAGAGTATGAACTTGGTGGTTGCTACTTCTAGCGAATCCTTGGATGAACAGTTATTCCCCTACGGGTGTTGGTTTTGTGGTAAGTGTGTGATTGGAGTTTGCACAGTTTTTCCATGTTTAGTTTTACGGAAGTACTTATAAAGGTTAGTGGGTGCCTCTGTGTGTTAAAGCAGAAAGTTGGTGAACTGTATTCTAGCACAAATGACATTATAAATCTGTATTCTTGGCCTCCAGCTTCTAATATGGCAAATTAACCAAGCCAAAACAAGCAAACAAAACCATGAGGTAAGAGAGGTCAGTGTACCAATGGTGTGCAAAATGCAATGCCTCTTTAGGGCTCCAAACATAACAGAATGCAGGTAAGCTTTAAGATAAAGATGCCATTTTCCTTTATAGCCCCAGCAGGCCTGACACTCAGTCTAGCCCAGACTGGCCTTGAACTTGTGTTCCTAGGCCTCAACCTCTTAAGTCCTGGGATTATAGATGTGGGTCACTGAGCTCACCTCTAAATAAAACACTTTTTTTAAGTGTAGCCTTTATCCTGATTTGAAAAAATGTCCTTGCTAACTCAGGCTGCCTGTAATTATTTTCTAATCTAAACAACCACAAACTAGTTGGGTAGTCTTTCTACATGCTGGAATTTTTCTAAAGAACAAATTGTTCTGTTTAAAAGTGATACGACGTAGCAACAGGAATGATCACAATGAAAAAAGTTAGCTTTAATTCTTCAAATTTTAACAACCTAAATAAATGGTTTAAAATATTGTGTATTTTAAAATGCCATAACTTTTCTTTTCTTTTACACTTCATTTTTTTTCTTATGCCCAAGTATGCTTTTGCTGCACTCTTAAACTTGTATATTGAGAAAAGAGAAAGCCACTTTTGAACCTTCTTGTACTATTTTATATCAGAGGACAGAGTAATCTTCCCAACCCACATTTTGGCGATGTCATTAGCTCTGTTTCAGAGTGGAATCTTACCTACCTACCCTGTACACTCTGTCAATTGTCATACCCTAGGAGAAAGAGCTTAAACAAAATAATGTCATCTCTTTCTTAAGAAGTTCTTTGAAATAGATTTTATTAGTTTGCATAGAATTCCTTCTCCAAGAGATATATAAGCCAAAAATAGAATATCAGTCTAAGTTCATTGTGCACAAGTAGTTTCATGGGTCAGGAAGGCATAGACGATCATGTACAAGTGGGTTTTCCAGGTTTAAAAATGCTATTGGGTTTATGAAACATAAAAACAAAGAGAACTATCTCAAGCCCTACACCTCAGACCCCCAAAATGATAATTAATAGATTAGGAAAACCAGTAATGGGATCTCTTAATGTCTGGAATTTTAAATTGCCAAGTAATACTATTGGGTGAGTTGGAGAAGTTGCTCACCACGCACACAGCCTGTCTGCTTTTCTGACTCTCGAAAGTGCCTGTTGTACACACCAACAGCCATGACTCTAAGGGCTGGGGAGATGGCTGAGTTAGGATCCGAACACCCTGGACAAAGTTCAGTTGTGTCTGCCAGGGCTTGTAACCTCAGCACAGAAGGGGCAAGTGGTGGCAGAGACAGGATTGTATGACTTGTGAGCCACCAGCCTGGCCAAAAATAACCAAAAAAACAAACAAACAAAAAATAAAACTGAACTCCAGGATCAGTGAAAAACCTGTCTCAAGGAAATCAGGCAGAGAATAGTAAGTAGAACAATCAGTATACTGTGGTGTATGCACAAGTGTGCTGTGGAACACACATCTTGATACACACGTACACACATGCATTTACCACACTCACACACACATACACACACACACACACACACAGAGGCAGAATGGAGCTTGAGCCTGGAGTTAGGTTAATAAAATCTTTTGAAAAGATTCCACCGACAATGATAGAGCTGTTTTTCAGTTTTTTTTTTTATATCCAAAGACTGTCCTCCTTATTATTTCTGCATGTTACTCGGCCCCCCTGATTTGTTTTGAAGCCGTGTGGCTTCGCATATGCGGTGCTCAGCTGAATCATCAAGGACCTAATGAGTTCAGCTCTCAGAATGCCCTGGCAGCTGCAAAACAGCCCTCTGCTCATGTTGCTTACACAAACACGTGAGTTGTGTTCCCACAGTGGGATCCAGGACTCCTAAGGTCCTGCAGCTTTTTTATCCCGTAAAACACACGATGCTGATAGGGGAAGGGGTGGTGTTCTGAGAGTCAGATTTTCCGAGAGCAGAGTAGACACAGTTTGAAAGAAGCTGGTGAAGCAAGCAATTATTTGTGGTGGGAGAGGTTATGGGCAATGAGCAGATGTCTGTAGATACTACAAAGGAAAAGAAACACCACTGAAGAGCGGATTCCGCAGAAAAACTTTAAAGGGGAATTTTAAGTGATGTTTGGGAAACACCTTGGTGGAATTGAGTATTCTGGGTAGCATGTCTGAAAGGGAACAAGTCAGGATGACGTCTCTGCTCAAAAACCCTTATTTTTTCCATTTATCCTGTTATTCTTAAAAACGTGTAGAAAATATCTACTAGGTTTTAAAAAATATGCTTCTTTGAGTCCTCCCACCAGTCACAAACACACACCACACATACACACTCACACGCATGCATGCACGCACGCTTGCAGCACTTTGGAGATCAAATGCCATTTGTTAACAACTAGAGGTCATGGACTTTAGAAGCAAAGACAAAACAATTCACCGACTACAGCAAACCGAATTCACAGAGCAGCCTCCCAGGGTGAAGCTGGAAAATACGTGCAGACCAGGGTGTTTGAGTTGGCTTTTCTGGCCTTGCTGATGGAGGGAGACATCTTGCCGACATATTCCATCACTTCTGATGAAAGCTGCTTTGAATGGCGTTGTGTGTTTTCTTTATATCATTCTATGGGGGCATTTTTCTTGTTTCAAAGAGCATGAATTGGACATATTTCTTTTTATGGCAAGTACAGATTTTCTGTGTTTGAAATTACGATGTCATTTCCAGATTCCTTCCTTCTTTCTCTACTCTCCGATCAGAATTTATTATGGTCATGTTTTCACTATTGATTTCCCATATCTTTGCTAGTGGAGGTTTTTGGATCATTTTCATAACAAAAAGCTATAAAAAATAATATCTTCAACTTTCAGATCAACTGTAAAGATGTTATCCTATAGTTGTTTTGGTCAGATCTCATAATTTCAATCAAATTTTTATTCTTTTTGGGAGCCATGCACCTCAAAATTGAGATCCAATCATTTGATCCTTGAGAAGTAAATTAAAGAAAATTTCAGAGACAAAGCACTGATATCGTCCAGTTTGTTATAAATGACAAGACAGGAAGGAACTTACTCTGGGACTCATCAATTCGCTGTACACTTTAACTATTACTATCTTTCATTTTAAATGTCATCATTTCAAACTTTAGATTGAAAGTAATGTTAATTATGAGCTCTGCTGCTACATTGGATAAATATACATAAGAAGTTATCAAAGGAGAATAATATCATTATAAAGCATCTTCTTTGCCACCGCTTACTTGATGCTCACTTGCCTTGGCCTCAGAGTTTGCCAGGTAGAAAATTCCATTAGCTATTATATATTCCCATCTGGATATGACTAGAGCAGCATTGCTGGGCCAGATGCTCAGGCCCTGACTTTCTTATTTAAGAAGTTAGCTCATAGGCCACAGTGACTCTTCTTGGAACTGGGAATGTGAGGGAAAGAGGGTGTGGCCTCCACCAGAGTCCACTGTCACTGAAGTAGCTCAGAGTTTTCTACCTTCATTCAACTTTTTTTTTTCCAGTCACACCTCAAATATTCCAAAACTATACAGGGTTAAAACTTGCACAGGTCAGTTGAGTGTTGTTCTCAGGTGGGTTATATTTTCATCTTTATTAATCTGACCTATTACTCTAACTATTCTGGAAATAAAGACAGTCTAGAGTTCGTTACAGCAAGTCCACAACTGGACCCGAGGAGACCCATCTTGGCATCCTCTGTCTGCTGTTAATATATTCAGCTTAGACTCATCTCTTAATTTCTCTGAGATTCAGTTTCAAATACACAAAAAGAAAGTTATAGCTATTACCCTTTTCAGCCAATAACTTAATATGTTATTTCTATGAAAAACATTATTTTGGAACCCCCCCAAAAAACCCAGACCTGGGAACTATGTATATCTTTCACTCATTTATTGCCTTGCACATTAAATTTCATCCAAAAGGGGGAAATGAACAAAAAATGATTTAATTTACAAATGATAACCTTCGATATCAACCACCCCATCTTTCTCATCTGCTCTTAACTGGGACACACGTAACTATGGTCTTGCCTGAAAAGGAGCAGACACCTTGCTTTCTTTTCTCTATAAACATAGGTTTCCGTGAAGTCCTTCCAGCAACTTGGTCTGAGCTCTGTTGCCATGGCTACTTTCCCATACCAGCCTCCTCAACATCTTTCTCAACCAGCTGTCACCAAAGTACAGTTTCCTCCTCAGACCGCCCTCTGAGGACACAGAACTACACAAACCAATTCTTGGTCATGAGAAGGCACTTTCTTCCAAAGATGGCCCTGAGTTACTGGTCACTCTGTTTTTTTTTCTTCTGGTTTTAGGGAAAAATCTCAGTCAATGTGAATGGTGACTGATGCTTTATATTGTGGACTCCCATGGAAATACAGGGACTATTCTTGACTACTGATGCTCTCCCTCACTCACATGAGGCTGATGAGAATGGTATTGGCAGGACTTTTGATGAGTTTAGCAGACTGAAAAGGAGGAATGGCATACAGTACATGGTGTAGTGATTGTTAGAAAAAGACTTCTCAGGGGTACATGTGAGATTAGCGTTCTCTTTAGACATCTGTCTCTATACTTACTTCCGGTTACTTTCAATATCTTCCTTATCTGGACTCCCAAGCCTTTCAGACTGTTATGTTTCCTTTTGTGATTTTTGTTTGTTTGTTTGTTTTTCCCTTTCGTTGAGATAAGCACCATTTTGCCTTACTTCTAGAACATAAAGTTCCAAGCAAATCTACTCTAATAAAATAAGCATTGAACTAAAAGTTATGAGACACTGCTTTTTTTTTTACTCCTTTAAATCAAAAAGACATATTGCCAACTACTTTTTTAAAAAACAACAAAAGAAAGTCATCTCCTGTGCCACAGGCTCCATGGTGTCTCAGAAAACATACAAGGGACAGATTTAAAATTACGTTGAGCAAAGCGCCCGTAAATTCTAAAAACAAGAAAAACAGTGCAGCGCCCACCCTCAGGCATTCCCGGTGACGCGTAGAATAGACAGGCCCAAGGATATCAAGTGCTCAAGTGGCCTTTAGGAGAGAACCCCGCTTCCCCAAACGATAATGTGCTGAATAAAGAAATCCTCCAAACAAGTGAAATTGATGCTGACCCCTCAAAAAAAAAAAAAAAAAAAACATGTGTTTCCCATTTTGTCTAAAAGGGACAATTGAATGTAGATCAATTCTTCCACCTGTGTAGACGTAGTGATGAAGAAACAACAGGTTACACAGATATACTTTTTAAACTTTTTAAAGTAAGAGGGATACAATACCATGGAGATTTGGTTCTTGAAATTTGGGTGGGACCCGAGATTCACAAGCTCACTTGATGATGCTCACTTGCCTTGGACCAGGCATCCTCTGATCTCTGAGCCACAGCTGGCGTACAGTCCTGGGTAGGAGTTTCCGGATCCTTATATCTCTAAAACAGTTGTTTTCAGTTATGGATAACTTTGACTCCACAGGGTTTGGGCAGTGTCTAGAGATAATGTTGATTGTGAAAACTCACAGAAGGCCACTATTGTCGTGTGCAGTGGGCCATAGACATTGCTAGGCACCTTTCGGCATGAGTTCTCATGACAAAATTGTCTCTAGTGCCATGGCTGAGAAACCACACTGCGGAAGCGATATTTTGTGTATGTCTCGTGCAAAAAAAAAAAAAAAAGTACTAAGTTGAAACTGTTCAAAACATCAAAACCATAGAAGAAAGGTTAAGCGCATGTACTCGGAACTTGGAGCAGAGGCCGAGCACTGTGCAAAATGACCTCCCAGTATCTAAAAGAGGATGTGGGGATGGTGGCCAGCTGTGCTCCGTCTCCCTTGAGGAATGAAGAGGAAATGTACATAAAAGGATGTATCCTGGCTGTCTACTCTTTGTCTACTTCCTTCATGCCAGCCAGGAAGATCGCTTTGTGATCTTGCGACCATATTTGTCCCGTGTCTCTTACTACGCTCAGAGACCCTCCCAAATCCTGGGGAGAAATTTTCTGCTCACTGCCAAGTCCCATCTCCCCCTTACCTTAGGACATTAACAAGTCTTGCTTTGCTAGCATGGAACGGTTGCCAGTGCATCTCCAGCCATAGCTGGCACCCTGCCCTCTGCAACACATTATCTCTCAGACTATAAACGTGTTACTGCTCATCTGTGTGAGAGGAACCGCACCAGATTTTTATGAAGGATAAAAAGAGGAGTAAAACTGTCCTCAGTTTTAAGACTTTCCTAGTCCAGGGGGAACATCTCCAGCAGATAATAATATAAATAGTATTTAATAGTTATATTGGTAGGAAGTTTCTTCAAAAATCAAAGAAGATAAAGAGAGGCTATATAGATAAATCTACAAATGGAAAGAATGGTTGATTTCCTCTGGAAATGTTTTCTCTAAATTAACTTAGATTCCTGTGTATCAAATAAACACTTACTATTGTTAATGTAATTTGAAGGTTATGGGTCAGAGCAACCTGGATTTGGAGCATATTTATGGAAGAAGTTTAGAGTGGATAAGAGCTAAGAGATTTGATACGTTACCTGTCCTCCGTCTTTAGAATAGAGAAGTTTCCAGAATCTGTATGGCTGAATCTAGTTTTGAGAATTGAATGTTAATCATCTTTGAACATGCCTTAGAATGTGCTATTATTGTATAAGATGATGTTCTTTGATAAGGGTTGTTGGTTTTATTCAGGACAGGGATATTGAAACTTGTATGTCTGTTCTTCCAAACTAGGACCAAATGAGGTATTTAGTATCCTCTATCTAAACTTGTGATTTCAGAACCTCTGTATGTGGTCACACTTCTTAAAAACTTTTCTTATATCTGGATCACAGAGAAAGAGATAAACTCTCATTGTATGTATAATGTGTACAGGGCATGGACTACTGAGAATATTATCTCATTTAATCCAAAACATTTGTGAGTTTACCACAGTCAACACAGTTGCAAGGAGGCTTTTTTGTATAAGTAGAAACTTCCATCAATTGCTCATTTCTTGAGGAGACAGAGAAGTTATCTCAGGTCTGCCTAGGAAGCCGTCCCTGAGTGGAAATAGTCCTCTGAAGATCACCCAGAGGAAAGGAACCCTTCAGATGCAAAGGAAAAGGCAGTTTCCTTTCAGAAACAGACAGGAGAAAGGTCTGGCTGGAAAGGCTTAAATGCGACTGCCTGCATCTTCAGAATTTGCAGTGGGGAAAGGGAGCTGTTTAAAGTCACTGTTGGTCACATTGTACTGGAGGGATCGCTTCTGGGAAAGCATCTTCGAACTAACTCTATAGTCATTTTTAATCTTTGTCATTCCCAGTGAATCCTGAAATTTTACTACTGGGAATGGTATAGATTTTAATTTCCAAACATTTTAAAAACCCATCCTTTTGGTGCTCAATATAACATCCTACCAGAACCCTCCTTGAGTTTTCATCTTCTTTGGTTTCAACTGTTCTTTTTCATAAGAGCACAGCTTTCCGCGGTCCTTTTAAGAATGCCTTCCAGGATCCCAAATGTGATGCTTTCTCTCTTCGCCTTGTGTAACTGGACTTTCTTTCCCCTCTCAGTTATTCTAGGCTTCTGCACTTCCTTCAACGTTGATGTGAAAAATTCAATGAGTTTCAGTGGCCCAGTGGAGGACATGTTTGGATACACCGTTCAACAATACGAAAATGAAGAAGGAAAATGGTAAGCAAACAGGCTCTGTTGTTGTCCGGTTCTTTCACACACACAAAAAAAAATGGAAAATATTTGCAGCTAGTTTTATGAATGGAACATTAACTGAATGACTCGCTTGTGCTAGAAACGTATTCTAGTGGGTTGGTGATGGAAGCTGACATGAAGTTAAAGGACAGCATTCCTTGAAATTTTAGAGGAAGTGGTTACTCATTCCTGCTGTTTCGCTACTAGACTGACCTCAAGAAAGTTTCGTATTTCAGTATGTATTCAGCCACTGTGTTGCTTTGACAAGCATTCCTGGATTGTTCCTGTTCTCGAGTTACTTAGATGCTTGACTAAAATTCGTGAAGAAGGACACGATAGGAGATGGGATGCCCAGAGACAGTTACTATTATTTTAGTTGGTGGTGGCTTAGTTTTTTTGGTATTTGAGTGATATGCTAAGTGTTGTCTAAGGATAACCATAAACTATACTGAATTGCTGACACACTTTTAATACTGTGAACCTTTGGTTAAGTCCATTTTAGAACAAAATTTAGAGTACATTTAATTTTTAACCACTTCACAAAATGAATAGGAGAGACCATTTGCTTTGCATCCTACCTAACTAATGTCAAAAACTTTATGAATTAGTTAAGACTTCTCTCTGTTTCTTAATCTTAAGAGTCCATTATTTTCCTAGCAAAAGAGACTTGTATCAAATAGGAGAACAGTAATGTGCCAGTCCACAACTATTATTTCACAGAAGAAAATGTGTATTTTGATTTCTCTTTTAGACTTTTAAAGTTTGATAGTAATCCCCTAAAGACTGCCAAAACTAATAATTTGAGTTCTCAAATTTTCCAAGTGTGAATATTGTATTTTAGATGTACATTACCACTTATGAGACATTGAGCAAGATTGCTATGGAGTTTCCCATCCTCTGCCCACTTTTCCTGTTCCTGTACTCCCTACACTCCTGTGCTCTGTTGAAGGTTAAGCACAGTCATCCTTTTAAACAGCAGACAACCATTTATGCTCAACCCATGGGGGAAACAGTAAGTGCACTAGTTATCCAGGCTTCTTTTTGATTATGCAGAAAACACATCCAAATGTCAATTTTACCTATCACTAATAGATACATAAATTTAAAGAAAACTGTAGTAAGCATCAACCTTTGAAGAGTTAAAACACCTACTTAAATGACAGACAAATACTGACAAAATATTTTATAAAATTTCTTTTCAATTTTGTTATATTATTTTGTTTAATCCGTCTATGAGAGGTAACTGCAAGTTTCTTCCCCCACGTAGAATTGACTCCCTGATTTTAGGGAATATTGCCATCAGAAGTCCTTTATTAGTATTTTCCTTACCATTTTGGAACCATCTGACCTCTTTAGGCTCTCGCATTTTTAATTAAATTTTTTCATTTCTTTTACAACCTGACTCCAGTTTCCCCTCTCTTCTCTCCTCCCATCCCTCCCCCAACCTCTCCTCTGTCCTAGCCCATCCACTCCTCCTCTGTTTCTGTTCAGAAAGGGGCAGGCCTCTCATGGGTGTCAACAAAGCATGGCATATCAAGTTGAGGTAGAACTTTAAGATCTCATCCCCTAGTAGAAGGGTTTCATCCCATGAATTCTCCAGTCCCTGTTCTTCATGGAGCCAGAAGGCCAAGGATTAAGAAACAAAGTCAGCCCCAAGTGAGACCTTGAAGCTATGATGCATCTCATTGCCAGAGACAACCTGCCTTTGCAGAGCCGAAGAGCTACATAGGAAAGAGACAGAACAAGGGATTACAGAGATTAACTAGAAAACCAGAGTTGCAAAACAAATGTTGCTAATTGTATGTCTAATTGAAGTTGCACTGAAATGGACTTTAAGCACATTGATAATTCTAGAGACATTTGTGAGACAATAATAAGGGCTCAACCTTTTCTTAGTTCTGAGACCACGCCCTTACAGATCTTACTTTACACATTAAATGTTGCTTAGTTATCTTTACAAATGGTTTTGAAAATGGTAAGACTTTTTTTTTAGCGATAGCATAAATTTGGATCTGTCAATCAGCAAATATGTCTGACATATACAGCAATGTTCTAATTCTGTGGGAAATGAAATATTAAAGAAATATAGAAGTTTATAATCTAGAGGGTATATAGGAAACAATTAAGAACTAACAATAGTGCCAAGCAGTGTGGGACACACTGGGATCTCCTTAAGAGTTCAAGGGAAAAAAAAATGTGGTTCCTCACTTGTGATCTGAGTCTTGAAAGGCAACTTGTCTGTGGATGAGAGAAAAGGTCACCCCAAGCTGGGGATCCACAGGAGACAAGGTAGACCTTCAAGGACAAGGAACAGATCTTAGAACCAAAACCAGTACACGGAGAGACCACTGGAGGCTGTTTCATGAAATATAATTTAGAAAATTAACATAGATCTGACTGGATTGCCTACAAATTAGGAAATCTGCCTGCAAGCCAGAACCCAATTTAGTCCTTAAAAGATGAGACTTTGTAGGGTCTGGTTGGACAGCCTAGAATCCTAGCATTTGAGGCACAGAGATGGGAAGATAAGGAGTTCAGGGCCCACCTGATATACTTGAAATATGATTTCAAAACAAAATCAAAAGAAACTAATAAAAAATAAATAAAACAAGCCAAAAAGAGAGAGGATGCCCAAGACTAGGCTATGACTGGAATTCAAAAAATGCATTCCCAAGATCAAATAGATGAGTATTAAGTTTTGATATAGCTTTAGAAATGGAAAATGAAGGCAATAAAGGATAAGGTATATTTCAAAATCTATATTGGACTATTGGGAAACAGGAAGTCATTGACAGAGACATATTTATGTACAGACTTGTAAAATCAATCTTAGGAAGTTGATGAGTTTAATTTTAAACAGTTTGAGTTCAAGATGATGTCTAGATAGTTATAAACTTCAAAGTGGGATGCTGATAGATAAAGAAGCTAACAGTAGAAAAGCTGATGATTGGCTTTAGGGCCTACCCTTATAGACAGTACCCTGCCCTGTACTGACATGTAGCCACATACATAGCACACACTCAATTATTTTGTACTGGCTAAACAGCTAAACCTTGTGTAACACATTCTTTCCATCCATGAAACACAACTACATAAAAATAAAGAATGGTTCTCCTAGAGAAATGTGTTGACAGAGGTTTCTGTCCAGCCCTGTCTCACAGTCATTTAGTCCCAAAGAAGCACACAGAGGTCTACATTAATTATATACTCATTGGCCTATTATCCCAGGCTTCTTATTAACTCTTATAACTCACATTAACCCATAATTCTTGTCTGTGTTAGCCATGTGGTTTGGTACCTTTTATCAGCGAGCTGTTCTCATCTTGTTTCCTCTGTGTCTGGATGACAACTGCAAACTCAGCCTTTCCTCTTCCCAGAATTCTCCTATTCTCATCACTCCACCTATACTTCCTGCCTGGCTACTGGCCAATCAGAGTTTTATTAAAATACAAGTAACAAATTTTTACAGGGTAAAAGACCATTGTCTCACAACAGTAATGGAACTGCTACAAGCAGGACTAGAAATGGACCTTAAGCCTCTCTGTGCCTTCCCCTTTACTAGAAATATCTTAAAAAGTCAGTTTTGATAACTGCTGTTTTAGTGGTTAGCACTAGAATTTATATGCCAGTATGTATATGGGGGCTTGTGAGCATTTTGGATGCATATGGGTATCAGCTGCCTCTTTCTATTTTAACACCCTACATTTCTAAAGATTTTTATTGTAAAGTAAAAAGACCAAAATAACCAAAAGGATATGAATAACTGAATTTACAAATAAGAAAACTGCTATCCCAGAATTCCTGATCTGTAGTGGGTGACACGGTAGCCAGCTATGACTCTAAAGAGACCCAGGCACTAGCGATGGAGAAAGATGTTTGGATATCCTGCAAGTGTTTATAGAATCAGAGAGGACACAGGCTTACGCTGGGGAACAGGCTATGGAATACCTGACGTGCTTTGAGGAACACAGATTCTGTTGTTTTAATTTTCTTCAGGGTGAACATCTTCATAAGTATTTACTGTCTGTATTTTAGAAACTTGTCCAATTTAGGACACACACACACACACACACACACACACACACACAATCCATTCTAACTCATCTTACCTCTGTACCATGCCTAAAGAAGGAAATGGTTCTTCTTGGGTCCCTATACAAAGAAGGAAATGGTTCTTCTTGGGTCCCTATACGTGTGTCCCCTGTGATTGAAAAACATTGCTTAAATTCTCCGGGATGAATCAAAACAATACGAAAGCAGCTTTATGTCCTCTTTACCTCTCAGAAGTTTACTGTCAAGTGTAAATTTACTTTATGACTCTTGCCGAGAAACCACATGTTTTCTCAGTACCAGAACACATCATACCTCTGATTAAGATCGGTGTTGCTCATCAGAGCTAGCATGAGTTTCCGCATCCAAGGGATTGCAAAGCCCTTTGGAAGGATCTAGAAGAGCATGCTTGGCCTAATAGCTTCAGTCTGAAGAAAAGCTGGTAAACAGTACACGACCCAGCATAAGCTTTCCGGAAAATGCAAGATGCGGTTTGGGGCTTTCCACTATTCTGTCTTGGTCCTTTATTTCTTCCATGCTGGGCTTTTTAATGACTGTCCAGGCTACCCTCGAGGCATCAATGACTTCACTGGATGTGTTCTTCCACAGTAGATGTCAGGATGAAGACAGATAGATCCCCCAAACCCAATCCTCAGCTCAAAGTGTATCAAAACTCTGCTGTTCTTTGATTCCCCTCCCCAGGACCCTAGACTGTGCTAGGAAAGGGTACTATGACTTATGTGGCTGATGGGCTGTGTCCAGTATGTGTATCTTTTGGATAAAACTTATTCAAGCTCAGAGGGAGAAGACGTCCTCAAGTTCTTCTCTTGTAGAGTTTAACACAGTATTCACTTTACATTGTTTATGGTGCCTTTCAAAAATTACATGTCCTCTTACCAAAATTATCTCTTTTTTTGGCTCATTTCATTTATAGCATTCTGCCTTTTTTTTCTTATAAAAATCACTATAATTAATAGGGTCACTGTTCAAGTTTCATTTTTGAGGTCACTGAACAGTTACTCCTTTCATAAAAGAAAGACAGAAACAAAAGTGGCTGGGACAGGAGCTAGGACAGTCTGAGAGTGACTTTGGTTGACTCTATCAGACATCAGTGAAGAAGTAAGCTAAAAGGGATGTTCTGGAATACTGTAATTCTGGAAAACCCCTCTTTATAGATTTCTTCTGTAGAATGACCTCAGACATGACCCACTCCTCAAAGTAATGGAGCAATGGTCACAATAACAAAGATTACAAGTATGAATAACACATTTCATCTCAACTCACTAAGTTTTTATTATGACTGGAACTTTTACATAGAGAAAAGAATTCTTTTTTTTTAGTTTTAAAGATTCTTGGATTCACTAGGTGTTTCTCTAGAGAACAGTAATGATATCCAAAGTATTTTTTTCTCTTCACCTACAGGCAAGATATTTCAATGGTTCTATATAAAATCAAAATTTAGGCTGGACATGGTGAAGCGTCCCTTTAATCCCAGCCCTCATGAGGCAGAGAGCTGAGAACTCCATGAGTTTGAGGCCAGCCTGGTCTACATAGCAAGTTCCAGAATAGCCAGGGCTTCAGAATGAGAACGTGTCTCAAATCAAAGACAAAAACAACAAACATATTCATAGAAGCAAAGGTGTAATAAGTCAACTTGACTCAAAATTTTCAGTAGTGAAGATCACAGTCCCTTTTATTATTCTCACTTAAATTTCCTTTTTAGTACTTTTTATGATCATTTTTCCTACCCCAGTTTCCCCTCCCTACCCCCTCTCCTCCCAGTCTCTTCCTCATCCTGTCTCTCCCTCCCTACCTACCCGCTCCTTTCTCCCTTCTCTTCAAAAAAGTGCAGGCCTTGCTTGTATAGCAGCCAGCCATGGCATAGCAAGTTAAAGCAAGACTAGGCACCCCTCTCCTATTAACACTGGACAAGGCAACCCAGTGGGGTTCCAGAAGCAGGTAACAGAGCCAAAGACAGCCCCTGCTCCCTCTGTTAGGAGTCCCACAAGAAGACTGAGCTATACAACTATTATATATATGTAGAGGGTCTAGGTTAGTCCCATGCAAGTTCACTGCTTGGTGGTTCAGTCTCTGTGAGCCTCTATGAGCTCAGGTTAGTTGATTCTGTGGATTTCCTTGTAGTGCCTTGACCTCTGGGAATCTCCCCTTCTGTACCCCCCCACACACACACATATACAGGATTCCCGACTTCTGCCTAATGTTTGACTGTGGGTCTCTTCATCTGTTTCCATCAGTTACTGGATGGGCCTCTCTGATGACCGCTGGGCCAGGCAATGATCTATGGGTACAGCACTAAATTCCCTTTTTTATATGTATCTAAAATTGTCACCTGCACGGAGGATATATAAGTGAACAAAAAAATTTACTGATACTGGGGTGCTGAGGTTCTACTAGAGAAGGAGGCACACAGAACAAATAAATAATTTTTAGAAAGAGGAAAGTTATACTTTATGACAGAATGTGGTCTGTACTGCCAGAGGAAAAAAGATAACGGGATTGAGACATGGGATCGCTGGAATTCCACAAACCCAGTGATGATGCTTTCCTTAGATCTTGTTATTTTTATGTAGCCTGGGGAAAAAAATGAGGCCGACTTAGGCTTAGAGTGGTAAGGTATGTATGATTCAAGAACAGCATGCGGCTACCTGAGGAGGCAGTCTCCAGGAAAGTAAATAACCATTTTCCCTGCTGTATCCTGCTGCTGCCTTCTCTACCATAGATCGCCACCGCCAAACTTCCTGTCTCAATCGTCAGCTACCAGGTTCCACCGCTTCCTGAATTCACATAGCTTGATCTTCATTTTCCCCGGAATTCATAGTATACCTTGGCTATAATTGCTGTATCCGTTCAGCTTCCAGTTCCTTCTATTTGCTACGGACTCTTAGCCCACCTGCTCCAGTGTGCACTGGAAGTCGGCTCCTGCTGGGTCCTCGGCACCCAGACCTCCCATCATGTCCTTTCAGGCTCCATTCTCCTGCCCTGGCACATTCCCTGGGCTGCGTGCTTTATCTGTTTCCTTTTCTCTTGCCATTCACACCTTCTTTGCTAATAACCTGCTTTTCAGGATTCCGTTGTCATTTGTTGTGCCACACATACATAATTTTTCCCTTCCAGGGTGACTAGTTGGTATTAAATAACCATTTGAAGTACTCTCCCTGGGGAAGCCTATCTCTCCTGCTCTCAGCATTCCAATTGCCTACAGTTCTTTTTGTGGGGTTGAGGCCCCATGAGATTTCCCTTCCCACATGTACATGTCTGCTGTCGTTGCCCTTGTTCAGGTCATATTTAAGCAGCCATGTTGGTGAGACTTCACAGATGTAGGTTCTGTGACATCTCTAGAAGACACAGTCTCACAGTAAATTTCCTGTTCCTCAGAGCTCTTACCACAGATACAGTTTTCAGGTTGTGTTAAGGAAACTTCTCGTTGCATCAGAGACAACCACAGTGAACCACAGTTGGTCAAAATGCCGAGTTTAGAAGCCCAGGCCCAAGTGACACAGGACAGCACAACCCCTGCACCCAAGGCCTAGGGAGCACTCTGGAGGTAGGGAAAGAAAGGTTGTAAAAGCCCGAGGAACAGGAAATGTCTTTCCTGTTTTCATTTATTGTTGCTGGATAACCAATCACCCCACTACTTCCTGACTTAAAGAATCATTGATTTTATAATCCTCAAGATTTTGAGGTTTATGGTATTCTTCTGCCCCTTGGGTTCATTCATTTGACTTCAGTCAGTTAGCACCTCAACCAAATACAGATGGTGCAAGATTGCTTAGCTCCTGTGTGAACAGTATCAGTAAGCCAGTGGCACCAGAGACAGAAGGAAAGGGGTCCGGAACATCAGGCGAGAGTGGAAACTCTGAGCTTACAGCCCCTTTATTTCCAGTAGCTTGGCTAAAAATCAAGGAGATGAGGCTATGCTAATAAATTTGAACTTACCTTTTCAACAAAGCCTCAGGTGTTTAAAGCAAATGAAATGTATTGTGTGAGATGCCTATGTCTTTTTTCAGTTGTGTCTTATATAGCTCAAGGAGGCTTCAAACTCACTACGTGCCTGGAACTTATCATTTCTCATTCTTTCTGCTGATAACTCCCAGGTACCAGGACACACCCCCCCCCATACCTAGTTAGACTCCTTTTCTTTCATTTATGCGCATGAGTGTATGTCAGTGTGTGTGCTACTGCCTGCAGAGGACAGAACAGGGAGTGGAATCTTCAAGAGCTTGAGTTCCTGGCAGTTGACAACCACCAGATGTGTGTTATGGACATTTTAACCATCTGAAAGGACAGCAAGTGCTCACAATCACTGAGCCATCTCTCCAGCCCCATTTTTTAATAAGCATTAACTTATCCAGCTTCATGATAAATAGCTTCAATAAGGGTACACTAATTTCTCTAACCTGTTTTTAACCATCAATTTATGCAGCCATTTTGCAGAAAACAAAATACTGTAAAAGAAACTAATCTTAGAATCTTCGCTATAACAAGTTGTGCTTTTCCACACCCTCTTTTAGATCAATGTGTTACATAGGTCTCAGTTGTTATTAATCTGAAATAAAGATACAGCAACCGAAATATCTGATATTTAGGTAGCTCATAATGAGCTTGATGCTGTTCTAAGCCTTTTGCGCATCTCAGCTCTGGTTGACCTTTGCGATGATGATCGTGTGAGATAAGGATCTGCCATCATTTTGGACGTGAAGAAATTAGGAGTCAAGCAGGGTAACTGACTTATCTTAAACCAGAAAGCTAGTAAACACTGCAGCCACAATTTGAACGCACAAAGCCTATCACTAAGGCACATTCTGTCTTCTACAGAGAGAATTTGATTATTTGGCGTATGGAAGGCACTTAGGACAGTGTCTGGCACATGGCATACACTCAATAATTGTTGGCTGTTATCAGTGCTACCATAATGAGTTTAGTAATTTGGTTTCATCTCCTTTAAATTAAACCAGTTTTTCACGTAAATTAGCTAGGGTTTCTCTTTGAATTAGGTCACAGAGAAATTTTCATCCTATTGTATACACTCATTAACGTCTGTAAAACAAGGTTTTACAGACTGTGCCTACAATAATCTATTACTTTTGCTGTTATCCTTATTTCTTAATTTTCCCTTAGTATTGCCTTTGTGTATTAAGCTTTTTTCTTTTCTTAGACCATTTTGAATGATGGTTTCCTAGAAGAACTGTAGCGTAAAAGTAATACTCTCGTGGGTCTTTGTGTCCATCAGAGGTTGTTCAGTCAGTACATCATACTATAAGTTTAAGGAATTCTGCTTAATAGCTTGATATTTATAATTTATAACTTTCTTTATATTAATACAAGCCCTTACAAAGAATTTATAGAATGTGATTTTCATCCTTTGTTAGTATGACAAACTTGCAAGTATTTAAAATTATGGAAGTGTTTACTTGAGCCATTTGTACACCCTCTACTCTTTTAGTCCTTCTCTCAGGCATTTTCCTTTTTACTAAATGAACCATTTTTTTTCCAGAGCATCTCTCCCCTGACAGAATGGCCTGACTCTTCCCCATCTGAGTCACAGGCTCCTAAATGCACTCCATTGTGCCTATGTTCCACTTAGAGTGAGGATTCCAGACACGACCAGGGCAGAACACAGAGGGGCTATCGCGTTCCTTGACCAGACCGTCTATTTTCAGAAATGGATCCTAAGGTCACATTAGCATATTTGGCACTGAAATCCCTGTGGGCCCATGCTTTTGTGCTGTCAACCAAATCCTCCATGACTTTTCACATGAACTCCCATTAAATCAGGCTTCCCACATCCTGTACCAATGGAGACAGTAATGGGCAGCTTGGTAAAGTTATTTACTTAAGTTCCTATTAAGTTTTAGTTAATCTATATTTATTATTTTAGAATGTTGAAACATAATTATACTCCCAACTATATATAGATATGGTTTTTAAATACTTTAGTATGTTTTGTGTCGTCTCTGAGCTTGTAAGAACATAGTCTCAGACAGTCTTGAAGTTCAGAGTTTTACAGTGTATGATAGCGTCCTAGAGACTGAATGTAGCTGTTTGCCCTTAAGGGCAGCATCAGTTGGGGATCCACCCAGGGGCCTTAACAATCATGCATATTAAAGTGTCTTTTCCTGAAGATATTCTGGGAGACTATTTAAGTGAATGGCACAGATCTGAATGCTGCCTGTAGCAGGGAGGAGCTGAAACATAACTTTATTTTCCTTATCAGTGTCTAAAAAGACACAAAATCTTATCCTGGGACTTAGAACTATCCTTCTTTCCCAAGTCCTTATAGTCTAAGACTTTCTCATTTTAAATCCCAGAATGATCTCATGTTTATGCTTCCTGCTTTCTCTGAAATTGGCAGTTTCTCATGGGAAAAAATTCATTTATACTTGTTTGTTTTCATAAAGCAACAGGGTAGTAGGCTTACCTGAAATAAATATGGTGGTGATAAATAAAACAATAAAGCAAAATCTATGACTTCTCATATGCATCTTTTTAATTATGTAAATTATGTTTCATTAGTATAGAGAATGGTGATTCATGGTACACTGCTTATACATATCTGTCATTTAACATTATTCTGGTGTTGAAGTTCCTTCTGTCTATGTGTTGCCTTTATTGCTTAATTAATAAAGAACTGCTTTGGACCTATAGCAGAGCAGAAGTTAGGTAGGCAGGGAAAACTAAGCTGAATGCTGGGAAGAAGAAGCGTGAAGTCAGAGAGACACCATCAGAGTCAAACATTCCGAAATTTGCTGGTAAGCCACTGTCACGTGGCAATACACAGATTAATAGAAATGGATTAAATTAATATGTAAGAGTTAACCAAATAGAAGCAAGAGCTAGTGGGTCAAGCAGTGTTTCAATTAGTAGTTTCTGTGTGATTATTTCAGGTTTAATGTAGCCGGGCAGCTGGGAACCAACAAGCGACCTCTCTACTACATTACTCATATGGTTTCACTCTTTTCAACTCTCCCCCTCCCACCCTGCTGGTCCCATTGCTCCCAAACAAGTCCCCGCAGCTTCCTATCATATGTACATCTTTTAGCTCTAGATTCTCCATAACAGAGAGAACCTAATATTTGTCTTTCTCCTTAATACCCTCCTATTTTTTTTAACAATTTTGCTCTACCCTACATGGTTCCGCCTCTACTTTACTTTCATGTCATTTGTCAATATCTATATAAATATAGAGATATCTTAATCTAGTTTCCATATACAAGAGAAAATAGTAAATACCTATCTTTCTGAATCTGGCTTATTTTGATTTACACAATGATATTTAGTTCCATTTTCCAGCAAAGGACATAATTTAATTCTCCTTTACAGCTGAAGAAAACTCCATTATGTGTGTGTATGTGTGTGTGCATGTGTATGTGTGTATGTATGTGTATGTATGTGTGTATGTGTGCATATATATGTGTGTGCATGTGTATGTATATATGTGTGTGCATGTGTATATGTGTATATGCTTTATGTGTGTATGTGTAAATGTGTGTGTATGTGTGTGTACTATATATTTTTAATCTGTTCATCTGATGAACATCAAAGCCAGTGTCATATCCTGGCTATTGTAAATAGTGTAGCAATAAACATGGATGTGTAGGTATCTCTGTACATGCTGGCTTAAGATCCTTCAACTCTATATGTCTATCCCAGAATGGTAAAGCTGCAACAGATGGTAATGTACCTGACAAGTTTTTTTATATGTACTTCTTTTTAATGTTTAAAATATTTATTTTTATTTTATGTGTATGGGTGTTTTACTTGTGTGTTTGTCTGTATACTATGTGCACATAGTCCTCAAGAGACATGAAGAGGGCATCAGATCCCCCAAATATCTGGACTCACAGATATTTGGGAGCTACTGTGTGGGTGCAGGAAATCAAACTTAGGTCTTCTGTAAGAGCAACAAGCACTATGAAGCGCTAAGCCATCTCTCTAGCCCCACCTTAAGTTTCATGAGGGACCCTTACTCATTTCTAATGGCTGTACTCAAACAGTCTCTGTAGATTTCCTTTCCTCTACACCCACCAGACTGACTGCTAAGATTTCGAGCAACACTAGAAATCTGAAACGTGATGGTGATACCGTGCTTGTTTTAGATGACATTAAATTACTAACAGCGTCACCACAATACTGTGATGTTTATGGGAATAACTGTCAACTGTCTCAGAATTTACCATAAAACAATTAAAAACAAATGCCTCATTATGCTTAATATTCTTAATTGTTTTATTCAACTTCCAGGGTTCTTATTGGTTCTCCTCTAGTTGGTCAACCCAAAGCAAGAACCGGAGATGTCTATAAGTGCCCCGTTGGGAGAGAAAGGTCAATGCCTTGTGTGAAGTTGGACTTACCAGGTATGTTAAATCAAATAGTCCATCCTAACTCATGCCCATAGTTTCACCGAAGAAAATAAACTTTCAAGTGACACAAAATATTATTTTATCAATCTAAAAATATAAAATATGAAAATAAAATATTAATTTATCAATATAAAGTATTAAAAGTAATAAATCATTTCACAGTTGCTGTCTAAAATTCACAAATAATAACGCCATGGATCCCTCCGCCCTCACTTGGTTTCTGTACTGCATTGGGAAACAATTCGTCGAATCCAAATTGCTTACTCCTTTTGTAACTTTGCTTCTTACCATTGTTCAAGATTTGAAAACAAGCAGTTTGCCAAATTCTGTCACAGTCCTCCCACAAAATGCAATTTAGTTTCTGGGACTTTAAGGGAAAATGAATGACAAAAATTACATTAATTCGATTTATTAATAGATATTTTAAAAATATGAGATATAGCTATGTCAACATAGCTTTGTTTTGATAAAATATCACTTTGGTTGTAGTATGACTAGAAAATTCCTCCAAAAGTTAGAGAGGATTTAGAATTCGTTCAGTATCTGTGCAATACTAAAATGATGAAATTATCTATATCCCCACAAGCTCACTATAGATAATGCATGTTTCTCAGATCTCTGGCTTTCAGTTTCTTATTTCTTTCTTCACTGTGACTATTTCTCCTGTGCATGCATGAGCACAGGCTAGCTGTTTGACCATCCCAGCCTGACAACGGCAGCATCAAGTATGCCTTCAACGTCTGGTTTGCTACCTTTCCTTAACACTGGATTAAAGTTTTTGGCTTCTCATTAGTTGTTCATACTTTTGCAACACAAACTGCACTATATTTTTAGTTATATGTATAGAAACTCAGTCTTTTATGTTCCTTTGAGCGGTATTAATTTTTTAAAATATTAACAGTCAATATATTTGGCAGAGAGCACTCCCAGTTATTTCCTGCTAGGAATTCTTAGAGTTCTATTTGGTTCTTTTCATTTTCACTAGGCTGTGTGGACTCTGCTGTCCACATTGCCTATCCAGGCAATCCAGATGGATGGACAGAATACATAAACATATAACTGACCTCTTATGACTCCTATTCAAGATACTCCCTGCTCTTTTTGGTAAATTGACCCTAAATTTCTCCCCTCATTTTCATCAAGACAGTAGGCCTGGGACTCCTGTCTGAGTTTTATTACCTAATAGAGTCTTTCTTTTTTTTTTTCACATGATTTGATTTTATTAAAACCTTGCAGGTGTGTGGGGAAATTTGAACAAACGAAAAACATGTCTAATTAAAGTAATTGAAGTCATGGATTACTAGCTGTCCAGATAAAGCTGTTTCTGTCTTTAAATGAATTAAGTGTTCTCTCTCTCTCTCTCTCTCTCTCTCTCCTTTTTTCCTTCTCACCCCTCCTTTTGCTTCTCCTTCCTTCCTCCTCCTCACTTCCTCTCTTTTCACTTATCTTCATCTCCTCTCTCCTTTCAATAGAGTCTTTCTTTAGAAAAGAAAAAAAACAGAATGAAGCACAGATCCAAGGAGTCCAGCCTCAGTTTCTACTTTCCCATGTTAGGAGTCTTCTGTAGCACCTGCCAGCTTGAGGTCACTTCCCAATGCCTTCAGATGGCTGGTTCCTGCTTCTTCCTCCCCCTTTTTAAAATTTATCCTTCATTCCTTTAAACCAGAATAGTTTTTAAACTAGCCTGGAAATTTTAACACTAAGAAACATTTCAATAGCCTCTAATTGTCCCAGCAATACGGTTCTTAGACAGCCCTCATTTAAAGTCCAAATACAGGTCATTTGATACCAATGTACATAGTAGCCTAATCTGCAATGCTTTCATTTGCAGGTCCTTTGACCCATAATGCTTTGTCAAGGCTTTTGTATTATGTTAATACATAATACAAAATAATTATGTAATACATAATACAAAATAATACATAATACAGGGCCTTTGCACAAATATTGCTTCTCTGGTTTTGTGTCTTTATGGTATTTCCCTGTGTGTGAGCATGTGTGTCTCTGTGTCTGCGTGTTTCTTATGCTTTTCTTTTGGCTCTTGCCCCTCTGTTTGTTTTGTCCTATTTCATTTTGTTTGTTTTGTTTTATCTGGCCTTATCTAATTTTATTACCATTCTTTAGATTCCTGTTTGTTTTCCAGCGAGAGAAAGAAAAGGTGTGGATGGAACAGGAGGCCCAGAGGGTCTGGGAGGAGTTGGGCGAGGTGAAACCGCAATCAGAATATATTGTATGAAAAAAAAATCTATTTTCAATAGAAGAAAATTAGAAAGGAAAAAGAAGGATGCTTTCAAAGGAAGACAGACCTAATGCTTGAACAAACCCCGGTTCTCAGAACAGGAAGTGAGACAGACCATGTAGGAACCTGTTTCCCCATTGACTGTGAGCCTGTAGGCAAGAATATGTGCGGACATGAGCCAAGCTAAGAGTCTTCCTTAAGCTTGAATCATGCTGCTTTCAAATATTTATCCACTTCTCTCCAAGCAGAATTTAAAAGTCTTCACTTTTGATGTCCATTCTTATTAGTTTTTTACCACGAATGTTTTAGCAGCGCTTCCTGTCAGTTTTGTCAGGTTGGAATGCTGTGGGGCCCAGCATTCCTCTTTGGAACATCCAATGAAGTCCCTTCACCATATTTCCTCCATCCAAACTTCCGGGACACTTCTCTATTCTTGATCCAGCTTCTTTGCAGCTCTCATGACGTCCCTATGATATTGAAAGTCACGATAAAGAGATTTTGTTGGATTTTCTGTTCTATGCATATTCAGTTTTCCTCCCAGGGGTCAAATTTTGCCATTGGTTGTTTATAACGCAGAACATAAATTATCTCTGTACTCTTAAGAAACTCTCACTAATGCATTTGTTTCAGTTAGCAAAAACATGTGAAAACCAATCCCGCGTTCTCGTGGCCCTCCTAGTTCTGCATTCTTTCGAGGTCCAGCCAAACTATTTGAAACAGTGATAGAGACAGAGTCTCTGGGCCACCAGCCAGCTCTTCAGCCTTGACTTGTTCATTATATTCCCCAGTGCCAGGAAGTCTATCTAGCTGAACAAGAACAAGAATGCGCTCTGAGATGAGCAAGGCAAATAGAATGTTTTAATGAGGAGACACATCACTTCATATGATGTTACATTTTTCACACTCATGAAATTCTGCTCTGTTTTGTAGTGAACACATCAATTCCCAACGTCACAGAAATAAAAGAAAATATGACATTCGGATCAACTTTAGTCACCAACCCAAACGGAGGATTTCTGGTGAGAAAGAATAGAGTGATATGTTTTATAAAAAATGGGAATGTAGTTGTGTATGTCTTTGAAACTTGTTACATGAGGTTCAGTTTTAAAGGGTGTTGTTTTTTATTGTTTTAAAGGCATGTGGGCCTTTGTACGCCTACAGATGTGGACATCTGCATTATACAACTGGAATCTGTTCTGACGTCAGCCCTACATTTCAAGTTGTGAACTCCTTTGCACCTGTGCAAGGTACACATTTTATGCAACGCTCCTGCACCTTGGAAAACATGAGCAACAAGTGAGCTCTAAGTATACACAAGAGCATACCAGACGGCTTCTTGGTTTTGTCATCTGCTCGCATTACCAACTTGGGCAAATATTTGCTTTGCCAGTATATAACCAAACTTTGCTCCTGTTTTTGGAATTGCTATTAGTGTAAATAACCTTGCTAATCATGTTTAAACTTTGTGGCTAATGCTGTCAGGCTGCTTTGTTTAAAGGGTGAATCCCTTTGAGGAGAATAACTTTTCTGGGAATGTACAGAATAAAAACAGTATCAAACCGGTGATGAGAACATTCTCAAATGGGACATGCATATCATTAATGAAAATAAATTAGAAGGCCGGGCATGGTGGGGCACACCTTTAATCCCAGCACTTGGAAGGCAGTGGCAGGCAGATCTCTGAGTTCAAGGTGAGCCTGGTCTACAGAGCTAGTTCCAGGACAGCCAGGGTTAAACAAAGACACCTGTCTCAGAAGGAGGGTGGGGGTATCACAAAGTGATTATAACCAAGTGCAGTATTTCTGACTTCACTTATTCTTTTTTCTAAAATAATATAAAAACAGTGGGTCCACTTTGTATAACATCAGTGTTAGCTTTTAATATGAGTTTCTTCCAGCCAGGAAAATACTTTACTTACTCCGAAGAAGGTAGATTATAAGCTCACACACCACTTCTTTCTGTCGTAGAATGCAGCACTCAGCTGGACATAGTCATTGTTCTAGACGGCTCCAACAGCATCTACCCCTGGGAGAGTGTGACCGCTTTCTTAAATGACCTTCTTAAGAGGATGGATATTGGCCCTAAACAGACACAGGTGTGTGACTCCACATATTCATTTCGGTGTTTTAAAACTAAAATCCAGGGTTTTGGACTGGTCATGTGTTTGGGTAACTCCCTTAAACTAGATGTGTACTGTTTATATTTGTGAGTTAAATTGAATCAAAGTGATTTTGACTGGGTGTGCTAAACCATGCCTTTAATCACAGCACTTGGGATGTAGAGGCTGGTTTATCTTTGTGAGTTCAAGGCCAGCCTGGGTCTCATTGCCACTTCCAGGCAAGCCAGAGCTACACAGGCGTCCTGGCCTGAAAAAAAAAAAAAAAAAAAAAAAAAACTTTTTTTTTTTAAAAAAAAGATCTTACTTTTTAAAAAGACAAAAAAAATCAGATTTTTAATAAAACATGATATTCTGAAAATAAACTAATAAAAAAAACAAAAATAAAGAAGGATGAATTTTGTCCCTATTTTTACTTATGGAAAAGAACATTATTGTGGATCCTATTTACCAAACAGAAAATGTGAACACCAATCTTGATGCAGCTTATCTCTGTAGATCTCTGTAAACTGACAGTTTAACCCTTTGGTGGACTCAGAGCAAGGTTTCAACATTTGGAGAAATGAAATGAAATCTCAGAGGATTTTCATGTTATAGTCACCTTTCTTATAACAAATGAAGCGTGTTACTAATTGACCTCCAGCTACTCCTTAAAGTCTGTTTTCCATGTTTTAGTCATTTCTGTCCCTAAATACAAGGAAATATATCCGGCTCTAGCCACAGAAATAGTTGCTATTTTCTGGTGTACAGATTCTAAGCTCATTGCCTTTATAGTCTATAAAGGAGGTGAACTGTTCATACCTCTCTTCCACCGCAGATACTGAGTTTGTGTTGAATTAATATAGTGTCTATACGTTTACCCATTCAGATACCTTTAAAAAAAAAAACCCACATAGATGCAATGAGTAACAGGCAAGTAAGCTGTTAGGGTGAGCTCAGGGCTTAGGAGGCTCAAGTCAGCGCTGAGGTCAGAGTTGAAAAGGTTGTGGCACAGTAGGGCAGTGATAGGTGAGCACAGGAAGCCTTAGGCTTTGTGTTTCTGCTGACCCCGTTCTTCCCTCCCTTTTTCCAGATGGCTTTGAGAGAAACTTCCGAAGCACAGACAGAGCTGTCTGATGACATCAGTGTTTATCCTGTCTACATTAAAATTAGGACTTAAGTTATACACGTTTACAAATGTGTCTCTGCACATGTGTAGAGGCTTAATCTGTTTCATATAAATACATATGTGTTTATAACATATATTATATTGTATACATACAATTTACCAAAGAAATGATGGTAGAATAATTTAAATTGGGAATGAAACCTTAAATGTGAACTGTTTTGCTGTGTTCCAAGACTGGAAACTCCCTAGGAAGTCATACTAGAAAAGTGATATTACAAATACCCAACTGGAACGTCTTGAAATCAGTTAAAGAAACTAGACTTTTAAACAGGGTGGTGGTGGCACATGCCTTTAATCCCAGCACTTGGGAGGCAGAGACAGAACTCTGTGAGTTCAAGGCCAGCCTTGTCTACAAGAGCTAGTTCCAGGACAAGCCCCAAATCTACAGTGAAATCCTGTCTTGAAAAACAAAACAAAAAGAGAGTAAAAAAAGAAAGAAAGAAAGAAAGAAAGAAAGAGAGAGAGGGAGGGAGGGAGGGAGGGAGGGAGAGAGAGAGAGAGAGAGAGAGAGAAAGAAAGAAAGAAAGAAAGAAAGAAAGAAAGAAAGAAAGAAAGAAAGAAAGAAACTAGGTTTTTATCTACCACAAACTATAAATTTTCCTCCATGTGGCTTTCAGCATGTAATTGATCTTCTCAAGTCTTAAACTAGGAAAGGATATTGTACCTGCACAACTGTTGACTTGTTCTTTCTTCAGGTGTATATTCCACCTGAAACCCCCCATAACCCCTGTTCTTTCTCACCTTGGTTGATAAAATTTCATACAGTGAAAAAAAATAAAACATGGGAATCTTTAAAGTCACAGAGTTTGTGTCAAAGTATGAGAAGTTCAGTAATGGTTCCTAGTCACTTGGCGGACTCTCGCAGATCAGAATAGGATGCTTGGAAAACTGAAGTCCCAAGATTTTGCTCTCTGAGACCTTCAGTTCTAGGAAAGTCTCTGAACAGGTCCCATCTGCGTCTATTTAGCTTATCACTCGTACTCTCCTGTCCCAGGGTCACTCTGTGTTCCACAGTGTTCCGTTCCCTCTGCCATCATGACTAATAAAGAAGGGCTTGCTCACAGTCCCTCTCTCCATCCCATTTTCCCTGTTCCTTGTGATGTTTCCTCCCTCACCTACTTCGTCCACCCACTTTTACTGTCTTAACCCATCTTTTCATCCCAAGCCTTATAACATTCTTAATTTCTAATATTGTCTAGGCATCAGAATATTTCAGTTTAATTTTAACTCCAGTGGTTTATTTCACCATAAAAATATCTGTAGCTGTTTATGGAAGCCAGGTCAACTGTTTTAGAATAACCATCATCGCCTCCCTGAAGAGTGGTGCCAAAGACTGGGGTTTGGAAATAGCAATCACATACTTACACATTCAATTTACACTTTTATATGTTTTGCACGGTTAGAACTGGAGTTAATTTGTCTTAGCATTCCCAGAGGGACTACTCTGCTTGTACAGCAGGGGAAATTCAGCTTGCTAGGGTGGGCTTCAACGAGTACTGAGTCTTCCTTGGATGGAACAATGACACTACATAGAGGAATGGAGGTCAGTCCTCGAGAGCCAGATGCAACAAGTCAGTGCAGGTAAATGCACTCACTATGAAGCAAAGGATAGAATCAACTCACTTAGTTCCATTCCACAGATATTTCTTTCTGCAACATTATCCCCAGTGTCATTTGCAGTATCATCTAGCTCTACCCAAGATGACCTGGTTCCTAAAGAGAGAAACTGAGCAGGTTATGGTTGTATGTGCCCGTAAGCCCAAAACCCAGGAGACTGAGACAGGGGAGTCATTGTGACTTGAGGCCAACCTGGGCTACACAGGAAGTTCCAGACTAATCTGTGCTACACAGTGAGATATTGTCTCAAAATATTAATTTAATTTACAAAAATAAAATAGAGAAAATGACTATAATTCTGAATTTACACAGCACATTTTGCTTGTACCATGCACAGTGAAGCCTAACCACAGTGGCTCATTTATTTATTCGGAATAATTGGTGAATGTTTGCTCCGTGGCAGCTCAGTGTGAGGGCTTTGTTATTGTGGGGGAAAAAGAGGCGTGACTATTGCTTCAGTGGGACTTCTGAGGAATGTTCCTTCACACACACCTTGTGGAATTCCTGTCTCAAAATACCAGAGGTGCTTGGACTACACCCCAAACTTCCAGAATCAGAATTTGTAAAGCTGTAGTGAGAACATTGAAGTTGAATCTTATAGGATTTTTAAATATCTTAAAACTTTGGAAACCCTAGTTTAATGCTCTATGCTCATATTGCTGTCCATATTAGCCTCTTTCTCTAGATTACAGTCAACTCAAGAGCACAGCGTGATTCAACTACCCCACATTAGTTCACCACTCAGCTGAAACAATGAACTTTAGTGAATAGTTGAGAAATACATGTGCACAGCACAACATTTGCTCTGTTTTTCTCAGATGGTAAATATTTGATGAGATATTTTTTGCAGTTGGCACTTTTAATTTTCTTCTCAGCATATTAATTTAAATTTGGTTGTTTATACTGTCTTCATGTTCTGGTTTAAGATATATCAATGACTAGTTTCATAAACACTTCTCTAAAGTAGAAGCATTTAGAAGGACACATTAAGCCAGTTACATCTGCTAAACATTTAATAAGACATTCAGTATGACATTTTAAACTCTTAAAAAATTGATCTCCTTTCAATAGATTCAAAAAATCATTCATTTATATAAAACTTAGAAAAATATTTCCTCCCCAAAGATAGGAACTGAAAAGTATGCTAATATCTCATGTGGTCTCAAGCAAATCTTTTCAAACATGGAAAATTTGTTTTGACAACCATTTATTTTCAGACTGATTACAAATGCAATTTAAAGAAATTTGATTCATGGGTTGCTTTGTTTTTGTTGTGATGAAACCATTCAATTCTTACTGACTTGCAGAATTAGCTCCTAGAATTCCCCTTCCCTTTTCTTACCTTTTACCTCCATTCATGAGAGGAACAAAATATAAAATGGTTTGTGTGAGAGAGTTTCCAGAAGCTGGAAATCCATGCAACTAAGAGCAAGCAACTGATAACTCTCAGGCATCTGATATTTATCAAGGGTATAACTGTATGGGGGATGGAATTAAGGGGCTGGGGTGATGGCTCAGTAGGTAAAGTTTCTGTGTTCAGATTCACCCGACCCCTACAGTGATCTTGACACATGCTCCACTAAGCTTGACAGTAGTTGTGATGTGTTTATAGAAATGGAATACACAATGGGCTAACACCCAAGGTACCTGTGACACCAATAATTGTGTTTAGTTATTGCCAGTCGAGTCAAAGCAGAGATGGCTGTATTGGGATCTGCCTTTCTTCCATGAATTGGTTTAAGTGTGTGTGTTTCCTGTGGATCAATGCTGGTCAAGCACTAAGATCCAGCATGAGGTCATTTTAGATTCTCTCTAAGAAACTTCTAGAAGTGAGTAGAAACACCTGCTGAGAAAAGCAGGAGTCTTCTATCTTCACTAGGAACAGAGGTCATGAGATGCAGGTAGCTCAGGGTGAAGGTAAAAGTGAGACATCTCAACAAAGGGACCCACAAAAAGCAATAGACAGCTACCAGACCCCAGCTCATCCTAGAACAGTATCAGTCAGTTGAGAATTTGTCTTCCCAACTCTATCTGGAAAGGTCAGAAATAATGATCCACAGCCTAAGTGAAACAAGGGGAAAGGCCAGTAAAGGAAAAGCAGGCCACGCCTCTTCCTTAACTGCCAACTTCTGACCTCCATCAGTAGAGGGAGGAGAAAGGTTGAACCTCAAGAGAACTTTGGCATTTTGTCTTAACTTTGTTTTAAGCAAGATAGAGCCAAGTAAAATAGTTGCTACTTGATTTGTTTCCCCTTTGAACTTACAAACACAGTGATTTCATGCAAAATTATAGTATTTTTTTTAAATTAGACATTTTAAGACAAAGAATTAGAAAAGGCCTGGAACATCTCTTTGTTCATCCAGGGATAACAAAAGCACTTCACTTCAAAAGGAAGGCTGCAGGCAGGCTGTGAGGTTTTGTTTTCTGTCATGACTACAATTACATTTAACTCTATGAAGAGATTAGCAATGCCTTGTTTCTGTGGTTACAGATTCATCATTTGGTAATTTCCAACAATGAAGAATCTCGAGCTATGAAACTTCCTTCAAAAATCACACTTATTCCAAAAATTCAAAGAGAAATGGGGGAAAGAAAGGAAGGAAGGGAGAATACAAACAAAAATCTTGTGTGAATATCGTCCTATAGCAATTTGTAGACATTAGGTAAATGCATCAAAATGACGGAGATATCACTTTAATTAGGTACTCAAAATTCCCTCCATGCTTCCGCGTGGCCACATTAAGACTTTGCAAACATAGTCAGGGAAATTTTGCCAACCAATTTTTTTTTTTTTTTACCTAAGGCAGAGTAAAGGCCATAAAATTGCCTTTTCAAAAACCCACCCATAAAAACAAACCTGAAATACTTGGAGCTTGCCCATAAAAGATATGATGGTATAAACATTATGGAGGTCTTATTGATCCTCAATACCTAAGCATAACATTGTTTTGAATAATAAATGGGAAGGATGTAAATATGTCAAAAACAAGTGCATTACCCTAAATAAAACCAGTAAATTGTGAGGCTTGATATAAAAGTGAAATATACTAATGGAACAATGTCTAGATTGTTCCCATCAGGAGTGCAGCGTGGCACTAAACTAGGCAAAATGAAAGAGAGAGATTAATTAAATTTTAGGAATATTATTTATCTTTCTTTTTACGGCCCATTTTATGGCCATTTTCCTAGGAGCCTTAAAAGTGGCACCTGATTCATTGGTTTTATGTCCAAAATGAAGCCTGAGTGAGTCCTCCAGCCAGTGCCTTGCCAATCAGTAGAATTTCTGCAAGTGGTATACGGTAGGAGATGACCCTTCACCCCGGCTTGTCTTTTGGTCTCCGTTTTCCCCATCCCTGTTCAACATGTACTTGAATAATCATCCCAAAGGAAAATTCAGATAATTTCCTCACATAAAAGTCCACTTTATTTGCCCTTTAAATAATGTGCAGGCTCCCCAGGACACATAAAAGCAACTGACAACCTGACCACAGTCATCTCTAGTGTGTCTTGTTTCACCTAGTGATGTTCACCTCACTTACTCTTTGGACTCTCCTTGGTCCTTCTCTGCTCTGCTTCTAGTGTGTGCGACTCTTCACATTCCCTCCCTCTGAAACACCATCTGCCATCCCAGCCTTGTATACTAGGTGGACTTCTTAAATGTCTTCCAATGTCCCTTCTGTCTAATTCCCTGGGATGACTCCACCCTCAGGTTCCCCTTTCCTGTTTCTGTGGTACTCGCATGCCCTCAACCATTGTTCTCATTCCTTTGTAGCATTTCTACTTGTTTTATGGCTATGTGTCTCCTGGCTGTCTGAAAATTCTTTGATGAAAGGATTGTGCCTTTGTTCTTTGATTTCTTGGATGCAGGGTAGATTTTACATATAATCAGACCACTCATTTTTTTAATGGAATCCTGGCAGTTTCTCCCATTGTAAAACAAACAAACAAAAACATTATAGTGACTCCTTTCTTCTACTCTGCTTCATGAAGTCAGATGGAACCCTGGGCTAGGAGGGACTAGCAGAAACTCTGGCGGGCTTTCAATGTTGCAGTCTTGCTTAGCAGGTGCCACTCATCTTGTCCCATTTGTCCCAGCTGTGATTTGTCCTACTGACTTTGCCTCCTGACCACAAATATAGTGCTTGCTGTCACCACTCTGGTCTGGAGTTTTCTGCCAGGATTGACTTCATTACAGCCTCTTTCATCAAGCAACACACGAGTTAAAGTTCCCCCTTCGCTGGGAGCTCCATCTTTATCAGTCAACTAAATGAGGCTAAGAGCACATATCCTTAGAAATGGGCACGTATTTTTGAACCAGTTATATTTTTGACCCTGTTCAGAGTGACAAAAGCTTAATCCTGGCTTCAGCTAACAGTTCCAGAAAGGTTTGTGGTGACAGCTAGCTCCAACTGCAACCCTGTCTTAATCATGCAAAAACCATGCAGCGGGGCAGGGCATTGTTGGTATCATTTGATAAAAAAGAAAGGTCATATTGGTCAGACAACAAACCCCAAGTTCTTGTAATATTAAGCAGGTATGCGTCGCACTGATGCATGGAAAATCTGATAGCTTTTTACTCTCATTCCTTCCGTGATGAAACTACAGATTTGATATTCATTGCTCAATGGTAGTGTGAAACATCCTTCACACTGAGCTTTAAAATGTAGGCGCTAGTGTTGCAAGTGTCTCAGCAACAGAAGGGGATAGCACACTTCTGAGTGAGGGAATGGTTCCTTTAACCCCATTGACTTCAGGCTGGAGAGACAATTCAGCCGTTAAGAGCATGTGTTGTTCTTCCGGGGAAGGACATAGGTTTAATTCCCAGTGTTTGCAGTGGTTCACAGCCACCCCTGACACTAGTTCTAGGGGATCTGATAACTGTGTCTTCCACAGACACTGAATGCACATGTATGCATCCACAACAAACAGACCCACATGTACATATGATTATTTAAAAAAAAAGAAAATACTGTTAAAAGTACATTGACATACCTAATAACCACTTTCGAATGTTTTTCTTTCCTCAGTTTTCTTGCTATCTTGGAAACACATTAGAATCATATATGGGACTTTGTCATGGGACAGAATAATCAGAATTACCCTTCTATCTATTGATATAATAATAATAATAATAATAATAATAATAATATCTATGGGACATGGCAGGATAATCAGAATCACCCTTCTATCTATTGCTTTAATGGTGCCTTTTTGTATGTTTGACATTCACTTGTCTCTTTCCCTCTTGCTGCAAAAGAAATTAAACCATTTGAACAACTCTATGATTCTAAGTCAGCAGGTATTTTTAAAGTATCTAGCTGATCAAATATTATATTAGGTGCCATGATCACTAAAGAAAAGACTCCAAAATTATGTTTTTGCTTTAAAGCAAATAAGCAAAAACAACCATCAACTTAGCAACAATGAAAAACCCGTTTGTGCAGCTACATATCTAACGCTACTTCATAAACACACTAGGGATGATAGCTGCTAGTATTGTACAGCAACGTTTTCTGAACTGTTTTATAGTGAATTGGCTGTGTCTCTCATTAAATTATTCCATGAAGTAAAATTAAATACATCATGCCTTTTTTCCCAATATGTGATTGGAACATGTTCATATCAAACACAAAGAGAATAGTTTCAAAACAATCTTGTGAGTTTGAGGAGCACAACTGACGACAGAATTAAGAGAACATTCTCCTCTCCTTCTCTCTCTCTCTCTCTTTCTCTCTCTCTCTCTCTCTCTCTCTCTCTCTCTGTGTATTTCTTGTAGTCAAGGGCTTATTCAAACAAGCCTTTCTTTTTTGTACAATTTAAATTTTTGTACGAATAAGAGAGAAGCAGGAGTGGCAAGGTTCTGCTGTAAAGACACTTATTTAACTTTTTTTCTTTGTGTTTTTAAAGATTATTATTGACCATGGATTTAAAAAAAAAACTTACCTATTAACATAGACTGGGATGCTAGAACTTCCTGGGATAAAATGTAAAGGGATATTAATTTTGAGGGATATACAAAGGAGACCGTAATTCCGGTATTTTAGAAGAAAATTACAACAAAAGCCACATGGAGGAAATATCCATGGCCAATGGTGGGTCTTTTTTATGTAGAAGACTTAGCTGGCTCTTGGGTCCCTGTCTTTAGACTGTTTTGTTTTATTTGCTTGTTCTTTTCAGATTTTTCTTGTTGTGTGTTTGTCTGTTTCTGGGGACGGGGTTAATGTAGGGCAGTCTGGCCTAGAACACACTTAATAGCTGAAAGTAACCTTGAACTACTAATCTTTGCTTCATCCACCTCTTGACTGTTGGAGATTACAGGTCTATGCTGCTCTCAAGCTTTGGTCTTAGGCTGTCATTCAATCCCTATGTCTTTTGTTCTGCTAACCAAGAGGGTCAAACACAGCTCCTCAGTGCTAACCATGACTCTTCCGTCTATCTCTGAATGAGACTGTCCCTGTAACTGTTTATCAGCCCTCTGCAGAACCAGAGTCCAGTATTACTGCATGCATCTGCTGTCCCAGATGCACACCATTCTCTTGTCTCCATAAAGAATGTCCAGATTGAACTCACCTGTTTTTTCCAGCTGTCATCCTTGCTTATCAACCCCCCCGCCCACCTACTTAACAAAAATACCTAGAACATTCCCATGTGAATCGTGTAGCAAATTCCCTACTTAAATTCTACTCTTGAGTTTCTGTACATTCTAATAGTTTGATACCTTCAGGTTAAGTATAATCACTGATTGTTTTTCCTTCCTTCAAATGTTCAAATGGCTTAGATTCCTTTCGTTATCCCCCTGACTTTGATCCAGAATCAATGCCCTGTTATTCCTCTCCACAGCATATTCCAATGTGCTTTATACTTCTTACCTGGGTGTGCCTTCATCTATGAAGGTTTTCCTTGTGAAGGGGTGAATATGTATGCTTCCTTCTCCTCTTGACCCCCTGTCTTGTCTTCATTGACCTGTCTTCATTGCTTGACTCACTTTGTATCTTTAATTTTCATATTTACTTAACTTCATGTGCATATTCATATATATCGTGCTTGTATAGATTTGTTTTATCTGCCCTAAATTTGAAGCTAATCTAGATCTGAAATCATCTATATTGAATTGGTTCTTACCAGCACTCAGTATCATATTACGTACATGTATTATCATTTGACTCTTATGATAAAAATTAATGAATGGTCCCCTTTCCAGTGCAGACCCACAGTAGGCTTCATTCTGACTAGTTTCTGAGGCAATATGCATCCAGCCTTGGCCATCAATCAACACTGAAGGGCACCTCCCCCAGTCTCTGAGTTTCTCCGGCCTCCCCGTCTGATTTCCCACACTCTTGGTCTGGCTGTTACTGCTTCTTTGCTATCTCAGTTTTCCACTTGCGTCTCTGCACTGTTACAGTCATCTATTAGGAATGTATGAGGGTCAGCTGTGAGCAACACAAAGTGGCAGGAAGGGATAAAGGAACATGAGAAGCTGTGACATAGTCCACGATCTCTACCCTGCCAGTCTCTGGGAAATTCAGTGCAGTTGTAACGATAAGACGTGCACACAGCACAACTGAGGAGGGGGCAGTGTAGACAGGCTTGCCCTGAGTTCTCAGAAGGGGAAGGTCAACAGTGCTATGATGGACTATGTTGACAGCGAAGGGGGAAATGTTCTGCAAGAAAGGTAGAGCTGAATCTTACAGAATGAATGGAACAATGAAGCTGCAGGGAGAGAGAGTCTTTCTGCCTTTTCCTTCTTTTCTTTTTCCTTTTCTATCTTTTTTCTTTCTTCCTTCCTTCCTTCCTCCCTCCCTCCCTCCCTCCCTCCCTTCCTTCTTTTCCAATTTTCAAGATTAGTCTTTCTGTGTAATCTTAGCTGTCTTGACTTACTCTGTAGACAAGGATGTCCTTAAACCCACAGAGTTCTGCCTATTCCTGCCACCTGAGTACTGGGATAAAGGTGTGTACCACCACTACCTGGCATTGACCTTTTTTTAAAAAAAAAAAAGAAACTTGGCATTTCAGTGAATGATTTTATATTTTCTCTCTTTTCTTTTTAAAAGGAGAGTAAAAATACTATCTGAAACTATTTTTTCCGAGTCCCTGATGTTGGGGGTTCTGAATGGGGATTTAATGTAATGGCTGCATTGCTTCAGTTCATAGCCTAGTGTTATATAGCAGGACATTGAGAGCCGGCACAGCGAGCACAAGCACTGCTGTAGTTGAGGTTCAAGGCCATGAAGTCTGCTCTGGGCTTAGGTAGGAACAGAGGAGCACAGACAATGCCTGAGGTTCCCGAGAGCAGATGATGGGAAGAGAGAGGTTCACCAGGTGTGCATTGCTAAGGAAGCACATCCTGTGGAAAATAAGCAAGGATCCAGGGAGGTCAAACAGAGTAGTGAGCGAATAAGCCCAATGTGGTTTTGTGCTGAGTACAGGCCTCAGGCCCACCTGAAAGGGACAAGAGACATGCAGCTTGAGTCCAGGCACCACACGGCCACTCTCTGCACTCAGGTCCTGCCTAAGAGAGGGTGATGAGCTAGGAGAAAGAAACGTTCCTTGAGTTCCTGTTCCTTAAACATTCAAAGCAACACAGGCGAGGGTTCCTAAGAGTCAGGTGAAAACAGTCTTGGGTAGGGTAGTTAGAAGTCAGGCACAGAGAAAAGGTGAGGGAATTGACTGCTGTGAGCTCACCTGTAGTTTACAAAGAATAAGCTTGCCGAAGTGAGGCGTGTGTTAAGAGATAGGTAGGTAGGTAGGTAGGTAGGTAGGTAGATAGATAGATAGATAGATAGATAGATAGATAGATAGATAGACAGACAGACAGACAGATAATTACTGTGTGTAGATGGGTAGAGAGCATAGACAGATGGATGATAGACAGATATATGATAGATAGACAGATTTGATAGATAATAGATGATCAGAATAAAATATAAAGCACTTGTGTCTGATTTACAGAGTGTAAGATTACACTCTGTGGAGTGTAATCTACTGCTGCGATTAAACATCACAACCAAGACAACTTACAGAAGGAAGCAGTCATTTGGTTTATGGTTCTAAGGAGTAAGCCCAAGCATGACAGCAAGCAGCAGGTGTGGCAACTGGAGCAGAAGTTGAACCGCAGGTGTGAAGCACAGAAATGTGTGAGTCATCAGCTCTCAAAGCCCACCCCAGGGATAATGTCTCCAGCAAGGCCTTAGCTCCTAAATCTCCCCCAAACAGTGCCTCCAACTGGGGACTAAGTATTCAAGCATTTTACTCCACAAGAGACATTTTCACTCAAAAAACATCATGAAGATTTTGAATTTTAGTACGTAGGGTGAAGATAATTGGTTTAGACGATCCAACCTTCAGAGCCGATTCTTTGAGCCATGTGAGGCATGGAGTGAAAACAGAGCCCTGACACTTCTTGGGCATCAGCAGCCTTGAATGGTTGCTATGACTTCTGTCCCTTTCGTGCGAGTTCTTCTCAAGCCAGTTGAGATAAATACTTTCTCCTGTGAGCATTAACAGCTCTTAACAAAAATCTGATTGAAATTAACCAGTGGGAACAAAGTACATCCATTAGTAGCAAGTTGTGTGACTGTTAGGTGGGGCTCCAATTCAAGGCCCCGTTTGAGATTCATAGATATAACTTTAGTGGGAGGCCAATCTACAAGCGGAGTGAATTTCGAGTAGAAACAGTCAGCACTGCAGAATCACACACGGAGATAGCTGGATTTAGCTAGAGTTGGAAGTTAGCCAGGTGACTTGGTGAAGGAGAAAAGAGATTAAATGAGCTAGATTTTTGCAAGTAGATGATTACAGTCATTGTACCTTGAAATCTAGTCTTAAATATTAGGTTACTAAAGGTATTGCCAGTCAAGAGGTTCTGATATGGTCTAGTGACTGATAGTTTAGGTGGAATAGACAAATGATGTGATGTCAATGGCCGGAGAGGAGAACACTCAGAATTGAGACCCTTGCCCTTGCAGGTGATAGAATCCAAGACAGGAAGTCCTTGAGCAAAGATGTCATCCATGAGTCTGAGGGAAAGAGTCTCAAAGCTCTGGAGGTCAAAGGCATGAGAGACGAGGATATTCAATACTGTTAAAATAGTGGCAGGAGGGAGAGTAAAAATTTCAAGTTTTTAGATTCCTGTTTAATTAACTAAAAACATTAAAATAAAAATGACACAAGCTCCATGAGATATCTTAAATTCATGAATGATTGATCTCCATAGAAGTCTTTAAGAAGCTTGGTACTTAGGATTAAGTATAATGAATATCTTAGTAACAAAAGTTTTCATAAAATATACATTTCATTTAAATCTATATTGCACCTTTATAATGGCAAAAATCAAAATATTTATGGGTTTATCTTTCTGAGGTCAATATTCATCAGGATTGATAATCTAAATCTGTATTGCCATATGGACAATAAGTTTAAGTCTAAAGAAGATAATAAAACTATTTAAGTACAGTTAAGGAAATAACCTGAATTGGAGTCATGCGTTTGTCCTCATTTGTTTTCAGTATTTTGTATAACTAGTTGGCTACATCCTACCCTTTATTCTTATAAGGAAGAAAAATTCAATTGAACAACACATAGTCTTGGAATGTATAGTAAAGAAATGGGGTAAAAAATGCTTTCATAGAGGACAAGGTTATCCTATACATAAACTATTCAGAGTTCATGTTCACATGGCTTATAATGTATGCCTCATCTCACAGTTATAGATTCTCCAGTTCCTTCATTTTATCCTTATGACCAACTAAATAAGGGATAACTGTTTCTATTTCTTTTTTTAAACTATTATTAGTTTATTTGTTTGCCTATTTACTCTAGTGTAGCATGAGTGTCTCCTTTTGATTACTAGACGTTAGCAGCTCATGTTAACTAAAAAGGGGGAACAAAAGAAGGGGCACAATTTTGACCATTTCGGAGACTAGACTCCTTTCTATCCCTTCATTGTAAAGCTCGAGTTTGGTTTTGTTTGTTTGTTTGTTTGCCTTTCCTTTCCTGCTGAAGATTGAACCCACAGCTTCATGCATGAGAAACAAGTCCTTTACCACTGAGTTATATCCCCAGCCAGAAAATTAGTTTTTAAGACTCTGTTTCCATTAAAAAAGATTCTGTTTTTGTTTCCTCATTTACTAAAGATGACAATTTGTTGCTATAATGTGAAACAGTTATATAAGAATATAAGACAAAAAGAATGTTAAATATAGCAGCGTGTGCTGTGGAGGCCTACTGGAATCGTTCTGTAAAAATTTTGATTAGATAGAAAATACAGCAATTTTACGGTTCTTCTTTGGACTGTTCATAGTCACAAAGCATCCATGATTATTGCGACCAAGGTAGAAGACTTCAGGTAGTGATCAATTCTTACACTCAGCTGATAAGCTCACAGGTACTCTATTGGCCCTATATATATTTAAACTCAGGAAAAATAAACAGGGTATTTGCTGGACACATGACTCAACCGTGGCTTGGTATTTCAGGTTGGAATTGTGCAGTATGGAGAAAGCGTAACCCACGAGTTCAACCTCAATAAGTACTCATCGACAGAAGAGGTACTTGTTGCAGCAAACAAAATAGGCCGGAGAGGTGGCCTCCAAACGATGACAGCCCTTGGGATTGACACAGCCAGGTATGGCGTAGAAATCTTGATGATGAGACTTTATGGTCATAGCTTCTGACATTCATTTCTGACATTAATTTCATTAATTAATGAAAACAGAGGTCATAAATTTGAAAGACAGCAAGAAAGGGGTTATATGAGAGGGCTTGAGTGGAGGAAAGGGAATAGAGAAATGATGACTTTATAATCACCATAAGAAAACAAAGAAGTAAAAATAAAAAAGCGCAAAAGAACATGCAGCACCACTGCTAGCTATTTTTGCTTTCTGAATGTAACTCAGTGTTTGCCTGGACAATATGCAATGCCACAGTTTTTTCAAATTACAATAAAAAGATTTGCTATTAGACAATCAAGTTCTATGGCAATATACTCTCATGGCCCTCCTTATCTTTTTCTTTCATTTCAAGGGTCTAACTGACGGTGAAGCAATCGAAAACTTAATAGTTGATTGCATCATGTTATCAACTGATGCTTAATTTTCATTCTTGTGTGGGGTTCCCCTTTGTCTTTGCGGTCAGTTGGCCATCAGTTGGCGAAGACAAAGGGACAGAAGAGATGACAGAGATCCTTGCATGGCACGTGGACATGACAGAGACAGTCCTCCGGAAGAGACTTCAGTGAATTAGTTCAACTTTATTCCAGAATATTGGAAATATATAAGATTGGGGAGCCTGGGGACAAACCCTAATTTGCATTAAGAGACATACTCTTATCAGAAGGCTTTGTATGTGGCGGCAGGTCCTATAGCAGAGTTCCTAGTGCAAGTCTAAGTTACCATATGTACAGCAGGGGGGGCTTCTAGCAGGAATCTCTGCAAAGGGTCACCCTAGAGATGAATCAGGCATCCAGCCTAGGGACATCTTTCAAACAATGTCAGTCTTCCAGGCCCCGGGACACTCTCCATATAAGGGCAGGTAGAGAACAGGAAGTCTCCCTGGTGGTGACGGAGTTCCATGTCATCGAGCTTTGGAAAAACCTGCCAGGTCATGATAGACTGTAACCTCTGACCAGCCAGCAAGGCCTGACAACATTCCTGTAGCCATTTGATTTTTATTTTTAACTTCTGGGCACATCGATGATTGTATTAAAATATAGCCTATGTCTACTCTGCTTATGTATGTTCTTGTGTCTCTAGCTCTTGATAAAGGATTTTAGTAATTTTCATACAACTAGTGTGTGTGTGTGTGAGGAAATAAGGGCAATTACAAAGTCAAGAGACTAGCAAAAATGAAATAGTTTTACTGTACTATTCTGCAGAATGGAAATGCTGGTGTAACCTGGCCAGTATGGTGATTTGGACCAAGCTACTCAGTTTTTTTTTTTTAATTGAGAATAAGAAAAAAAAAGTTTCCGCCTCCTCCCAGCCTCCCTTTTCCCTCCCCCTCCCCCCACTCTTCTCCCCCTCTCCCCTCTCTTCTCCCCCTCCCCCCACTCCTCTCCCCCTCCCTCTCCTATCCAAAGAGCAGTCATGGTTCCCTGTCCTGTGGAAAGTCCAAGGTCCTCCCCCCTCCATCCATGTCTAGGAAGGTGAACATCCAAACTGGCTAGGCTCCCATCAAGCCAGAACATGAAGTAGGATCAAAACCCCTTGCCATTGACCTTGGCTTCTCATCAGTCCTCATTGTTCGCCATGATCAGAGAGTCCGGTTTTATCCCATGCTGTTTCAGTCACAGTCCAGCTGGCTTTGGTGAGCTCCCAATAGATCAGCCCCACTGTCTCAGTGGGTGGGTGCACCCCCCGTGGTCCTGACATCCTTGCTCATGTTCTCCCTCCATCTGCTTCTCATTGGGACCTTGGGAGCTCAGTCCAGTGCTCCAGTGTGGGTCTCTGTCTCTATCTCCATCCATCACCAGATGAAGGTTCTATGGTGATATGAAAGATATTCGTCAGTATTGCTATAGGATAGGGTCAGTTCAGGTTCCCTATCCTCAGCTTCCCAAGGGATTAACTGGGGACATCGCCTTGGGCTCCTGGGAGCCACTCAAGGTTCAAGTCTCTTGCCAACACTAAGGTGGCTCTTTTAACTAAGATATGTGCTTCCCTGCTCCCCTATCCAACCTTCCTTTATCCCAATCTTCCTGTTTCCCCAAGTTCCCCCAATCCTCCCCTTCTTACTTTTCTCTCCCTGTCCCCCCTTATCCCCAACCCACCCCACCCCCAAGATCCCAATTTTGTCCCCGGCAATTTAAAACTTCTACCACTCCCACAAAATTTCTATTCTCTTTTCCTATTGACTAAAGCTGTACCCCTCTCAAACCCCACACACCAGACAACACTAGGGGAGAGACAGGCCCAGCTCTTCTGCAACTCTGATGAATGCACCCCAGTTACAACGCAAGTACACCTCTTTTTGAAAGGAGACCATAAGAATCTGTTACACCAGTGCAATCTGTGTGTATGTGTGTGTGTATGTGTGTGCATGTGCACACATGAGCACACACGAACACACTTGTGCCTGTGCAATTGAGGGCAGAGGTCAACTTCAGGAGTCATACGTTACAGGCTGTTGAACTTTTGTGAGACAGGACCTTTTCCATGGTATACAATGCAGCAAGGAGACAAGGTTGACTGGCCAGGGAGCAGCAGGGATCTTGCCTCTGCTCTTTAGTGTTGGGATTGATAAGTGCTTGCCACTAAACAGCTTAGCTTTCTTATTACATGGGTTCTGAAGACCGAACTTGGTCCTCGTATTTAAAAGGTCAGAACTTTAGTGACTGGGCTATTGACCAAGTCCTCATAGAAGAATTTTTAAGAAGCCAAATTAATTGTTGCCTTATAAAAATAATCTCATCACAGCCATTTTAAAAATTGAGATGTCTCCATCATCTGTGGTGCCCTGCGTGCCTCCTGCTCATGGCTCTGTGATTAAAAAATCTGTTTTATAAGAACCTTCAAACTTTTATCTTTTACAAATGCAGAACACTGTATTTCCTGTATTTTCTCCAGTCTCATTCAGTTCTTAGTTACAGCTCTTCCTTCTGTCCTTCTTATCAAGCCTAGCAAACTCCCAAGCAAAACCTAGTCCACAAGAAGCTTCCTATGTGTTCTGATTCATCTTAAGAATAATTCTGTTTGGTAGTTTCCACCTCTGGACTCCTAGCTGATTTTGCAAAGGGAATTTACTATGGTCACACTCTACCTGCCTGTGAGAGCCAATTCCCTAAGGAAGCTAACGGCATTCATAAATGCCACAAAAGCACATGGTTCCAATTTTATGGGAACACACACACACATGCGTGCACACACACACAAGCATCCACAAACAGCTGTGGTAAATGGGCATTTATCTCCTTATAGACATGTGTATCTGCCAGCACAAGGCGTGCACATGTGTAGGTATTCTGAAAGTGCCTTCAGTAGCTGACTGAACGTGAATGCACGTTCAAAGACGTCAAAGCTTGCTTTGAAAGCTCTGAGCCTGTAAAGAGTTGTGCATTTTCTAAAGGCAAGAGCTTAAGAATGAATATTTATCTTAGTAACTAATGGAAGAATCATCGTAGCTGCGTTCCACTCCTGTATAAATGCTACTTGAAATACCATGGCCTTATATGGGGTTGCCCACACTTCTCTCATGGTCTATCTGCAGACAATCTATTCAGTTTGGAGTTACACAAAGAGACTGTAATGATAGTGCAGGGCTTTTCTTCTCACACATTAATTTTGCATGCGTAAGCACAGTTTTGATTGCGTTTTATGCCTTTTAAGGGAAGCCAGTTACAAAAAATGTTTTGAATGTTTTGGCATCTGTTATCTTCATTTTCAGTGAATTCATTCACTTCAGTTCATAATCATTGTGGATGCTCCCTTCTTTTTCATCCCTGTAACTAGGTTTAAATTATTTAATTACTCAGAAATCCTGAATTGTCCTATCTCAAAGTAAGTGGCTTTCCTGAGATACGTAAAATGTTAAAGGCCAGTGGGGAGGAAGCTGCTGCTTCCTTCTCAGAAAGGACGTCAGATGTTGGTGCTTTAGCTACCTCTTTAAGGAACAGCCTTGAGATGAGAAGGGTGGACTTGGCAGGTCTGTGACTGGCTGCTCTCCTGTTATATAAAGGGCTCTGGTTTCAGAGCATCCAGAATTTCTCTAAGAAAATGACTTCTAACCATCTCCTTCTGCCGATCTTCATTAAATTCAGTAGGACCTTGGTCTTCCAGAGAATCAGAAGTGCTGGGCGATCCTCGAAGGAATTAGAATTGCAAAATGGACTAAATCTCATAGAATATTCATGTCTAAACTTCTTAAAACTTAGCCTTTAATATCTGTCTTCACCTTTGCTTAAGCATTTAAAGAAATCAGAAAATCTGTGTCACAAGTACACGCTAAAGAACAGTTACTCATGCAGTTCTTTGAGATGGGGACCATTGCAGTGGGTTGTTGCAGTTGAGTGACATTTGGCTCAGCTTTTAATATAAGGACAAGTAAGGATTTAGTGTGGGACCAAGTCGGGGGTCTATTGATGGAAGCTCACTAGGAGAAATCATGTAAGTTGAGCTATGCTGGCCTGATGCAACCTGGCTCTTACTGAAGATAGGCGAAGAAGAGGAAAACTTTGTTCCTTTTTCTGTGGTCTCCACCATCCAAGCTTCACTTTCTGACCATAGACACGAGTATTCTTTCCCACACCGTCATCAGTCACGACATCCCTATAACGCAGCATCCAAAGAAGGGATGCACCTGTGCTTCATATGGGCATATGTGGCAAGTGCTAATACAGTGAATCCCCATCACGTGAGATTCCCTGCAAGTGAGGTCATGGTGTTGCTTGCCTCTGACAGCGGAGTCCACAGTCATCTCAGAGGGAAGTGCCAGACTACGCAGAGCTGATGTATTTTTTTGTAGGGCTTTTTATGTTGTCCGACTCTGGGCTGAGTTTGATCAGCCTCCCTTTGGTCTGTGTTCCTTTCAGGAAAGAGGCATTCACTGAAGCTCGGGGTGCCAGGAGGGGCGTTAAAAAGGTCATGGTCATAGTGACCGATGGAGAATCCCATGACAACTACCGACTGAAGCAGGTCATCCAGGACTGCGAGGATGAGAACATTCAGCGATTTTCCATAGCTGTAAGTACCTCCCCAGCAAAGGGTGTGTAAACTCTCCGTGTCTGTCATGAGACAGACATCATATACTGGGCAAGAAAGATTGCTTCTCAGTTAAGAATTCTTCCTGAGGTTTGAGAAGCCAGAATCAGAAGATGCCTTCTATATGCACCTACTAGCAAGCCAATCATTATACTTCCGAAGCCCTATTTATCTGTCTGCTTCTGCTGCCCAAGCTGTCCCATTTTCCAGGTGTACAAAACACAAGGGAATGGAAGGTTGGGTGTGGGGAAGAACAGAGGGCACTGTGTTTCAGGGCCGGAAACACTTTTGTACAGGCTTTTTTCCCTGTATATCATCTCTGGGACAAGTGAATACGTTCTAATACACTGAACTTCAGGGTAATCTTTTGTCAAAAGATTGTTATTTCTGTCAGTCTGTCTCTTTCAACACACGAAGAATCATTGACGACAGTGGCCAGTGAGGCACACAATAAAAATTGTCTTTCTCTCTGATCCTTCCAAGGAAGCTACCACAGTGAGCTAATAAGGACCTAGCCTTTAGAGATAAAAGGTTTCCTCTTTGCTCAGAACCCTGCAGGGAATCGCCCCAGGGACAACATCTGGCCCTTCCTTCCAGCTTCCACCCCATAGTCCTGCCTGCTGTCTAGGGGGAGGCTCCTCTCTTCTCCGGAATCAATTGTTCTTTCATTCACTAAAATTGATTCAATTGATTTGTTTTTAACTCAGGAGAAAAGATTCCCCACCCCTGAACTCTTCACAAACGGTAATCAAATATTAGCTGCTTTAGTTTTCAACATCCAGTCAACGAATCTGCCTTTCTTTCAAAGGCATGGATGATGTAAGAAGTGGAAGATGGGGTTTATGCATAGAAAAACGTTCCAGGATATGATGCGAGGCTCCCCAAGGCCAAGGATGTGATGCACGGCTCCCCAGGGCCAAGGCGCACATTTTATAAACAAGATGGCTTGGTTATAAAGTGATAATACTTGACTGAAACATTTTCTTAATTTATTTGAGGTATAAGATGTAAACAACTCCACTAAACATCTAGTTGTTTCTCTCATTCTCTGTTGTTATTTTTATAACTTTCCATTTGCTAATTATTCTCAAACTCTTTATTACCCCTTCTGCTGCGAAAATGTAAGCATTTTGATTTCATGGTTGAGAATAGTTTCAAATGGTCACTCAGGAAAATATCTAAATAACGAATGACATTAAGCCTACGGCCGGTCCCTTTTGTCAGTGTAGAAAGCCAGAGCTTGCTCACTGATTCCAGACTTCTGAGTATCAGAGATGATCTCAGTTTTTTTTTTTTTTTTTTTTTTTTTTGCTTCCCCCTGAGGACCAGTTGGCATTGTATGTACTGTGGATGCAGGCCACAAACAGTATCAGCCATCATCAGAATTAACAGTATTGGTGCTGAGGATGTAGTTCAGCCGTAGATTGCTTGTCTCCCTTGTGGAAACACTTTATACTCAGTGCAACACATGCAAACACACACACACACACACACACAACCAGCAGTAAGAGAAGTTTTACTGGAAAGACAAAGACAGCACACCACTTTAAGTGAACTCTGTGGTTTGTAGCATGTCTGACCACATAGTTAATTTTTCCTTGTTTTAAAAAGTTTTTTTTTTTTTTAACTGGGAGTCCTATTTGTCTCTCTCATCTCAGCATCAAAGGAGATTTCAACATTCCATTCATCTTCATGAAGAACCATATATTCTTGTTCTTTCTATTTCATCAGTGTGTTATTATCAAACTGCTCCTGAACTCTATATAAGTAAAAAAACAAGAAAATGACACTTAACCATAATTATTTGTTACTTTTCCTACTTTGTGTTTATTTTAAAAGGTATTATTTGAGACCAAACTAGAAAACAAGACACTTGTATTACTTTTTCTCATTTGAGCAATAACACAGACAGACTTCAGGAATTTCATAGGATCCACTCATGCTGCACACATTCACACGAATAAAAACCCTGTCTCAATTATTGTGTGAACTACTCTTCTATCTTAATTATTGTCTGGACTGTCCCCCTGTCTCAGTCATTGTCTGGACTGTTTCTTCTATTTTTTCTTTTCCCTACTCTTTGATCCTGAACAATACAGAAATGTGTTTTGACAGGAAACAGGTCCCCAAGAGGATTAAATATTGGTAATTTAAGTTCCATGTTTTAAAACTTCAAATATTTCTTATTAAAATTTCATGTTTTGAGAAGCCATGAGTTGACTTTCAGTCCTTTATTTCTGTCAATGGAGAATATTAGACTGGTCCATCAGGTCGTATTAGATAGTCATATCCTACTCCTAGTTTGTAATGGTTGAGAAGTGTGAACTACTTATTGTGATCAAACATAAATGAGACATCAATAAATATATTTATATTTTCAAATAGAAGACATGATGTTGCACATAAATACAGTACATATTTTACTTTGACACATCTGCTTCAAGGAAATTTCAGTTCTGACTACATCTTTCAGGTAAATGTTACCAGAATTCAAACGCTTATGTTCAACCTATTTGAGATGTATTTTTAAAATTAGGTGTATTATTTAACTTCTTGTTTTTTCTTATAGAAAACATTTTACAAGCTACCAAACCCTTGGATAAAAAATGCCAATAGGTTTCTGTTATTGTTTTCATCTGTGATATTAGTTGGGTGGTTTAAGCCTGTATAGGAATCCCAGAAACTCTGCAGCTCTGAGTATATTCTCGTGTATTGTACTTTTCTGCTTTATTCTTGCTCTTTAAATCTGTCCTGTGGGTATTTTTCCTACTTAGTTAAATCTGCTTATCTTCCTCCTGTCACAGTTACCCCTAAATGTCTGATAACATTCACTTCCCAACTAGCAGCTTCAACCACACACACCCTAAAATTCTCAGCTGTTATGTTTGTTTTGCGAATATTTTGAATTTTATCAATTTTAAATACAATGGGAGTTAATATGTAGATCTAATAGTTAATCTAGAACATGCTCAGTAACAATCAAAGAGGAGCAAGGATGATTTATCGTCCCAGGATGTCACAAGATCTGTAGAATAAGTGAAGTAAATCAGTGGGGGACTCAGAGGAATCCACGTAATTCAGAATTTGAATGAATCTAAGAGAAACACGCAGGTTATCAAAATGAAAAAAGAAAAAAGTAGCCTCATCATGTTGGGCAGGAAACTCAGGGGTGTGGCTCTTCTGGAGCTTGTAGATTGTCTCCTGCGACCAGATTCAGTGAGATATCCAGCTCTAAGAAAGGCATCCTGACAGCTTTTTCTTAAACGAGACAGGGTCTTTGTTCAATGCTCTGCAAGCATGACCTCGGTTTTGCTTCTCTGTCTGACATCTCTCTGCTGCCTTCTCCATTGATTTTTCTCCTCCATCACACAGCTGGCCTGCAAGACAGTCCCGGTGGTCTCTGCTCTGAGGCTAAACACTTAGAAAGTTTGGCCCTGACTTTTCATCACAATATCCAGGAATTTAGGTTTTGTTTTCTGAAATAATTTGTGAAGTTCCAGCCTAGACCATTTTACCCAAAGGCTGGGTATCATAGAGTGAGCTTAAAAACAGGAGTCAAACAGAGCCTAAGTGGTATGCAGGTTTCCTTGTTTACCAGCTCCAGGTTTCCTTAAACACATGATTCCCCAAAGGGGCTCCTTCTCAGATGTTCATATGTCATTTATTATAAGTGCATTTAATATGGGAAGGAGCTAGGATGGACTGGATTGCTGGGGTCTTGAGAGTGAAGAGAAGCGAGTGGGCTTGATGTCCCGCAGTGTGGAAATGTGACATTTCCTTAGTGATGGTCACTGAAGCTCCCCCAGGAAAGGGGCAAGCTCATCACATGAAGCCTCCATGAGCCTGCTGATTGGAACAGATACAACTCAAATTCTTACATTAATAGTGTGCATCAGGGTGATTAAGTTGTTGCTCTCAACCACCATGTATCCTGTGAAACAATAATTATGTCATAGGACATAAGAAGAACTATGTAAATAGTAACTTGAGTTCTCATTTTTAAGGTATTTACCTATATACCTTAACCAAAATGTCATTTTGTAGCCTACCGTCTTAGATCTCATTTTATGCATCATTATTTACAGATATATAAGTTGTTCTCAATTTGGGATAGTATAATAAAGGATACATGAATATTTAGAAGCAAGAACTAGTAACCTTCAAGTGCCACTTGTAATAAAATAAAAATTAAACATGCTTTGTTACAAGAGTAACATTTTTATTATAAAAGAAAAAGTCTTTAAATATATGTGGGCTAATCAAAGATGGAAATATACAATATTATAAACAGATTTAAAAGATAATATAGTATTTGGACCTTTTTCCTATTCCCGCATTGCTATATTTTAAAATAATAAATTAGGTCAAGTCGTTGTATCAGGAATTTTTAGTTTAAGATTTCCATATTTTCATAAACATAAACATTTTCACACCAATACTAACCAGGTAAAATTGTACATACCTTAAAGAAGAAACATGATTAGTATGACTTCATGAAAATTTAAAACTTATAGAAAAATGAAAGAAGTGTAAAATGCTTCATGCCGGAATATGTATGCAGAACTTTCACAGGTCTCTAAGAAAAAATGCAGGCATGCACATGTGTACGTATACATGTATAATATATATATGCATGTATGTATATATATGTGTGTATGTGTGTGTGTGTGCAAACATATAAAACACTTCCATAACTCCCTTGTTGGTTGCTCTGCCAGAAGATGGCGTGTCAGTAGCTGAAATTGTATCACAGTTATATAGAAAGTTAACATGTCTTTTGAATGGTCAGATAGATTTTAAAACTATAACTGTTACACAGAAACACAGGAGTGCAGAAAAAGAAAGACTGTTTTCCTGCCTCACCCATGGTTCTTAGAATCAGTATATATGGGTGGGGGAATGTTCGGTGGTTGATATCAGGTACCACTTTTGTAGAGAACTCAAGTATGTTCCTCAACACTCGCATTAGGCAGCTTACAACTGCCAGGAACTCCAGCTCTAGAATGACTTCATCCCTCAACCTCCAAGGGAATCTGTACTCAGGTGCACACACATACACACCCACTGACACACGCACATGCACACACACATAATGAAAAATAACATAAATATTTACATGAATCAATATGAGCAAAACCATGTACTCAGCTTCTCTTCCATAAAGATTCCCATAAGTACATAACATTATCCCAGCACAAGATATCCTGAATGCTCTTGTTTACGGAATATACTTTTTAACATATTGGAGTTAAAATATGTTCTTGCCATTTTTGTTGTGCCCTAGATCCTTGGCCACTATAACCGAGGGAACTTAAGCACTGAGAAATTTGTGGAAGAAATAAAATCTATCGCAAGCGAGCCCACTGAAAAGCACTTCTTCAATGTCTCAGATGAGTTGGCCCTGGTCACCATTGTCAAAGCTCTGGGAGAAAGGATATTTGCCTTGGAAGGTATGACTGTCTCTCCTGATCTGGAATGTCCCTTCTAAAATTCAATCTTAATGTTATGGGTTTGGGGTATTCTTCTCAACACATTACTAACCTATTTTCACCGTGTGCAGTAGCCATCAGTGAGCAAGTCTCTGTCATAGGAATCTGTCATGGAACTACTTTACAGACAACCATGATGGCTAGACACAGCCTTTGTTAGACTGCAATGATGCGTGGAAGAGCTGATGACCATAGCAAGAACCTAAACGCCCCAGCATGAGCACGCTTTATTCCTTTTCTGTGACACAAGTTTAGAACAGAGATCCAGTGACTCAACTTTTGTCTTTCAACTGTCTTTCCTGCTAGGAGAGTGTTCTGATAAAATCATTTCTATGTTCATTTCCTCTGTAATTTGTCTATACACATTTTTAAAGATCCCCATGGAGTTTTGCCTCAAGTCCTTTGGTAGCAAAACTTCATTTGCTATGGTTGTCTATCCAGGCCACCTCTTTGAGGATTTTTCTTTGACTTTTTTAGCGGTGACTGTCTATTGAAGCTGTTGAACAATGCTAGTCCCTTCAGTGGGAGGTGTCTGGTAACAAACTGCTTTGGAGCTAATGTCCTTTGACTAGTAAAGTCTTTTTTAGATTTTTCAAGGTCTGGAAATTCAGACTCAGAACTCAGTCTCCACAGAAACCACAGAGAATTCTTTTGCCCTTCTGGGGCATGCCAGTTCCACTGACAGTCTCCAAGGGGGCACTATGAATGTGTCGCTTGTAAAAAATGTCGCTTGTCAAAAGCTCTATCCTGTGATCCCTTACAGAACCTGTTAATAACAAACAAAGAGAATATGAAGATGAGGCATGACTTTAAAAAGGGTAGACAATTTCAAGTGACTATCCAGTAAACAAGAAAAATGTGTGTGTGTGTGTGTGTGTGTGTGTGTGTGCTGAGTGCTGAGGACTAAGCCCAGGCCCTTACATATGCTGGACCACTGCTCTACAACTTCCCTATATCTCCAGTTCAAGAAAATGATGTAAAGCAACTGTTTGCAATATTTCTTGAGTAGCTCCTGGTAGCAAGAGTTTTGCTTCGCAACTCAGGACACACATATTCACGCACGTAAAAACAAAGCCAATTTCAGTAGGACTCACAATAGTGCTGTTATTTCCAGTGCACTCTGCTGCCCTCACCTCTTCCTGCTCTCATAAGGTCCTCTTTCAATGACGGTGAAATGGCTTTACTCACCTGATTGCTTTCAATCTGAGTCACAGTCAGTGAGTGCTCAGGAGCTTGTTTTACTCTGAGGATGACAGGGACTGGTGTTCCAGGCAGAAGGATTTCTCTGGCTCCCTTTCTCTCCAATGCCTTTAGAGACAGAACCCTTGAGCCTTTACCAGTCTATACTCCTAGCCATTTCTGAATGGCTCGGCTGTTCTGTGTTCTAAGTCCAAGTCACTGTTACACGGCCTTGGTCTTTCAATAGCCACCGAGACAAGATGTTATTTATCGATAGCAGAGGCCATGCTTGCCTAGATTTAATATGGATGGTCTTCTAAATTACTGTGCACTTTTCTCTTTTAATAACACAGACCAAGAAAAAAATCAGGAAAGGGCTTAAAGGGCTTGGTTTTTTGTTTGTTTTTGAGACAATCATATAACTACAACACTCCTCCCTTTCCCTTCCTCTTTCAAAAGCCCCATCAAAACCCTCTTCACTCTCCTTCAAATTCATGGCCTCTTTTTTATTAATGTTATTATGTGTATATATGTATATGTGTACACATATGGATTTTTAATATAACTTGTATAATCTACTTGTAAGAGTTGTTTTTTTTTAAAGTTACTATTATACTAGTCAGTTAAACACAGGAAGTGCCATTTCTAAATATTCTCTAGGTCAGTAGGCAAATATAACCTAGAGTTGGCTGAATGTGACCTACATTGTAAGGGATGTGGTTCATTTTGTCTGAAATGGCATTTTAAGATTCATTATAACCTAACCAAATCACAGTTGAAGTTCCTTGCTAGAATGTCCAAACGGATCCAGAAATCTCTATATTTAATATGAAATCATTTTATAAAACTCTCCAAAGATTAGAATATCTTTCAACATCTTAACGCAGGCTAAAGTCATGTGAGCTGTCTCTTTTGTTTCTGGGTCTGATTTCTGTTTCTGTTTTTGTGTTCAAGGTGAAGTTTCACTGGCCCTGCTGCCCCTCTTGCTTCAGCTGCTTTGGTGCTGACGTCACACAGCAGGGCTTCCAGTGTATTCCCTCCCAGTATTTTCATAACGAGAGCACAAAAGGCTTTCTCCCCTGTTGTTTAGGAAATCTTCATTTCCTGTCAATACGTATTCCAGATGGCAAATAGCAACAATTATGGAAGTCTGGTTTGCCAAGAGCAAGCCACCTAGCGAGTCAAGCATGCACAGGAGTTGACTAACTAGATCAGGGAAAGGTATGAATCTCCCTTTCTTATCAGCTTCAGGGAAATGCTCACCTTCCTAACCGGAAGCAGGCAAGGGTCAGAGCAGTTGGTTTACTCCCCCATGAGCCAGCCAGGAACAGGCTGAAAGTGAGAAATTTGGCCAGTGGGATTATGGCCAGGCTATTTTCATGATGCTAATGCAGTATGCAGAAAGACAGGCAACAGCTTCCTCTGTTTTCAGAGGCTGGGGGAGTCTGGTGTCTACTCATACGTTCTTGCTATCAGTCTGGCCAAGTAAGCATGGAAGTAGCTTAAATTGTTATGTATCAAAAACACATTTTAATTTAAGCTAAAATGCATCTTGGTCATTTAAAAGGCAATCAGTATGAGGGATTTAAATGATACAGTCAGGTTCTTGATTGGTTGCCACATTTAATCTAGCCCTATAAAAATTCAATCACAGATGCATTTTTATGGCTTTATTCCAGTAAATAAATAAACATATTTGAGTTCACAAATTTAAAGATTCTCTTGAATCCATTGGCAGTCTGGCTGACGTGACCAAAATTTTATGTTATTTTTAGCTTATTTTTAAGACCAAGTAAACCAGTAACTTCCTGGAAGTGGGTAGGTCAACATCCCCATAGGTCCCCCAGGAAACTGTGGCTTCTGGCCTGTAAATATTTTGAGAAGAGCACAATTCCATACAATGCTCTAATCTGTCTGGACTTTAGCAATGAGCTTTAAACGTGGCGTTTTTAAGATAGAAAGTTTCTTTAAAAATAGAGACTTGGGTGGGACCCAGATGGGAGCTACATGAATGGTCCTCACAGCCTTCAGCTCTCTCAGACAGTGTCTCATAGAGAGGATGCATGGCCTCAAAGGGAGATGGGACTAATGAGTCGGGAATCTTTTTATATAGTTGGGTGAAGTATTTTTCAGCCTCATAGAGTATCAAATTAGCTCTGATAGGGCTCCTAGATCCAGTAGACAAGATAGTTGACCAATTGGCTCCTACTGCAGTAATTCAACTTTCCAATGCACCAAGGAATCACAGGCAACTACAGTGTAGAAAAGATAGTCAGGCTGACTTGGTTAAAATTATATGTTATTTTTAACTTATTTTTAAGACCATATAAACTCACGGAAAGCAAGCAGATCAACATCCCCTCAGCAAGGGTGGGAAGCCAATGTGTAAGAATGGGAGAGGAGATCCTTCCACTAACCTCTGTCTTCTACTGAGCCCTGCCCAGGAGTTTTGGTTGAGAAGTATACGGCTGATAGTGCCCTAAACCTTCCATAGTTCAGCTTGGCAGGTCCCCAGATTCCAGCAGTTCTGTGTTCAGCAGATCAATCGCAGCCTAAATGACATTGCTAGTCACTTATTGTGTGTGTTATCTTTCCTACATTACAGCTACAGCTGACCAGTCAGCAGCTTCATTCGAGATGGAGATGTCTCAGACTGGCTTCAGTGCTCACTATTCACAGGTATGTGGATCATGTCCAGGGAAGGCACACCTTTCCTGCACACTTGGCTCCCTCCAGGCCATGCCCAGCCATCGACGGAGTAAGATTGCTCTGAAGTTTACGGTGAGGCCAGCTCTGCAGACTGAGAAGAAAATGGCATCTCTGGACTTCTTATTAGGAGAATACTTCCCACGGCTCCTATATTTTATCAATTAAATCTTATGAACTTAATTGTTATGATCCATACAGTCTGAGCTGTGCTGAATGTAACTGTGCATCTAATGAAATGAAATACATAAGACATTGATGTAAAATGGGAATCTTTTTCTCAGTGTTAAGGTATTTATTAGTCATTGGTCATGCTAACATTCCTTAGAAGACTAAGATGTGATTTTGTGTGTGTGCACATGTGTGTGTCCAGAATAACATAGAAAGAAAGGCAAGAAAAGAAGACATCACAGTCATTATAAAGGACTATCAACATTTCAATGTGGAAGTTACATAGTGGCCCTCAGCTTCCTTTTTGGTTAATGTTGGGATTTTCATTTGTTTGTTTGATTGCTTGTTTGCTTGCTCTTTTTTTTTTTTTTTTTCAAGACAAGGTTTCTCTGTGTAGCCCTGGCTGTCCTGGGACTCCCTCTGTAGACCCACCTGCTTCTGTCTCCAGGATGCTAGGATAAAAGGTGTGGCCCACCACCACAGGGCTTAAAATAGGGATTGTAATGTTGGGTTCTTGTAAAGGAAGTTATTTTGAGGACTATATGAATGAATTTAAATAAAGCGCTTCGAACCATTCCTATCACACTGCTAATGCAACATAAGGGTTTGCTAATGCCATTTTGCTGTTTTCTGGACTCACACATTAGGACTGGGTCATGCTTGGAGCAGTGGGAGCCTATGACTGGAATGGAACGGTAGTCATGCAGAAGGCTAACCAGATTGTCATCCCTCAGAACACCACCTTTCAAACTGAGCCCACCAAAATGAACGAACCTCTTGCTTCTTATTTAGGTAAGGCTTGGATGCAACTGCTAGAATCTTCTTCAAAAAACTGTTCTCTCTAGCATTGTTTTCTCCTGTGTCTGTAGTTATAAACCATGTAATAAAATTGCTTTAAAGATGTTTTGAAAGACCTAGGGAAGCTTTCAGACTTCTGAGGAGCCTTGACTTCTCAAGGTGACAGAAGTTGGGGGTCATCAGCTCAGTGCCTGCTGAGGTGTGTCCAGGGTAAAGAGTAGTGTTCACCGATGTGGGCTGTCTAAGAGTGCCTTCTGCGTCCAATATTTCCTTTAAAACCAAAAGACCTTTGGACCCGCTCAACAGAAAACGAGGTTAGAAAAACCTTGACATTGCCTACATAATATTTATCCTCAATTTCTTTCTACAAGTTCTCACTGTGAAAGAGAATTTTCAATGGCTTTACCATACTGCTTCTTCTTTGAGTTTACGCTATTCCATTTCTATAGCTTCTTCTATTCACATTCAGTAAAATGTAGCACTTAAGCTCAGAAGTTTGTTGGAGTCTGAACACTTGCCACAATAAGAAGATGGGGTGCGTGTATGACGTCACTATTTGCACCAGGCTCAGAACCAGCTGGGGGGGGAGGGAAAAGTGAGGGTCCTCTCATCATTGTGAGGGCACAGGAAATAGGTAGGAGGCTAATCTAAAATGGGAAGGATCCTCCTGATACTGTTCCCCTGTCCTCCCTTAACACACTGGTCCTTAGGTCTTCTTTTGCCCTGCCATTGTTCTCAGTGTTAGGGGACAGTGATAAAGGAAACACCTTGGTCTTGCACTATCCCCTTTTTACCATCACTGTGTTCTTTCAAGGAGCTTTCTACCCTCGAAGCAAGTCCTTTCCTTCCTAAATCCTAGTTTCTGTTTTTTGAGGAAAGCGCCAAGTCTTTCTGGGTGCCTCCACATCTCTCCTTACTCAGAGCTCGTGTGACAGCTGCAGAGGCAGCAGGACTTGGGAGTTGGGGTCTCTGTTGACACAGCAGAAGAGGTATCACAAAGCCTAAGACCCAACAAGGGACATAAACGAAGCTGCCATCTTCTTCCTCACAGAAGTCATCACATTCTCCTCCTCCTCCCAGAAAACAAACAGAATCAAACAACTCAAAGCCCAAATGACAAAAATGATTTAGAGTAAAGATGATTTAGAGAAGACAGACGTGAAAATGCTTCAGCTTCCTCCAAATCTCCAAGTGACTGGAAGCTGGAGCAGGAAGTGTACTGTGTGGGGGAAACAGATGAGAATGCGTGGTCCATGCTGTCAGGCTTGAGCTCGCGCTTCATGCTGAGCTTTAACAGTGAGAGACACACTCAATGTGGTTTCTAAATTAATCATCAGAGGACAAAGCAATTGTGCTCCAGTTACCTGGAGCAGCTCCAACGTGCCAGTCAGGTCCCCTGAAGCTCACACTAGTATTCATTTCCCTGTAGCAAAATACCTGATTCTGGGGTGAATGGGAAAGCACCCACAAATACAGAGTGCCTATGTTGTACCAGAAATATTAGGCAAATTAAAAATGGCAAAATGGATAAGGCAGAGTGAAGCAGGTATTGTTTTGGATGAGAAACAGTCAAGAAACAAGCAGTCCCTCTCGGTGTGCTATGGGCTAAGACGGAGAACTGATAGACAGTGGTGGGGGCCTAGCTCACACAGCCTCCAAAGTTCTTCATAACCAAAGATCTTGGGGCATTGTTATATGTGAAAGACCTTGGAATCAAAATCCAATTTAACCTGAAGCTTCTTTCTTTCCTAGATAGAACAGTTACAGAACATTTATCATCACATGTGTTGGATGAATTTGTAAATGTAAATTATAATTCCTATGATCGTGTGTTTGCAGAAACACAGCAAGGATCATTCTACATTGCCAGAAGTTCACTTTAAGACTCTACCCAAAACAAAACAAAAACAAACTAACAAAATCAAATCCAATGTCCTAGCCCTAATCCCTGGACCTATTAATGTGTGACTTTATGAGACAGAAAGAACTTCCACCTGTAACTATATGAAGAATCCTGAGATACATCATTCTTAGATCTATTGTGTCTTAGGGTTTCTATGGCTGTGGCAAAACACCATGACCAAAAGAGAGTTGGGGAGGAAAGAATTTATTCATCTTACACATCCACATTGTTGTTCACCACCAAAGGAAGTCAGGACAGCAACTCAGAGAGCGCAGGATGCTGGCAGCAGGAGCTGACGCAGAGGCCATGGACAGGAGCTGTTTATTGACTCACTTCCTCTGACTTGCTCAACCTGCTTTCTTATAGAACCCAGAACCACCAGCCCCATGTGCTGGGCCCTCACCCATGGATCACTAATTGAGAAAATGCCTTACAGCTGGATGTCATTGGAGACATTTCCTCAATTGAGGCTCCTTCCTCTTTGATGAGTCTAGCTTGGGTCAAGTTGACACACACAACCAGTCAGTACACACTGCCAGAGTCTAATATGACCAAATGATGAAATAGAAAAATCTTTCTTAGATGTGTTTAGAGGGAGATAGATTTGTAGGAGATGATCGGAGAGATACAGTGTTGTTGGCAATAAAGGAGGAGGCGGGAACATACGTCAGTTCTAGGTCACAAAGGACAAAGAAGTGTGTTTTCTCCACAGTCTTCAGAAAGGAGCATAGCCCCACCTGCCTCTCACTATAGTCCAGAGAGAGAAAGAGCTATGTAGGACTTCTAGCATACAGAATTGCAAAATAAGGCATTTGGAATGATGTTGTAAGCTAATAAGTTTATACTAATCTGTTATAGCATCAGTAGAAAACTAACACAGGTTTGTGGAATATTACAATTTCTAGCACTGATCCTCTTGCTAGCAAGTATTCTGACAGTTGAAGACTGAATGCAGAGCACAAACGTGCTCGACGTGGTCATCTCTACTCTTCCCATACTCACTTACTCGAATTGTTAATTGCACAGTGCAGTATTTTGGAATTCTGGGTTAGGATTCTGTGATCTAATTCTTTCAATCAAAGTCCTAAATCCGTTATTACCCTATGCTTTGAGTTAGTGTTGATTAATGCATGCTTAAATAATTTAAAATTTAAAGATTGAATTGCATATAAGAAAACATTAAAATAGCCTTACTTCTTTATCCACCCCTCTAATCATTCACAACTTAATGAAACTGGAAAAATTACTAGTTGACAACGTACATAGATATAAATAGATGCACATATTTATGGGTCCTCTATGCTGAGGAAAGGAAGGAATTTGCGTATGCTATCTGTAGTATACTAATGTCTTTTTTGTTCATTTTATCACTTTAGTCAAACGTTAAGATATAAGACATTTACCTACAGGTGTCTACTAGGTGTAAGATATCTTTCATATGCTTCCACTAACCCATCCTCAAATGATTTTTTTTTCAAATCTGAAATAAGGGTTTCAAATATTTCATTGTGGATATTGTAAAATCACTAAGAAACTCAGTTCACTGCTCGGAAATCTGGGCGAAAGACAGCTAGAGAGGCCATATGAAATCTTCGGAAGGAAGCAAGCTGAGAGGCCCACCCACTTTGAAATATATGTGTTTATCAATGCAAAGGAGGCAGTGTGAAAAGAAGCATAGGTGTGGCTTCCAGGACAGAGTCGCCCACCCATCTTCTTAGCACCCCCTAACCTGTCTCAGTGTGTACTTAGCCCGTTGAGTCTGGGTTTGGTGGTGAGAATGTGGGTAAATCTGTCATCTCTGTCACCCTCATCCACACTTTCCCTAATATATCCGTACCGTGTTCTCATCACGCCTGACAAACTCGAAAGGAGCAAGACATAAGGTAAAGGCACGATATGAAGATAAGTCATACATTCCTATTCCATCACCACAGCTCTTGCTTCTGTCAAAGAGGTACAAAGCGAGACAAAACTCATCCTTCATAAAGGAAGTAGAAGGTACGAAAACAGATGGAAAAATTCACCAAGGATAATATACCTAAGAGATGTTGTTCCTTTAGCATTTTTATAAACATATTACTTCTACAAAAGAAGAATTATTTAACTTATAGTAAAATAGGTACTACTTAAATTAAAAATATGATCTCTCTCACAGCTGGAAGTGGCTCTCTGTGGCTCACTTCCGAATCACCCTTGTCTTCTCCAGTAACAAACCTCTTCCGGCTATTAGAACATTGCTTCCTTCTGCAGAGATCAACCCTATGTGTAACGCGAGTTACCCACTGATTTAGCTCCATTCTATACAGATACAAAATACAAAATTCTTTTCCTTCAGAAATAATAATAATCTGACTTAAAGCCACAATGCAAACTCTTTTCCTAGCTGGCCAAGAGTGATCTCTTCGTTATGCATTTGAGCCAGAACTCCCCTCAAAAATCATGCATATCAAGATACTCAAGACACTGTATTCATCATTAAAAATAACATCTGAGAAACTCCCCAGACCATCCAGGCTATGAATATCTGAAAAGCCACCACAGATCTGAATAGTGACTTTACTGTTGTACTGTGGGTCCTCCCATCTCCGCAGTGACGGACTTATAAGTGGGCCCAAGGCCTCAAAAGGGTGAATGCCCAACAAGGGTGCGGAACTTTTGCTGCACCTGTATAAAAATATATAAGGTAATGGCAAACTTGGGAGTTGTCCATGCGATCCCTGGTTACTGAGCTAAATCAACAGAGGCAGCTATGATGCGTGCATGAGGGCACAGAGCCTGTGATCAGATTGACCCATGCGTGAGCTCGCTCTGCCATAACAGAACGATGCTGACTGAACTGGAACGAGGTGTGCTTAAACCTTAAGTGGAGGTGGCCTGGGAGAGAAAGAAAAATAGGAAAAAAAGTTGCATGGCTCATGAGAAAAGTCAACATAAAACAATACATGCAGATGAAAGTAGAAGCAGATATAAAAAGTCACATTTTACAGAGCACGGAGAAAGTGAGATGAGTAGATGTGTGTGGGGGGGAAACCCTCATTTTTATTAAAAAAAGAGTTAAAAATTATAGCATTGAACTGTTGTTAGATAACTTACAGTCATGCAAATATCCACATCTATAAAATCATAGTACTCATATTCGGTACTTGGGGAGCTGTAATGAAACAAAACTGCTCGCATACAGCAGTTCATAGAATAACCCTAGTCTGAATGTCATGGAAGCAACTCACCTCACATTGTAAGAATGAGGGAAATTGATCCAGCAATCTATTATTTTAAACTTATTGTAAAAAAAATATTCAAAAGAAGGAAAAAAAGTTTTAGTGCAAAAATTTTTAGAACAGACAAAAAACAAAATAACAATAATAAAAAATACCCAAATCCCATTATCCCATCAGCAAATGGCCAGGAAGTAAAGGCAATACCTCTATGATACAATACAAACCACCTTCATCCATTTCAATTTGCAGTGTAGAAATTTGGTTAGCAATGCAGGAGCATAATTTGCTTTCTGTCATCCTGAGTATATTAAACTATGAGTGTTGATATTGCAGCTTCTAAAGCAGTGTTTCTAAACCTTCCTGATGATGCAACTCTTTAATACAGTTCCTCATGTGGTGACCCCCAACCATAAAACTATTTTCATTATCACTACACAGTTGTAATTTTGATACTGTTATGAATCATATCTATGTTTTCTAGTGATCTTAGGCAGTTCCTGTAAAAGAGTCATTCCACCCCAAAGAGATTACACCCCACAGTTTGAGAACCACTGATCTAAATAAAATATAATTGATTTGCTCTAACATGGTGGCCGGAGGATTTTAAGGTGGGCGTGAGTGTGCATGGCTGTGCACACTTGCATGGAGGAACCTTCTCCCCTTTTCCATCATCTCTTTTGTAGTATCACTTGCATCTGTAAACAATGAAAGATTCGGTTTGGGGAAAACCAGCCTTTCAGAGCCATCAGCTGTGAGAGAAACGGGAAGCACAGTAAAGGCTTCTCACCAGCACAAAATGCAAGAAAATACACAATGATTAGACTAACTAAGCATCTAAAGTAAGTCATGCTGTATTACCTAGGACTCTGAGGGTCCAGGTACACTCTGGGATCTCTCTTTGGTCAGGTTACACAGTGAACTCTGCCACGCTCCCTGGAGACGTGCTCTATATCGCTGGACAGCCTCGGTACAATCACACGGGCCAGGTCGTCATCTACAAGATGGAGGATGGGAATGTCAAAATTCTCCAGACACTCAAGGGAGAGCAGGTAAACTTGAGATAAATTGTTCTGTGTCATTTGTATATCCTCTGTGACTTTTGACCTAGAAGTTAAAAATCCCAATTATTCAAAACCCGTTGTGTAGAAGGCTTTCTATTTGATTCTTTGGAGGGGTGTGAAGTAGTCAAAACTTAGATGTCATAAGCACAACAGCTGGAATGAGGAAGAGGTAGCTTTATACATATATTAGATGTCACCTGCAGTTTTATTCAAACTATACGAGAAATACTAAGATCTAAAACATTAAGAATTATGAGAGGGCGGTTGCAGGGAACATTCACAAGAAGAAAAGTGGCCTTAAGTTATGATTGGTACTGGAAACCAATAAGGGATAAACTTTATGCTGGCTCTAAAAGGAAAGATGGGAAATAGATGAGAAGATTGAGGGGAAAGACTTAAAACTGTGTCAACATTTAAGTGTCCAATTCAGCGCATCAGGTCATACTGTAGGGAATGGGAAATTTTATGCAACATGTAAAACCGGAAAATTCTTTAAAATATCCTTAAATATTAAAAGTTGTCTAGGAAACTGCACATACAGTAGGCAAATGTTAATAATTTTACTGCATTAGACTGAAAAGTATTGTGATTGTGCTGCTCAGTGTTTAGTTTTGAGCAGTAATTTGAGTAACTTTTGTCCTTTTTCTTCTCATGGTTTTGTGGGTTTTCCAAGCATCCCACAGTGAGAGTTCTTTAACTTCATTCTGCCATATGCAAGGATGTTCTGCTCAGTCCTTGGTAGGCAGATCTGAAATCAACCTTCCTCCTTATGCCGTCATAACCCGCAGCCAGGTATCAGGAATCACACTGAGGAGGTCTAGAAGTGACCCGAGTGTTAAAGCCCTGAGCCCTAGAGGAACAGTGTCCTTTATGGTAGCATAACCATAGCTCAAAGGGGCTCTGCAAAAGGCCACCACAGTCTCAGAAGCCACATAATACACAAAGAGCTTTCTTCCAATTCCACCCAGCCTCAATGCAGCATCCCATTCAAGGATATTTTCACCCACATCAGCATGGCTCAGCAGTGCAGGAAGGCTGTCCTCAGCCGACTCCTGAGGCATCCCAAAGTATGGCAGAGGTAGTTCCTCACGTTCAGGTGAAAGGATTCTATTAATTTAGCCATATATGCATTCAGAAACTCATGAACAATAAAACAGCTATCACTGTAGCTCAAGGTGGCATTCGAACCACCTGAAATGGTTTAGCAACATTATGAAATGCAAAGGGAAGAGGGACAGTGGTTTAAGTCGGCCATAAGTGAAGCCGAAGAATTAGAAAATGCTATTTGTTGTTGTTGTTGACAACTGAAGTCTGATACCATTCTGAAGCTGTCTGCAAGTATAAGGGAATATAAAAATATGAAACAAACATTCTTATGGTAAGTAAAGGGGGATGTCATGGATGCTATTTAAATAATAATAATAATTTCTGTTCTAAGCCTGAGATTCTTTCAAAAAGCTTGTGCCATGATTACAAGGTAAACCATTCTTGAGTTGGGGTAACTAGAGAACATTAATTATTATACTTAGACATGTTTCCTGTGACAACACAAAGTCTAATGACCAAAGCTGCTGGGAATAAGACTGAGGAAGTTGGGAAACCGTGGACCTTGGAAGTTCATGAACTCACTCTGAGCTGCCGAGGGCCAGTGACTCTAGAAACGAATACCCAACAGTGTAAGGACTTGGGGATTATTTTTTTTGGCTTTTTAAAATGTATAATTAGTTCAAATTATAAACTTTTCAAATGTCTGTGCAGTTGTACCTTAAAGGATCACCGAAAGAGCTTTATAAAATGCTTCCTCGCATTCATTTCCAGCCTGGCAAAGGAGACGGTCAGTGCACAGAGAACACACTGGGGAAGCACCTCCATCTAGCCTTAGAGAATCCAAAGACGAATACAGGCCTGACCTTTAGCGCAGGACAAAATTTAGGAGATGAAAGGACAGAAAGAAACTTGCAAGGATGAAAACCAAGTGTTGTTTATAGTGAGCATGGTAGCTTCTGTGATTTCATCCCCGCCTCTTCTGTCTTGTGTCCTAGATCGGCTCCTACTTTGGTAGCGTCTTGACAACGATTGACGTTGACAAAGATTCTTATACTGACCTGCTTCTCGTCGGGGCTCCCATGTACATGGGGACAGAGAAAGAGGAACAGGGCAAAGTGTATGTCTACGCTGTGAACCAGGTAACAGCATTCGAGATTGGTGAATCCAAAAAGACCCTTCCCTTCAGTTCCCACTAATGCAGCTGGACTAGCTTTCACTTGCTTGAGGGGAGAAAAAGATCTAAGTTTGCAAGGCCCAGTCAACTTCACAGTTTCAAAAGGAACATTTAGAACCCTAGAAAACTACTTTCAGATTTTAATTATGTTTTGCTTGAAAATATGAAATACGCTTTTTGTTTGCTTTTGTTGTTACTACCCAGTTTTGTTTTGTCCTTTTGTAAAAACTGGAATATACAGGAAAAATATGGCAAATGCAAATGTCACTCACCTAGTACACAATCCTGCTCATAAACCTATTCAAGAGCCTGCGTAGGTTGGAGGCTTACACATTTACCACGGTGACAGACAACGGTACCAAGCCCTTCCTGGGAGACAGTGTGGGTTTTGGAACGCTTTGCCAGGCGAAGGGAGATTCTGATTTCAATCCTAATTTTAGACATCATTTGTTTGGAGAAGTAATTTTTGCCTTCATGGCTTGTTTTGTGTTGTTTTTTAATTCTTATTTTACCTCATACTAATTATTTTAAATCACAAATTGCATACCTTTCTTCCTATCTCTTTCTTGGCTTTCTCCCATGTGTTTGGGAAAAGAATTTATGTACTCTCCCTCCCTCCCTCTTTCCCTCCCTCCCTCTCTCCCTCCCTCCCTCCCTCTCTCCCTCCCTCTCTCTGTCCCTCCTTCTCTCTGTCCCTCCCTCTTTTTCCAATAAAAGAGTGTTCTTTGTTAGCATTGTATATCTTTCCCTCTACTCCAAGCAACTTTTGAAGGTTTGCATTTTGAGCAGAGTAAATTTCGTCCTTGTCTTCGGTGGAGAATGAACATTGTTGGGAAAGCAGGGCTGGGGACACAATGGAGGTTTTCATATTTACTTCTTTAATAGGTCGAAAACATGCTACTAATTATACCCTTGGCTTCATTAAGAAGAGCCCGTTGGAATTCTGAGCATGCCTGCTCTCCAGGGCTCCTTTGGCATTCCTACCTTTTCCTATATTTTACAGGTTTGCCGTTGGTATTCCAATGGTTACTTTGTTAGGTTGGTTCAGCACGCTCTTAAAAACAGGCCTACTCCTCTGTAGCAGTGTTGGGAACACTTAAGCATTCTGTTTGTCTTCCCTCCAGACAAGGTTTGAATATCAAATGAGCCTGGAACCAATTAAGCAGACGTGCTGTTCATCTCTGAAGGATAATTCATGCACAAAAGAAAACAAGAACGAGCCCTGCGGGGCCCGGTTTGGAACAGCAATTGCTGCTGTAAAAGACCTCAATGTGGATGGGTTTAATGACGTGGTGATCGGGGCTCCTCTGGAGGACGACCACGCAGGAGCTGTGTACATCTATCATGGCAGTGACAAGACCATAAGGAAGGACTATGCCCAAGTAAGACACAAGGTCCCCCTAGGCTCTCACTCTTCCCTGCCCAGGGGTCTCATCTGTCTTTTCCACAGCTCATACCTTACTTTGTTTCTTTATTCTGACTCTTTGGGGAAGCTAGGTAAGTCTTTCTCCTGTGTTCTTTCTTGAAAGAATTAGTTAGCATTTTATGCTGCTGTCTGTGACTATTTGCCTGCCTTCTTGAACCTGATCATTTGAAATGGTAAAATAAAAGAACACAAGAACGCCTGGTGATAATTTGATTTGACACCTATAGTGCGTTTAACCCCAAAGAGTAAGGGAGCAATAATAGTGTCATTTAGAGCCGGGTGGTGGTGGCACACACCTTTAATCCCAGTGCTCAGGAGGCAGAGGCAGGTGGATCTCTGGAGTTCAAGGTCTTCCTGGCCTATAAGAGCTCCAAAGCTACAGAGAAACCCTGTCTCGAAAAACCAAAACATAAAAAAAATAAAAAAAGTGTCATTTAGTCAATAAAGGAGATGAGATTGTGTTGTTTTTCTTTTTCAGTACCCATATTGTTATTTAACAAAATTATATTAAATTTATAATTATAAATTAATATTATATATTTTCATCAAATTAATATGGGTTTCTGAGGTTTAGAGCTTTTATTTTCCAAGTAATCCTTCTTGGAAAACTTGTAAATGATTAATCTGGACCTTCAGGGGATTTGTGTTGTTCTTGTTTTAAATTTATTGATAGTTAAGCAGTTTGACATTTATTGACCTAAACTATAAATTTAATTTCTAACTGCATAAGAAAAAATATTCATTCGCATAAATGTTTAACACATCATAGGCAAAAGAGAGTTTAGAGAAGTTGTAATGTAATGGGCAGTTTATAATCATATTTAGTTAAGCAGTGAGTGATTATGAATAGATATATTATAATTCAACAAAACAGCACTCTTTAGAATTTAAGCCATGAAGAGAAGCCAGACATTAGCTATTTATTTTTACATTTCAATGGTCTCTTTTATTTTTGTAGCCAACAGAATACTCAAAACCTACTTATGTAATACTTAGTTAACTTTTTATAAGTTATAATGACATTAAATTAATAGTGAACAAAATAAAAGGCTTATATAAGTAACAACACTCCCGTCCATTTGACAAATGATTTGTTTTGGTTAAAAATCTGTGTGGGATTATATACTTAACTAGTGGCAGGCATTGGGACATTAACCACTTTGGGGCATTGGGGAACCAGGAAATACACACAAAGAGGTTTCTTGTATTTTGTTGCTTTGTTCTTTCAGTATGAATCCTGCAGGTCCAGTGGATGGCATTTGGAGCAAAGAAAGATGTTTAATTGTCATAAGTAATGCATTTTTAAAGGACTGGCAAATCAAAATGCAGCTATAAACAAATTAACCAAACAGTATTAGAGTTCAGTTGTTTTCGGTGGAAAGTGCTTTCCCAGGGCACAGGCAAGGGTGTATTCACCCACTTCCGGAAAGGCAGTGTAACCCAGAATCAAGCAGCATTAGCTCCTTCGGGACTGATGGGGCACCTAGCTCCTGATTTGTTTGCTGAAGAATTCTGGGAATATTTCTCGAGGAGACATATCACATTTCCACATCAGTTTTTCCTACTTGACTTCTTCCCTTTTGTTACTTAAAAAGAATCGAGAAGGAAAAGAATACTTAAAGTTGAGGACGAGTCTGTTAGTCCTGTCTCCCTGCCGACAGGGGCTATCAAAATGGTATCTGCTCGGACAAACACTGAGCTTCAGAGCACAGGAAAATCACTTTCCACGGAAGGTGAGGTGCACAGGTGCACACGTGAGCATTCAAGAACCGCGTAGTCACGGTGCCTTCCTTACATTGGGGTGGATGTGAGTAGAGATGCGTGTTTTAGGACAGTTTTTGAATTGTCCCATGCAGTCATCTGTTTGTCCTCTTGCATATACATTGCAAAACAATGAATGTGTTTTCAAAGGTTCCAGGACCTTAGACTATATCTGTTTATTAGAATTGACAAAGAAGTGTAAATGGAGCCTGTGGCTCAGATTTCCACTTGAGCAGTAGACAGAAGGACATTATACATCAGCATGCCTCTCTCTGAGTCTCTGACCCTGACATGACAGTCTGGGCTATAGGAAGAACAATTTCCTTTGGGGCTATCTCTGTGTTTTCTCTTGCTTCCACTCAGGGCCCTCTCAGTCCCCAAAGGAGCTTTACTTCCAACTTTATGCACTAATCCAAATTCTCAGATTTACTCAAAACTATTTTGAATGGGTCTCTTCCACCATCAACCTGTCTGTTGGGATTTTCACAGCGTATTCCATCAGGTGGGGATGGCAAGACCCTGAAATTTTTTGGCCAGTCTATCCATGGAGAGATGGATTTAAATGGTGATGGTCTGACTGATGTGACCATCGGAGGCCTCGGTGGAGCTGCCCTCTTCTGGTATGTATGTTATAACATCTGGTTATGCAACTGGCGGCATTTTCCATGATTCTAGACCACATAGTATGAATAGAACTCTTGTCATATCAAACGTCTATTGTACTGGCAAGATGCAAGTTATCCAATGGGTTGATGCATCAGGGAATCCCAAGAACACAGAAGCTGAATAGGAGTGGGTAGAATGAACTCTTAATTTGGTTCTCAACTATGTACTTGGCCCTTGGGGATTCTTGCTTATCCACCTCTCCTGCACCAGGGTTCCATCTGTTGCCGTGTTGTTCCTATGTGGGTGGTGTGAGTGAGAGTTTCTGGAAAGGAGCTGTGTCTGCAGATCCTAACTATCTGGGTTCAGTGGCCAAGGAGCCTAGCTGTATCAGTGAGCTGTTCAGAGAAAGACTTTTCAGGAAGAAAGATGGAGGCCGGTGGAAGAGGAAACCTCACATCGGCCTCCATTCTCCACATGCACTTCAGGCACACAAGGAGGAAAAAAACAACAGAAAAGAAACGAAAACTCTAATAGAAGAGGATAAGTGCAACATGCCATATGCCTTCACTGGTAGAGTAAATTGCCATTAAAATGTAAAGGCGGGCACTCTGGATGCTTCCCAGTCCAGACAGACAATGGGAAAAGTACAAATTTTATCATGCCGCTTGGAACAGTGCATAATTTAAAACACTCTTCTTTCCTTCCTGGAGTTTTCTGTCTAATATTTTTGGGCCCAGGCGATCTGCCCATGAGTAACCGAAACCCATGGGAAGCCAAGCCATGGGTAAGGAGCGGGGACTACAGTGTGTCTGATGATTAAAGCTAACTTAGCAGTTACATGAAACAGCAGACTCTCACAGGGTCTCGAACATAGCTCTTCCTCCAGGAAACCAAAGCAAGGCCCCATCTTCAAGAACAGAGAGGTGTTCTAGTTTTGATGAAAGCCAGCAGGGTCCGGCTAGTTTCCTAGGTGCCTTTGAACCGTTCCCCAATTGGAAGCAAACTTAGAGATCCCCCAATACTATTTTGATTCTGAGCTTGCACCTGGCCAGTTGGTTCCATTTTAAGTCTTCTGTCTTTGAACCAAATGTCTGAGATGGTTCTAAACAACAGGGGTCTGCTAGGAGATGAGATGCTATGGTTTGTGTATCAAGCAGTCATTAGAGAACAATAGCCTGAAAGCACACAACAGTACACAGAGGAGATTGGCCTCTGATGCACTGTCCCTGCCCAGCCCAGCTAAATGCTACCGTGTGTGAGTAATCCTGTTGTTTATGCGTTTGCAGGGCCAGGGATGTGGCTGTAGTTAAAGTGACCATGAGTTTTGAACCCAACAAAGTGAATATTCAAAAGAAAAACTGCCGCGTGGAAGGAAAAGAAACAGTATGCATAAACGCTACAATATGTTTCTATGCGAAATTAAAGTCTAAAGAAGACTCAGATTACGAAGCTGGTAAGCATCATGATTGCAGCAAGTACTCTGGGGCAGAAGAGAATGTGTTGGCTCCAGCATGAGGACCTCTCCCCAGTGTCATTAACTTTTTTAGCTCCAAGCTTTTGCCCTGTGAGCCTGTTGACCCCTGAAACCACTCCTCTAGGAGGAACCATTCTGGAACCTAGTAAATTCTGCAGCAGAAATTGCAAGTTAGAAAGCACTGACTACGAAATTCCATGCTTTTCCTGTGCCTCCCCATATATTTATATTATATACACTCTTCACAGGGAGCGTTTTAAAAGGTCTGTAAATGAGATTGTTTGAAAAAGAATCCTCTCCCTTCTCCTGCCCCCTGCTGGGGAAGACTGGTATTACAGATGGCCTGACTGCTTCACACCTAGTCCAAGTTTCTCAGTGAGAACGTCGAGATGAGGCCCTTGTTTATGGCCAGACTTATTCTGTGTGTGGCCCTTGGGTGTGTAGTACCAATCTGTGTGTCCCCTTTGCCTTATGCTCTGAACTGTCTAGGACAGTCTTCAATGATGTTGAAATATGTTGGGGTCAAAGCTAGAAGGGCTTATTTTGTAGAATTTTATGTTTTGGATATAATCTAAGTTGGCATGTTTCTACAAAAAGGTAAAAATGCCCTTTGTTTATTTTTGTCTCTATTGAACCTAATATAAAAACAAACAGTATCCCAGGCTGTTTGCCAACATTTCTAAACTAAAAAAAATTTATCTTGAACACAAATTTAGTAAATTCAGACTTGGTAAATTTAGTAAATTCAAACCACAATTCACATGTATGTTCATAATTTATGTATGTGAGTGTGTGTATATGAGTACATTACACACAATTATGACTTAAATGTTAAATGCATGGTCATGTCAGAGAGCCACTGCATAGGCTTTCAAGGTTATTTCCACGATCGCCTCTATGTCTACACTGTAGCAATATAGGTACTCTCCGTGTAGAACCCTTTATCTATTCATCTGCTCGAGAGCTTTTACTGCAATGTTAATTGGAGTAGGATCACAGGAAAGTCGTTCCCAAATAAACATGTCTGTCCAATGTCCCTTCCTGTTCATAGATTTGCAGTACCGCGTCACCCTCGACTCACTGAGACAGATATCCCGGAGTTTTTTCTCTGGAACTCAGGAAAGAAAGATTCAAAGAAATATCACGGTTCGAGAATCAGAATGCACTAGGCACTCCTTCTACATGTTGGCAAGTAAATCATGTATTACAGCTGCCTTATTCCAGGTTGAGAGGCTGGGGGGCACGGCTGTGTAGTTGTCCCCCTCAGAAGTTATTCGGAACTGAGAACTGATGGGTCAGAACTTGTAGAAAATTTGATGAGCAGCAGACAGATCTGGCTCCAGTGTGCAGACACTGACTGCAGCCTTGTGCACAAGGGCAGCGTATGAGCTGTGTCCAGGGACCAGAGCTAAGAGGAATGAACTAGCTTTAAACATTACCCAAACCCTCTGGATTGCCCTAGGCGTTTTAGCATTTGCTGTGGAACTGAAGGGGATGCGGTGTATATCCCAGCTGCCCCAGGGTCTGAATGACTATGGGCAAGTCATTTAGTCTCAGAGGCGCTGTGTAAAATAAGACTCCTCATAGCTACCCACCTTAGAGAGCAATGAGATAGCTCACAGCAATGTATATGAAGACCGTGGTTTATGACATCAAAAATGATGGTTCTTACTGAAATGGAAAACATTAATCATGTTCACATCGTTTCCATATCTATGCATTGTAAAATTTTATACGTTTAGATGTATATGAGTGAAATACAGGTGCATTGGGTGAGTCTGTCCTTAAAGCAAGAGAGACGCTTTCCAAGAAGTGAGTACTGGCATGGGTCTCAAGAACAACAATATTTTTATTGTGTAGCTCAGGGTGGTATATTCAGGCAGGGGGGCTACCGGGGGAGGGGGACTCCAGCAAGTCCCTCTATGGAGCTCTAGGGGAGTGACCTGTCATTCTGGAGCAGCCGTTTCCCAGCTATTATCCTTGTCAAAATGGAAAAGCTATACCACTTCAGCAAAGCAAAGGCCTCCTGAGGTATGACGTCAGTGATCAGGAAGGTTCCAGTAAACTAGAGGGGCAGGAGGATGCTCCAGCAGAGTCATAAGATCCAGCAAAGCTGATCCCACTGACAAATGTTCTGTTTCACCTTGTAGGATAAGCATGACTTCCAGGACTCTGTGAGAGTGACTTTGGATTTTAATCTCACCGACCCAGAAAACGGGCCCGTGCTGGATGATGCTCTGCCAAACTCAGTCCACGAACACGTGAGATAAACTTACAATGTCTGCTTTTGGGCGTATTAGAAAATCTAAAAACACATAGGCACATAATTCAAATCAATTGTGTGTTAGAGAGAGGGAGAGGAGAAGAAAGAGACAGAGAGAGAATTGGACAATTCTAGACTTCTCCCAGTCCCTCTAACTTCCCTGCTGGGGTTGAAGGGAACTATAAATAAACAATTGGAAAAGCATTTGACATAAGAAGCACGAAGTTATGAGACGCAGTTTAGAAATAACGATGCGCTCATACTGGACCTCATACTTGGGCCACAGCTAACCCTTAGTCAACAGTGTAGGTTCATCCCTGGCCTTCCTGGCGGAGGCCTGTGGTGTCAAAGCTTGTGTCTTAATCACTGTTCTAATGCTATGCAGTGACATCATGACCAGGACAACTCTTAGATAAGAAAGCATGTAATTGGGGGCTTGCTTACAGCGTTAGATGGCTAGTTAGTCCATGATCATCGTGGGGAGAAACAGAGAGGCGTGGCCCCGGAGCAGTAGCTGAGTACTTCCCATCCTTGTCTGCAGGAAGCAGGCAGAAAGGAAGAGAGAGAGAGAGAGAGAGAGAGAGAGAGAGAGAGAGAGAGAGAGAGAGATTGACTTGGGCTCTTAAACCTCAAAGCCCACTTCCAATGACAAACCTTCTTTACCAAGGCCACACCTCCTAATCTATCACAGACAGTCCCACTAACTGGGGACCAAGCATTCCAATATGGAAACCCAGGGAAGCCATTCTCAACAAAACCTCCACAGCTTTGGACATGAAAAAGCAGAGCATATTTGCTTCCTGTGGGCACAACGTTGCCCCCAAAACCGAAGAGATGGGAAGAGACTGTACTGCTCTGCCTCTGTTCCGCTCCCAAAGTTCACTGGTACACATACATCTGAGAGCGACCGAGGGAACAGAGGGGAAAGCATGTCACGTGGATAGCCATATGGAGAAAAGCTGTAGAGACGGAAAGTTCATTTTCCCCATTCATCCTCCTTCCAAACTCCCCCACGTAGCTGCGGCTTTTAAGTCGCGCCTGAAAGACGGGGTGATTTTCCACCCTGTTTGCAGTATGGCTGGATGATAGTATGTGTGAGGATACTGAGCCACCAAAGGGGCGGAAGATGCTTGCCACTGTAGCTGAAACCAAAGCGCAGAGGTGAAGGTGATGATAGAGCAGACGGCTGGACTCACGGGCCAGAGTGAGATCTTCCGGGATTTGGTGCCACCACCCGGATTATAGACGTTTTCACGGACAGTGTGGTGCTGTCGACTGTTTTAATTGAGCTCAGTGGGTACCAGATGCATGCTGCTTAAAAACTACAGCTGCCGCAATGTGTTAAATGGTTGAAGGGTACGGAATGCCGGAAGAAAAGGCTGCTTTAACACGAGGAGGAGATGAAGAGGGGCCAGGGGACTTGGAAGATACAGAAAGAGGCTAGGAAAGACATGTGTGTGATGATAGACTGGATCAGGGGAAGGTGAAATTTAAAGAGAAGAATCAAGTGAAGAAGCTTCCAGATACGTGGCTAAACCATTTTCCTGCCATGGCTTCTTCAATATTCCCTTCTTTTTAGTAGGAAGTCATTTAACTGAAGCTGTGTAGAGTTAGATCTTGGAGTTCTTGACTTGCAGTTTGGAAACTGTCCTTCACGAGGAAACAGATGCCAGTGTGAAATACCTATGAAATCTACCTTTTTTTAAAGGTCTTGAAAATTAAGACTACAAGTCAACATTTATTCTTTCTCCTATAAAGCCAGCAGTAAATGTAAAACCCCTTAAGACTTCAGCCGTGCAGTCAACTTTCTTGTTACGTTCTCTCTTCCCTGGGTGCTACGCCATTTCTGTTACACAACTTAATAGGTGGTTTTCAGTGATGTTTAACTACACTATGAAATATCTGTGCCTGTGCCCCTTTCAGATTCCCTTTGCCAAAGACTGTGGAAACAAGGAAAAATGCATCTCAGACCTCAGCCTGGACGTGTCCACCACAGAAGCCAGCCTGCTGATTGTCAGGTCCCAGAATGACAAGTTCAATCTCAGTCTCACGGTGAGGAACAAAAGAGACAGCGCCTACAACACCAGGACAATAGTGCGGCATTCCCCGAATCTGATTTTTTCAGGAATTGAGGTAAACTTGCTGTTTTTCACTCATTCTAATCATGGTAATTTAATTGAACCTCTTTTTCATGCCACTGAACTAATTAATTTTATAACATTGATTTGAGAAGAGCAGAAAGGATTTTTTGTTAAGTATCAGAATACACTAATGGTCATAATTGCAAGCTTTTAAGGTATTTAAAACTGTTATTTAATGCATGTGGGTATGTTGCCTACGTGTATATCTGTGCACCATATGTGTGCCTGGTATCTAGCACCACGGAGGACAAAAGAGGACGTTGGATCCATGAACTCAAGTTACAGACCATTGTGAACTGCCATATGGGTGCTTGGACTCAAACTCAAGTCTTTGGAAAGACCAGCCTAGAGTAGCCAGTGCTCTTAACCACAGGGCCAGCTCTCTGGTCTTCACCTCCCACCAAGCTTTTGTTTTATCTCTTTGGAGAGGATTTTCTTTTCTTGTATTTAATATTTTGAGTACTTAAGAAAGATAGCTGATAATTCAAAATTTCTGTATTTCGCAGTCATCAAGTCAATGAAATTGAAATTCAGTCAAATAAAATATATAATAATCAAAGCTAAAACCATTTAACAAAGATGCAAAGAGGAATTTATCTGTTGAAAGAAATTTCCATTGAGAAAATCAAGAAATTGTTTCTTCCTATGAAAAAGTTCGAAACAAACATTTCTTACTTTAGTCAAAGATATCTGTTAGATGACATGTTTTATTTTTATTTATAAATAAATGGTACATCTTGGCAATAACATCTGAGTATCTAACCTTCCATTAATCTGACAATAATCCCTTGCATAAAATGCTGGATCATTTGTCAGTTTTTCCAAATTTGAATTTAGCTTGTATTCTGATTCCCAAATGTATCCCCAAGTTAAAATTTTGTGTATGACTAATTTCAAAGTATTTTGATTCACATTAAAATAATCATGCCAATGTGAATATTTTTATTTATATTAAAAACCAATACCTTTAGGTCTACAAATGAGTTAAATAATGGAGAATTTACTTAGTATGCATGAGACTCTGGATTCAATCTCCAGAACTGTAATACACTCACACATTAATGTGTAGCATTAAAACATTGCTTTCTAGTTCCCATCAATTTTAATTGTTACTCTCATTTCACTCCATTTGTTCTGATATCATTTGGGGATGTAGTAACTAAGATATAGGGATCATTTGTTACAATAATATTTTGGTTTTAGAACGTTATTATGAATATGAAATAATTGCAGAAATGCAACATGTAAATGTAATGTAGAGAGATGTCTGTTGTTGATGTACTTTCTCTGAAAATGGAGCTGTGTTAAAATGTATCTTCTCCAACTGGCTTTCTGGCCATAGCAGACAAGCAGGAATACCCATAGTGAATATCTGTGGCCATGGCAAAGTGGCAGGAATATTCACAGTGAATATCTTTGGCCATGGCAGAGAGGCGGGAAGAATACCTACAGTTCATAGTTAAGGAGGTCCTTGACCTTGTATTAAGGCCACCCTTTCTTTAGTTGTATTGAGTGTTGGGTGGAGTCAGGAGGTGGGTCCTGGTGTTTGCAGTTAGAACCTCGTTCTTGTTCAGGGCTCCATACTCCTGCACCTACCTGTGTGATGCTCCACCAGTGCAGATGTATGGGCGAGGCACCCCCATTGCAGTTTTCTGTCCATTGGTGTTGTTGGTACTCAGTTACCCTGACTACTCATGCCAGACAAAGGTGTGCTTTGTCCCTCAGGAACCCCCAAGTGATGGTTTCAGCTGTCCGTGAACTCTGAAATAGGCAGTTCTTGGTGCTGTGCGTCTCCCAGCAAAACCAAGAGACAAATCCTGACAAGGCAGTTGCTAACACATAGCTGGGAAAATTCTAAAATGATCAATATAAATCATTTTATATTTAATGTTTTTCTTCTCTACATCTTTTTATTTTCCATTTTAGGGGATCCAAAAGGATAGTTGTGAGTCCAATCGAAATATCACGTGCAGAGTGGGCTATCCTTTCCTGAGGACAGGAGAAACGGTGAGAATCCTGGGTCAAACAAAAGTAGCCATTGCCAGTCAGTGGTGATATACTCAAAGATAAACACATAAATCCTTATAATGGGTGAATTGTGATGATACAGGCTAGACACTTTGGGTGCAAAATGCTTTTAGAGTATGATTCCTGTGTCTCTGTAAAGTCTGTACCCTGGAATTTCATCCCCAGTGTGACAGCGGTAGGAAGCGGTGCCTGAGGGACTGTGGCTCCACAAGAGGCTTAAGAGATTTGTCTCATCACATGGCATACAGTGTCTCCAGAGCAGGCCACCCTACACTCCAGTCTTCTAGGGCTTTCGCCTTGGAGTTCCCAGATTCCAGAGTGATGAGAAGGAAACCTCCAGTGCTTATGAATTACATAAATTAACAATCAAATTATGTCATTATAGAAGCTCAGGAAGACTAAGATGTAATCAAATGCTAAACGTTTAATAAGTCCTATTCAAATACAGGCGCTAAATCAATAATAGATAAACAGATGCACCATTGCACGTTCCAGCCAGTAGTGAATGAGAGCTCTAATTTCTCCACGATGATGATGATGATGATTGTTCTGGTGAATGTGAAGCAATGTTTTACTGTAACTTAGATTTATATTACCCTAGCAGCACGCGGTGACATTTTGAGTAACTTTTCATCACACACACAGATACACACACACACACACACACACACACACAAACACACACACACATGCATACATGCATACACACATGCATACTCTTGCTGTCTTTGGAGAAATACCTGCTCCCATACATTTTTATTGAGACAGGGTCTCACATTGGAGCCCAGGCTAGTCCTAAGCTTATAGTATAGCCCAGGATATGAACTCTCAGCAGTCCTCCTGCCTCTGCCTCCTAAGTGCTAGGACTGCAAGCATAAGCCACCGTGTCGCATTCTGCCTCTGTTTTTAAATTTGGCTGTCTTTTGTGCTATTACATTGTAGGTGTTCTTCAAATAGTCAACATTCAAGTCTCTTACCACATACATGATTAGAAATTCTTAGTGTTTTTTTTTCCCAAGAATTAGATGATTTTTGCTTACTCTTAGGTCTGTGATCCATGAGAAAGAACTAGGTGATGTGCACTAAGGGAGCCCGACATTTGGCATCCGAGTAGCCAGTTTCCCTGCACCATTCAAGGACAGCATGGAATTTAAATATTTCATCCTCTATCCAACAATTCCTTGTGCTTGTGATAAAAGCTTAAATCAAAATATTCTCTTAGGTTCTACAAAGGGTGATGGGAGGAATTTGCAAGCAATTTCAAATTGAGTTTCATGCTTAGAATATTCTTGGGTTCAAGATACAGACTTTCATTTAAGTATTTTGGGTTCATATGGATATAAAGCAAGCATTTTATCAGGCCTGCATCTCTGCCATGGAGAATACGAAGGGTCAAGTACCCAGGCTAGGTGTGGAGGTTAAAGAGAGATAGGGAAGAACCACCCAATAAAGGTCCCTTTACTAGAATGGAGAGCAATACTCCAAGGCAAGAGAAAAGCCATCTTCCTTAAAAGAACTCACTTTCTTCTTTTGAAATGTAAATTAAGATTATATATTGGAGAAAAGAAAATTCCATATGTACTATGATACAGCCGTGCTAACCTCACAGCCCCATGCCATCTGGGACTTGTTGACTGAGTTTTCTGTCCTTCCCAGTCCTGCAGCCGTTTAGTCCCATATAAATACACCAAGGTCTACATTAATTTTAAACTGATTGGCCCAGTAGCTAAGGCTTCTTTTTAATTAATTCTTATATCTTACATCAGCCCATAATTCTTATCTGTGTTAGCCACATGGCTTGGTACCTTTTTTGGCAAGGCAGTTGTATCATGTGTCTGCTGCATCTGGGTCACAACTGCAGATTGAGCTTTTATATTCCCAGAATTCTCCTGTTCTTGCCACCCTGCCTCTACTTCCTGCCTGGTTGTCCCACCTATACTTCCTGCCTAGCTACTGGCCAATCAGCATTTTATTAAATAAGTACAAAAAACAAATCTTTACAAAGTAAAACCATTGTCCCACAGCAGGGACTGGCCCCAATTGTTCACAAGCTATAACTATCACAACTTTTCTGTTTAACATTAATCATAAAAATATGATTGTAGGTGGTTTCCATTAATTTGATATTCCTGGAATGTTTTTTCTGGCCCAAATTTTAAATACTTCAATTGGCACCAAGTAAGATTAGTTTTGAAATCAAGAAATACAATTCATAAGATTTATGATGAGATCATTGGGCAAGGACATACAGATGATCTTTGGTTTTAAAAGTAATTTACATTTTAGTGTCACTGTTGGTATTCATATACAGGCCCTGTGTACAGGTAGAGGTTCTCAAAAGAGACCTGTCTGTATATGATATCTGTACAGAAAAACACTTTTTTTCCCCTTTGGCATTGTTTTATGCATGAAAACTCTTACAAACCAATGTCCTTTCATAATACTTTATTCTAAGAGCTAAGCCATTTTGCGTTATCTTCTTGGATTACTGTCTAGTGATCCAAAAAATTTTACACTATAAAATTAATGAATCAAGCATGTTTCCCTGTTTCATAATGGTGGCTAACATGTATATTGAAGAGACTTTAGTGATTAACATGCCACAAATATGTTCATTACTGGTGTCTGGGAAATTATGGTAATAAAATAGGTAGAATTGTTCCTCTTGATTTGTGGCTTGCACAAATGCTTCTTGTTACCTTGACTTGAATGAGGTATTAAATTCAATATTACCACGTGTCTTAGTACATCCAGGTTGTTATAAAAGTTAGCAGGAACAGAGCGGCACACACATGAGAAATCTATTTTTCATAGATACAGAGCTGAAAATCCCAAGATCTAGACAATGTCAGGCCCATCATCCAAAGAGGATTTTTTTTTTTTTTGGTTCAAATCTGTCTTCTCCCTTTATCTTTGGGGAGTGAGAAGGAGAGGCAGCTTTTTGGTACCTTTTTCATAAGACCATTGATCCCACTCATGTGAATGTTCATGATCTGCTACCTGCCAAAAGACCCACCCCTGGTACTGATAACTAAGCTTGACCATAAAATCTTTGAAAAAATAAAGCATTTAGACTACAGCCATATGCAAATCATATCACATACTCACATTTAGAAGTACACGTGCATATTGTATCTGAGTGTATGCATTTATGATGTGGTTGTATTTTGTAAGGTAATGTTTCTTAAGTAATTTTATGATTTCTATTTAGGTAGTGAATTTATATAAACTATGGTTTTTCCAAGTTGATGTTTTTCTGATCTGTTTTTTAAAATGTCTATTTTAATATCATAGGTAACCTTCAAAATAATATTCCAGTTTAATACATCACATCTCACAGAAAATGCAGTCATTCATTTAAGTGCAACAAGGTTAGTTTGTGTGTGTGTGACCATACGTGTATGTGTGCATCTCATTCCTTTCATGTAATTGGATTATTTTACTTTGTAGTAGCACGGGCAGATTTTTGAAGCTGGTATAAGATCAAAAGAAGTAACAGCCCATGAACCACTTTGCCTCACAAAAAATACCTTGGGAGTAATTAGCAACAGTAGGGAAATTCATACTCAAATAATTTAACCTATTGGACTAAATCATTGGTAATACCGTAGGTATTACTGTAATACTGTAGACTGTCTTGTAATTACACACCATTTATATCTGCCAAACTGCATTTATGATCAACAGGACCTACTAATTTTCAAACATTTGCTAGCTGTCTATCAAAGTCAACTGTCATCACACGGACTTAAAATTTAATGATACCCTTTCATACTTTAATAAATTTTACACAAATCATTCAAGGCTTCTTGGCACTATCATAGAACACATGCAAGAAAAGAAAGCCCTCTAAATAAACAGGAACAAAGCTCATCTGAAGTAACAGAGAGTGAGGCTGCATGCACACGGTCTGCACAGGTCTGCACATGTCTGCACCAGGTCCTCAGTGTGCATATGATGGCTTCCAGTTTAGTATTTTTTTCTGAGATTCTTGAAGGTACAAATGAGTGAGGCTCTGCTTCTTGTGCCTTCTCTTGGGCTCTTTTCCTTCTTTGTTTGTTTTGTCCAACTCTTATGTGCTGATTTTTGTTTTGTCTTTTATTTTATTTTAATTATGCCTTAGAGAACTTTGATTTATAATGAAAGACAAAAAAGGAATGGGTCCAGACAAGATGGGAAGTAGGGGAGAACTAGAAGGAGTGCAGGGAAAAGAAACCATAATTAGGATTCATTATGTGAGAAAAAAATCCATTTGCAAAAAGAGGAAAAATAAATTAAAAAAAAAAGAAAAATAGGTGTCACCTTGAATGAAGAATTTATGTTTTATTTTTGGGTTTTTGGGTTTTTTTTTTTTTTTGCTAAGTTGAATTCAGCCTGGCTTAAGAAAGAATATACTACTTATATTTTCTTTAAGGAAAAAAGTGAGAAAAGACTAATACAGAACTTAAAGTAGGTTTTAACTTTCTGCTGAATATAGTTTTCCACCAGAACATGTCCTGCGATGTCAAGTGGTTTTGTTGTAGTAACCCGCATGGCCCCTGTATTTAGTCATTACTCCATAGATAGAAAATGAATTAACAAGCAATAAAATAATTAATGGATAAATTAACTCATTCTATTCAGTTCAGTTTAGCTCAGCACCTATTTATTTGACATCCACTGTAGAAAATTAAGTGATAACTCGTCTGTTTTGTAGATGAAAAACCAGGGCAGAGAGAAATTAAATAACGATGTAAAGGTACCAGTGTTCAAGAACAAGTCCATTCTTTTATCTGGTCATAAAATACATCTCTCCTCCATGCTTTGTTCATGAGTGTGAGGTATATTTGTATATAATGTATACGTGTGTAAAACAATTAAAATTTCAAATATTATGAAAATTACACCTCAAATCAAGGAAATACATAAAAATTGAAATAGCATGCCTACTGACTGCTCTTTTGGAAAGACTATGAAAGAAAAAGAAGATTTTAGATCCACAATTAGCTGTATGAGACTAGCTCTGTACAAAGTCCTCATGTGTGATAAATTCAAATTAAGGTGATTTGTGTCCAAGTCTTTATGCCACAGAAGTCCAGCTATCTCAATATTTTAATAATAAGCCTGTGGATTCTAATTATTTCATACAATTTTCTAAACTTAGGTCTGAATCAGTGTGGTTTTCAACTCTTAACTCCACAGTAGAATCATCTTGGAAGTAATAATAATAATAATAATAATAATAATAATAATAATAATACCTATCTCCACTCTAACTTCTCTCAATAAAAACAAATGAAGAATTCTACGATTTTGTATTTTATTAATTTTCCTATAGGATCCTCTCTTTCAAATGCTTAGAGCTGGTCTGTGGCTAAACAAATGTAATGTCTAATGTGAATGTACCGTGTTTTCCAGTGACAGCGAAGAACCACCCGAATCTCTTTATGATAATGAAGTAAATATTTCCATCCCAGTAAAATATGAAGTCGGACTACAGTTTCACAGGTAGGAGCAGCCACTGTTTTTCATTGACAGCTTTTTGGCCACCGAACAGTTTTCCTAGTGCAGTCCCTGGCTGAGAGCATCACCACTCACTTAAAGTGGCAGGTACTCCAGTGTCTTCCAGACCTGCCAAGTACACAATTCTGGTGTGGTGCCTGGCAACCATGTTCATTGTCTTCCATACATCCACACGCATCTGTACCTTTGAGAACCTGTGTGCACTGAACAGCAACATAAAATGTGCTAATGGCAAGTCTTTGCTCCCGAACGGAAGCCAAAGTCCTTGACAAAATGCAGCGTTTTGTCACAGGTCAGCAGCATATTTCTGGGTCTCTGTTCTCATCCTGCAGATGGGATCTACCCGCCCATTCTGTCGCACGAGGTAAAAGCACTTCTCATTGGTCAGCCGCTTCTTCCTCCCCACTATTGGGAAACCATTCTTTCCGTTCAGACCATATTTTCTTTTCAAGTACTAATCATGTTAGTGAATGCCCGCTCCACAGAGCCCCTTGTTTATGATGTCCCTTACTGAAGCAGAATTCCAAGCTCTTTCAAATAAATATGTGCAATGCGTATAGAAAAAAATTGGGGCCAGAGTCAAGGCCAGCCAAGTCTACCAGCCAACCATTCTGTTTGTTTCTCATGGCACTCTCTCTCTGAGAGAGGTCAGAGAGCAAGGGTTATAGGCTAGGCACGAGACTTGCATATCTTCCTTAGCCTTTGAAGTCTGTTGTCTTTTGTCTGATTTGCTGCATATGCTTCTGTCAGCACAAAGATTTTCCCAACAGCTTTCCACTCCATTCAAATTGAGTTTTGGCACACATTTGTAAATATCTTTTATTTGTCTTCTCTTGGCTGAAGTGCTGCTTTGAGGGATAGTCTTAAGTTCTACGGGGTCATCCAAAGACCATGACCTTCATAGGGAGATTGAGCTTTCTCATCTATCAGTAACAGGAATTTTAAATTGCATAAATGTAAACACTTTTTAAAAAAAACTAGTTTCTTCACTTTCAGCATGACTAAATACATCAAATTTTAGTCTGATTTTTTTCCCTAGTTCAAATGTTAGTAGACTCATGGAGATTCTTCACTTTATAACAGTAAAATTCTACTTTGAAAGTTACATATAATTTAAAATATTGGAGTCAAGTAAGCAACAATGCCTACTGAATTTGGTGACTGTTAGCATCCTCAAATATTTAATTGAGGTCTGGGGGTAAAAGAATCTCTCTGTTTTGAACTCTGCAAATATTTTTATGGGATCTTGTGATAGAGACTAAGAAAAGAATGAAGTCAAATAAACTTAAACATTGCTGCATTTTATCTTATTTTCCCCCATTAATTCTTTTAAGTTCTGCGAGTGAACACCACATCTCGATTGCGGCCAATGAGACGCTCCCTGAGCTTATTAATTCCACTGGTGACATTGGAAATGAAATTAATGTCTTCTACACGGTAAGAAGCTGTCTCTAAGTCAATATGCTAAACAGATTATTTCTATTAAGGAAACAAGGAAGTGTTTCCGTATTGAATCTGCACATCCTAGAATATTTTTCTTTGTAATTTAACTAGGTTATGCTATTTTGTCCAAATTGATAATTATATCACTTCTTTGCCTTCTGGCTAAGATTAAGTGCAAACTGGTAATTATACCTTGAGTCAAATTTAAAAGCCAAAGTCTCTAACTTCCTTATAGTAAGACATATTAACTAAGAATAACTTCTAGAAGAGAAGTCGCTCTTTTGTCAGACAGATGCTACAACCGCTAAGTGTATATACTTTATATTCGTTTTAGTATGGCTCAGAAAACCATGTTTCACAGACTCATGACAATCTCAGAAATGATTTTTTTTGAATTCTTGTGGGAATATTTTTCTTTATTCAATGTGTCCTTGTCACTTGTCTGCCTATTGCTCTCTTTCACGTGAATTATACTGTAAATTACCAATGTGTCCACTACAGTCTTCTTCAATGATAGGTTCTACTACACTCATTTTTTTTATTTTAAATTCTTTGCTACAAACTTTATGTAATCTCTACAAAAGGCTGTCAAGGAATTTTAGAATGGGTAACACTTACAAACTCAGTATTACTCAAGGAGAAAGGAGCATTCAATTGAAATGAATGATTTGTGTGCATATGCGCTCATCAAGTGATACAACACCATTATAAATGAAGCCAGTATTAAGCTTTTGGGGAATGGTCAGCTATGAAGAAGTACGTTCTCTTACAAGATGGGAAAAAGTTCCCCATATTCTCAAGAGAAATAAATTCCTCTTGAGAGGAATTTGTGTTCTCTACTAAAATTATGATGATAAACTACATTCTGGAAATTAGTATGAGTGCAAACTTATGCTCAATTCTGGGATATGATTGTATAATTCAGAATATTAGGCTTCTATAGTATACAAACAAAAAGAAAGGGGAAAAACTTGACCATTGTAGATCTTCATTCATTGTAACTTATTAGGCCCTAGGCTTGAGATAGGAGCTCCGTGTTACAAGCAATGATAACAGAAATAATAATATTTTGTATCTCTGGTTATTTTGCTGCTTTAACATCTAGAATGAAAGTAAAACAAGATGTTTAGGTGAGATCTAGCGACTTACTACTGGTAATTTCACTAAGAAATTATAAATGATTAAAAATTTTAGCAGCACTCTTATAAAAGGCTTAAAATTTTAACTTTACTAAAGTAAGCCAAAGTTACTTAGATGAACTGTCATTCATTTGGTGAAGACATTGCTATATATTCTGCAGGAAGACAATATGTTATAATATTTTAACTGCAATTGCTACTTATCAGTTTTCCATGCTTGTAACTTTTTTTTTAATGTTTTCACATTGCTGCTCATAGATAAAACAGTGATAAGGGATCCCAGTCCTAGAGTTAAGAGTTAAGGCAGTACTGCAAGCCAGATGATTGGCATAGCGAGTTTCTCATAGGTAACACACATTGTAGATAATACTGTAATTGTTATTTAGCTATCAGTAGCCAGATTTTCAAGTAACCATTATGTTTTGGGGCAACATAACATAATAGATTTAATAAACAAAGTTTTCTTTCTGTGTATGTGAGGTGCTTTCTATCATTTGTACAAATAATAAAGACAAATAATTTTATCCAGCAAAATTCTGCGAAGGTGGTTAGATTGCAGGAGATTTGTTTTCTGCTTATTTTCAGTATTTTCCAGTTGTTTTATTTTAAGAAGGAGTACTTCTTGGTAAGAAAGAAATAATATCAGAATTTATGATTCCTGAGTGAATTTCAGAAGCAGATAGCATTCAAAGCAAAGGCTGTGCCAGGCAAGCCCCAGGTGTATTATTCTAAGATGGTTGCAGACCTTGTTCAAAGAGGCCGGCATAGCTTCAGGAATCTCCACAGTTCCAAGGTTGATGAATGATTCAATGTTCAGCAGCCATGGGGAATCACTACAGATCTGAGCAGCTCTCAATATAGGCTGCTTTACTAGCTAGGCAGTCCTGGCATCTCTTGAAGATCAAAGTGTTCTTTCATATGGCTAAATAAATTGCCCAGAGAAGCCATTAAGAATATGTAAAACGTGGACATCATACTTGTATGGTATCCAGGGGGCACACTGGTCCCAACTCGGGGACATTAAGTGGGGTCAGTTGGAGACAGTGACTTGTAAAACTCTGTTGAAGATTTCAATAAAGTGTCCAACATTTCTTCCTCATGTGATGCTTTCTGTGATGACGTTCAATAAGAGGAAGAGCAACCCTTTATTAGGGACAGATATTCATAGACACAGATATGGAGCCAACAAACAGAATTCCAACAGTGTAGATCCAGGCTTATGCAGACAGGAATGATGAAAAACACAGAGATTTCCAATTTGGCTCACTCTTGGTTAAATGACACAAAGGGTGATGCTTTGATTTCTTAGTTCAACACCAACACAGTATCGGTGACTGAGTTTATTATTGATGTGTCCAAACTGACAGCCTAACCCTAGTATTATCCACATGCATAGTATTAGTAATCCTACTATTATCCTGGATTAAAGAATGAATAAACAATATAATTATAGCAACTACATATGACCACTGATGGGCATTCATACTTTCTTGCTGGATTAACCAGGTCAATTCCCACATTGCATCATGAGCCACCTTCATGTGTATGACTCAGAATTTTATATATCCAACATCAATTAAGAACCAAAGTTCCTGGGCAGTGGCAGCACACACACTTAGGGGACAAAGGCAGGAGGATCTCTAAGTTGGAGGCCAGCCTGGTCTACAGAGTGAGTTCCAGGACAGCCAGGACTACATAGAGAAATCCCGTCTCATGAACAAACAAACAAAACAAAACAAGAACCAAAATTATCTTTTATCCCAGAACCCAGAAGTGGAGGCCCTGGTCTAGAAAGTGAGAGATACAGTCGGTCAGTCCTGGGATGATAATGGCTGGGGTGATGGCCCAGTGGGTCAATGTACTTCTCAAGCAAGACAACTGGCGTTCAGCTTCCTGGATCCCACATAAGTTCTGGATGGGTATGATGGCTTGACTGTATTTGCAGCAAGCCTGCTGAGACAGGCAGAGGCAGGAGATCCCCAGAGCAAGGTAGTGATGGACGCTAGGTGTATTGGGCAGCTATGGGTTTGATTGAGAAATGCTATCTCAAAGAAAAAGTCTAAATAGCTAAGGAGGAAATTTCCTGATACCAACCTCAGGCCTCTCCACATACACACCCACGCAAATCTGCGTGTATGATCACGTATGCACGTGCCCACATGCATGTGAACACACAGACACAAACGCACATGTACCACACGCACATATACATGAAAGAGGGAAAAAGAACCACAGTTCTACATAACGTGGAGAGGATGCTTTTGAAAGAGCCAAAGATGATTGTATGTCTATTCTTTTATTCTCCCCCATAGATCAGAAAAAGGGGCCATTTCCCAATGCCGGAACTTCAGCTGTCAATCTCATTCCCCAACTTGACATCAGATGGTTATCCTGTACTGTACCCGACTGGATGGTCGTCTTCAGATGTAAGTCCTGTGTGCTTTCCCAGGGTGTCAGTTCTGTTACCTTCTTCTTCAAAAACCACAGTTACTTACTTGTTTTGTATTGAGAGGGGTGGCATGTCTGAGCCACAGGGGAGGTCAGAGGGCCACTTGCAGCAGTCAGTTCTCTTCTTCTACATTGTGAGCCCTGCAGCTGGATGACTCAGGGCATCAGGCTTGACAGCAAGTGCCTTTCACCAGAGGCCTTGGGACAGAACTCACATCACGGGGCTAGCAGTGAGCACTTGTCACCTGCTAAGACGTCTCTCCAACCCACTGTTACCTTCCTCGCCTCCTGCTTTGTAGGATACTTGTGATAAGTTAAGTTTAGTCTAAAACAAATGGAGACGCTTTAAATAATTAATTAATTTATATATTTATTAAAAATTAATAAATTAACAAATCCCATCAACTACTTAAAATGTGTAAGTTCAATATCTAGGGTTCCTGAAACAAACTACAGAAAATGAGTAATTAAAGACGATAGCTAATTATTTAGTGATGTTGAGGGTCAGCAGTTTGGTATCAAGGTGCTGATAATGGAGATTCCCTCTAGACCACGCCTTCCCTCCAGCATCTAGTGTCGCTGGGAACTCTCTGTAGTCGTTGGCTCCATCCTTCCTGGGATTCTGGGTTCGTTTTCTGCCTCAGTGTTTTCCTGTACACCCACCATTCAATTTGGGGTTTCCTGAAATACAAGATGTTCTTACCCGCAGAACCTCAATGTACTTATGTCTGTAAGGACTCAGTTCGCAAATGAGGTCATGTTTCCAGGTCCAGACTCTTAGGACTCAGCTATTCATGCCCTTTTGGAATCATGGTATAATCCTGTCGATCTTAGGTAATTAACTGTTGATGGATACATGGAATTTTTGTCACACTTAATTTGTTTGAGGGATTCAATAAGGAAGGCTTATTTTTTCTAAACATGCATAGCTGTTCACAAAAAGTGGGTTACTATTCACTTACCCCAAACAACCCCCCTATTGCAACCCCAATGAGCTTGCAGCACTAAATAGACTATGTGCTGTTTTAAAAATATTATTATTATGTGACATTCATTATTATTAATATTATTATTCTGTTTATGTGTAAAACACAGACAGCTACAGTAATTATTGAGCTAGTATATGCATGAATTCAACATTTAACATTATGCCTTCTTTTTATGTGGTTTTGAAAAGCTAAATCCTTCTCAGAATTAAAAACAAAACAAAACATGGCAACTGTCATATTTAGTTTCCAATCATTTAAATATTTTGCTAATGGCAAGGAAAAAAATTTCTGGAATTTCCCTCTAGTCCAACAAAAGAGGCATCAAATTGAGCCTATAGCAAACATGCTAACACTTTCTTTTTCATTAGCGTATGTGTGTGTATGTGTGTGTACTTTAATATATATCGTGGGAATTTATAAATTGTAATTTATCAGCTGTTCTTTGAGCAATAATAAATTGATAATTATGTTACTCGTGAGACAGAGAATTCTACTAGCATCCTTTCTCATCTGCTGCAATTGCAAGGGTCACAGAAACAATGATGATCCCGTGGAGTGGGGATACATCGCGGATACCTTATGGCCTCTCTATCCTGCACACTCACAAATGGATCTTCCATGTATATCACTGGCTGTCATTCATAAGATTCTTCATGTTATTACACCAACTGATGTTTTTCCTTGGACTTTGCCACTTTTTCATGGGGAAAATTTTTCCTTCCTTAGAATGTGAACTGCAAACCCCGGAGCCTTGAGGATCCTTTTGGTATCAACTCTGGGAAGAAAATGGCAATATCAAAGTCCGAAGATCTCAAAAGAGGCACAATCCAGGTAAACTGAATTCTATCTGTATGTTATGCTCTCCAAGCGCAGTACATCCAGTGTCGGCTTAGAAGTAAATACCTAGCTGAAGCGTGTAGATATAGAACCTGGGATGGGATTGCAAGCACCCTGATATGTCTCTCTGACAATCAAACAGGACTGCAGCACCTGTAAGCTGGCCACCGTCACTTGCCATCTGATCCCTTCTGATGTGAGTCAAGTGAATGTATCATTCATCCTGTGGAAACCAACGTTCATAAAAGTAAGTGGTCACATTGCACTAGGCAGTTATGGAATCCGATCATTAAGTATTAGTTCACTATTGGTGTGTTTGTGCAAGCCACAGCATTGCCGTGGAAAGAACATGAAACTGGGGAGGGAGGTGTCTGAAAATGTGACCCATGACCAGCTGTGTGGGGCTCATCTTCCCCATCTGTCGATAACAAAGTTGCCACCAGAGTCCCCTGCCAGAGGCAGTGTCCTAGGTCTCTGTCTTCCTCAGTCTGTGCACCACAAGAGAGAACTGCTTCTCTGATACTGGAGGTTATGCTTATCTTAATAATTTGAAACCTGGTTAAGGTTCAAAAAGTAATGGAGTGACATTTTTTTGACATCATTAACAAAAGAGAGAACTTGAATACATTATAGAATAGTGATTATTTTTGAAATTTCTATGTGAGTATATTCATCATCCCCCACAAAGCCACATCTATCTGAATGCAGGCTGTTTGAAAACACAGTTTCTTGCATTTGGTATTTTTTGTTTCTCTTTAAAGAAATATGTAGTCGATCGTATGAAACTGAGAATTTTAGGTTCGGTCCCATTAAGATGATATTTTGGCAAGTCGTGACGTTTTAATATTGCTAATTTCATGCACAATCCTTAATAAGTGTGTACACGTAGTCCTCACTGTTGGGATGTGAATGTAGCTGTCCCAAACATAGAGGCGTGAGAGGCAAGCGAAGTTTGAACTTTGTTTTTCTAGAGAAAAATCTGACTAGAAATCATTTTGAAGTTTCTATTCGCATTCTATAAGAAGGATCTAAGGGACAGTTTGGGGGGAGGTGGGGAAGAAAGGAGGAGGTGCCCCTAGGCATCACTGTATTAATTTCACAGAACAATTTCAGTGTTTTTTTCTATTTTCTTTTTCAAAAGTACACAATGTATTTGGATCCTATCTACACCTCACTCCTTCTTTCTACTTTTCCCAGAACCACCCCCATCATCCTATCTTCCTTAGAAAACCTTTTATTTATTTTTTAACCCACCAATTGTAATTAGTGCTGTTCATATGCATGGGTGTGAGGTTGATCCACTGGGACATTGGGGAACCCACCAAGGGCCACGCTCGTAGAAACACTAAATAGATTTAGCAGACTGTGTTTCGTATTTACTCATAGGTAACAATAATAATGAATAAAATAATGACTGGAAAAGGAGTAGGGATTTATGGGAGGGAGGGAGTGATTTAAGTATATTTTTAATTTAAGACATATTTTTTAAAAAGAAAAGAAAAGCGACTTTCCCTACCCCAGTAGCTATCAACAGTTGCTCTACTAGAGATGGGAACTAGGAAGCCTCTTCCCCAATCCATACTGGATCTTTAGTTGCCTTGGTCTTGCCGGACCTTGCGTGGGTGGACTGCAGCACATGGGATTGTTGGACTGCTCACATATGACCATCTCTCACCTTAATTAGCACGGTCCATTAATAACGACTCCTACCTGCCTTTCAGACACATTTTTCCAGCTTAAATCTCACTGTAAAGGGAGAACTTCAGAGTCAAAACACATCGCTGGTTTTAAGCAGCAGCAACCAGAAGCGAGAGGTAAGTGAGGCTGTGTGTCTGAAAACTTTCTGCTTCTCACTCCAGACTGTCTGTGGTGTTCTGGCAACCAGAATCTAGGGGCATGATTTTCTCATACTGGAAAAATTTCGATGTTCCACCTGGGTGAGCCGGACTGTATAAACTGTAAGATTCTGTTTTGAAGGGCTCTACTTTTTGGCGATAATAAATCTGATATTATTGGACGTTTTGAGTAAATGAAAGGCATTTTCAAATGTAAACCTGATGGGTTTTTTCTTTTTTTTTTTTTCCTAGACAGTCATGCGATTAATTACAGTGTTTGGTAGAAAAAAAAAATATAGCCTGCAATAACTCCGGGCTCCGGGAGTTCTAAGGGGTGTTTATCAGTGTTAACTGCCTGGTTTAATCATTTTCAGCTGGCTATTCAAATATCCAAAGATGGACTTCCGGGCCAAGTGCCGCTGTGGGTCATCCTCCTGAGCGCCTTCGCTGGACTACTGCTCTTGATGCTGCTCATATTAGCACTGTGGAAGGTAAGCGCCACGGCCACTGTCCCTTTGTTCCAGCCACCAACAGCAAAATAGATTATGAGTTATCTATGCTTCCAAATAGAATATGTATATGCATTTAGATGATAAGCAAGAATTTTAAAACATGCAATATCTCATATCGTGAGTACTACACATCTCATTTTTGCAAAGGAAAAAAAATGTATGCCCCAATTGGAGACTCATGTACCCCAAACTCCTGGAGTAACCTCTTTACAGGGAGGATTACTGAGGACTATTTAGTAATAAACTAAACTTTTAGTAAGGGTATTTATTACTTTTAAAAGTAAGAACAACAGCCGGGTGGTGGTGGCAAATGCCCTTAAGCCCAGCACTCAAGAGGCAGAGACAGGCTGACAATGCCAGCCTGGTCTACAGAGCGAGTTTCAGGACAGCCAAGGTTACACACAGAAACCCTTCTCAAAAAATAAAATAAAATAAAATAAAAACAACAAGAAAGATTGAATTCCTTTGTTGGTGAAGGACATCAAGACTGAGATGAACCTTTGTTTTAGCTCTAGCACTCTATCTGCTTTAAAGATGAAATGCTTCTTTGGTGCACAAACAGAAAACCCACATTTTCTGCAGTAATTGTGTGGCTGTATAAGGAACAAGTATAGAATAGTCAGCGGGTGTGCTGAAAAATGGGAAGTTCAGAGACCCCCTTATCAAATCCTTTTGGAACACCAAATGGGAACCTCTTTTCTCCCAAGTTAATCTAGATATTTACTGAGACGGTTTAAGGTGAGAAAGGTAAGAACACTCCATTTTCAAACAGGCTATGATGATAGCTTTTGGGATGGATGAACTTACTAGAAAAATCCATATAAAAGTTGAATTCAATGTTTTTATTAATTAAATATGGAATTTGAATTCTGTCTGGCATTAACATGCTCCTATATCTCACCACTGCTTTGCTAGATAAAATTATGCAAAAATGGAAATGTGGCTACATGTTCATTTTTCTAATGTACAAAAACAGAACCATTTAATTAAATAGTTTCTATAGCAACTTACTCTCCTATTGAGCTATGGCAGTCACCATCCTTCCTGGCTTCTGTGATGACAAACTTCATCTTTGGGGGATTTCCTTCAAGGAGAACATGCCCAAATAGCATTGGATTCCATAAATGGAATCTATGATTCTTCCCCAGCAATGTCCCAAGACACAGGTCACAGTCAGTGTCCCTTTCTTCCTCTGAAGTTCCTGGATGTCAGAGCTCTCTGCAATACCCAGCTTTGCCACACCGTGGTACCCAAGGCCTGGTTTACAGCTTGTGTTGCCACACAGGCTGTGATTTCCCCACTGAGAAGCACCTCTGCAGCAGACTGGGCCTGATGTGGCCTAGTGTGACCTTCCTGTGTGAGCTGACTAGTTGGAATACTACTTGGGAAAGAGAATAGGAAAGCCAGGGCTGATATTTGGATGGATTCTCTCTGACTTCACACCTCTGCTTAAAGCAAGCAAACAAGACGGAATTTTCCCCCACCTGCTCTTCCACCCTTGGTCTGAAAAAGCCTGAGTGTAAAAATGAGAACATTTACCAGTAAATTTTGCACTGATGTATGCTTACAGCTTCTAAGATCTTCTTTTACCACCCACAAAAGGTCAGTTAATCAAATCCGGGCTGTCAAAATGAGTGTGTTTAGTTAATTCAAATACCTCAGTAATAGGCTTTTAAATTAGAACTGGGATTTCAAGGCAAACGGGGGAGCAAGCACTTAGTAGGTGATTACTTTGTGCCAAGCAATCTCCCTTAATGCATCTTCACTCTTATGAACCTCAGTCCTGTAGAGGAGGAAGTGAACATACAGACAAGTTTCGCATGCTTACCAGGGCCACAGAGCCAGTAATGTTCTGGATAAGATTTTGAATATTTATTCACTGATCTCATTCTGTGGTCCACACAACAATTTTTGTAACCATGTATTGTAACTGCGTTTTATACCTGTAAACATTAAAACAAAGGCAAGGTAGCTGGTAACTCCCCAAGAGTATCAACTAGTGAACAACTGTATTCAACTAACAATTATCTCCAAACCTTTGTATTTTTTAGATAGATTCCATTGTTACACAGCACAGGGCCCTGGGTTATAAATTCTTTGAAACATAAGTTACTTAGTTTTAGAATAAAAGTTCCTAATCCAATTCAGAGTAACATATAAAGCAGAATGCCACAGTCAGAAGAAAAATTGTGGGAAACTAGAACATGTGTTTTCAAGTTCTCTAACTTGATTTGCACCTATGTCAAAGTCCCCCACTGATGAGTTATTACTCCTACAGCGTTGTTCCTCATCCAGTGTGATTTATTGAAGGAAAACGGTAATCCCCCATTACCCCATCTTAGTCCTGGGATCCAGTCAACTGTACTATAATGTAGTATAATAAGATGCTTTGAGAAATTAAAAAAGTAAATACATGTGCCTAACTTTTATTTTAACACAATGTTATAATCACTCTATTTTATTTTTCATTATTGTTAATTTCTCATTGTGTGTGAGACTCTGTGCTGCGGTGTTTCAGGTGTACAGACCTACGGATAAGGGGCCGGGGTAGCGACGCCACACTTCTTCATTCTTTATTTTCTGCTATTCATTTATCCAACACTTGCCCCACGTTTTACACTGATCACGACTTTGCCCCCCGGGTTTTGAACTAGGGTAATTCTAAAGAGGATCATTTAGGATACAGAAACGAAAGCGGAAAAGCAAAACCCTAGAGAAAAAAACACTTAACTTTTTGTTTTTCGAACCCCGGCTAATTGTCTTGTTTTAGTTTGTAGGAGTTACAAATTACATCCCCTTAATCTCTGGTCTAAATATCCAGCTTCCCGTAATAAAATGCATGTTTATAGGATTTGTTGAGTGGAAAAGATGAGATCACAGAAGTTCAGGCTCAAAGATGGTCATTTAGAAACATTTTAAAGTGAAGGGGACTGGAAAAGGGGCTGGTCTTTAGAGGAAAAAGAGCCTGGTGGGCAGCCCGGAAGAATCAGATTTTTTAACGATTTTTAAATTGAATCTTTGGAAATTTCATGTACCCTAATTCTGCTCACCTCCCAGACCCTCCATATTCTCCCCTTCCCACTGCAGTGTGCCCCCTCAATGAAAATTTTTAAAAAATCAAACCAGAGCAAAACAAGCAAACAAAAACAAAAGAAAAAAATGAACAACAACAACAAAAAAAAAACGAACAGAAAACCTCTTCTCTCCTCTGTCTTTCCTGCCGCTTCAACCCCTCTTTACTCATCCTGGTGGCATTGGAGTTGCAGAGTCCCACACAGCACACCCTTTTCTTAAATACTCGCCTCCCACTCTGGGAAAAAGCCTCCCTGATTTGCTGTCCTCAGGGCACATGGGCAAAGGTGAAAAGGTGATTGGTATCCAAGTCCGGAGCTTCCATAGTTGCCTCATAGGAAATGACTGGTGTTCAGGAAAACCTAACCTCATGGTGGTTTCCAAGTTTGTGTTTTCTGTTACCGCCCTTTCCTCATCTTCTAGCAACTAGATTCTGGCAGAAACCAGCCCTAAGTAAAGCTTCCTAAGTTGGAAGTACTTATTGCTGATCATTCATCCCTCCACGTCTGCAAGGGCTCAATCATTATATATTAGGTGTGTAGCCCCAGGCTGGGGAGGGAGCTCAGTCAGCAAAGTGCTTACCTTATCAACATGAAGACCCAAGTTCCAGGCAAGAACACACACACACACACACACACACAAACCCTTCATGATGGTTAAGCAGTGGTGGCCAGAGTGAAGACATAGCAGAGCAGTTAAGAGTATGTACTGCTCCTACAGATAACCCAAGTTCAGTTTTCAGTACCTGTGTCCATTGTCTCCCATCTACATATAACTCCAGATCCAGGGGATCCGACACTTCTGGCCTCTGAGGGCACCAACTCTCACTTACACATTCCCACATACAGATACAGAGACACACACACAATTGCACATAATAAAAATAGATCTTTAAAAAAAAGTTGTGCATGTTGGCATGGAGTTATCTATAATGTGCTGATAATCCCAGCACTGGTAGTGGAAAGAGTACCCCCCCCCCCCCCCCCCCCCCCCCGCAGGCTTCTCTGGCTATTCAGATTAGTCTAACAGGCCAATGAAAGATGCTGTCTCAAAAAGCAAAATCAACAGCACCTAAGGCACTGTGCCCAAGTTTAGCTTCTGTGCTCTGCATGCAAATTGCACCACCACCACCACCACCATTCAGACATACTCCCATAATAGCACACTCTGGGAAATCCATAGCTAGTCATAAATAGATCCACGTGATATGAGCATGCTACATTTCCAAATAATTAACTAACTCAAATTAAGAAAAAAATTAGAGTACACAAATTTTAAAAGATACTTTCCTAGTACCCTTAGGTGTTTTTTTTAAGTATTTAGTTTAAAGAAGATTAAACTAATTAAATGAGATTTAATGTATTCACAATTTTTAATACAATGTCACTTCCAAAGTCATATCTAGTGTCAAATGTTTTTATAATATAAAAACATAAGGCTGATAACTTTTGCTGATGGTTCAGTGACAGAAAATAATGAAATGTGACTTACGTTAGCCACATGTGATTTCTTTTCCCTACCCTCAGTAGCTCTATTTTCATAGGTAAATGACACGGGGTCTTTCGAGCAACCTCTCCCGGAGAGCTTGTGTGTAACATTCTACCCACTTAGAGACATCCAGATTATTCAGATATTTTCCTGGCACCTTGCTCATGGCCGTCTACCAGGCTCACTGTAACCTCTAAGACTTGCAATATCTGAGCATTGGTTACTTGATGGAAACGTTTCTGGCACTTCAGAACAAATAACGACAATGACAATGTAGATTCATTGTCATTCGCTTGTCTCACACTTCCCAGAACGCTGCTTCTTGCACACATGCACGGTTTTTCCTAGGTAGCTGGTGCAGTGAAATGGCCAAGGACGAAGTAGCAGTTTGACAGATATTATCTAATTTGCATTCAGTATTAACTGGTCAGATAAAATATGCATCGGTTATCTGAATTAATTGCGTGCCTGGATTTTATAATGCATGATTACTTAGATTATATCTAAATCGATCAGCATCTGTTGCCTGAATTAAAATAGTTCATTGTGTTATATTTTGTATTTTCTCAACAGATCGGATTCTTCAAAAGGCCGCTAAAGAAGAAAATGGAGAAATGAAATATTTTACAGGAGAAAAAAAGAGGACAGTAACGATTATTCAATGATCTATTCTCAGGTTTGCCTCAATCATGTGAGAAGAAATTCCGAAATACAACCAAAGACATGGTCACATGACTATATGTCATTCATCATCCAGCTGCTGGGATTACTCCCTTGGGAAAGTGACAGATCGAGTATGATCCAAAAAAGGGTACCCAAAGATACGGTTTAGAAAGTGATGCGAAATACTTTCAATAATTGCTCATTTTTGTTGAGTAAGTGAAATGACAAAGGGTTTTAAAGAAGAATCCCCAGTCCACGTATGTTCATGTGTTTAGATGCCACGGGGAGCATTCAAGGGATGCATGAAAATAGCTTTGTGTTCACCGAAACAGTGACTCTCAGCGTGATGTAAACTAAGCTCCTCTTGATGACACCTTCAGCGGGGCTCTCGGCGTTTGTAAATACCAGCAAAGGCATGGAGTGGGAAAATCGCCCCGTTCTAATGAGAAAAACTGCCCAGCAGAGCCCATATCCAATATGGACTGAAAATAGGATGAAACCACAGTGACTCCTTGGGTTCTGTAGTTGGAAACAGTGTTTTCCAATGTGCTTAGAGCACAGTGCAATTGAGTTTAAATTCTATGTCGAATAGAGAGAGTCATTTAAAAACAAGTGCACTGAGTCTTTTCATTTAAACTTTTACAAAAAGTAAAAGTGCTTAATTTATATCGAGCTCTAGAACACAAACCTCTTTTACAGGAAAAAAAAAGCAAACAGACACTTAAAACAGTTTGGGTAGCATAACAGTGATTAGTTATGAAAAAACATAACTAATGTATGTGTGATGCCCAGAGGCTTAATGAACCATAAGAACAAGGATAGAAAACCCAAAAGGACTAAAGTCACCTTTGCTGAGCAGTTGTTTAATGCTGGGGCTTCCAGATGTTACACTAAAGTAGGAGACTCCTCAATGCTTTGGTATAAGGTTCTTTTAAAACCCCAAAATATGAGTGTTTGTTTTTGAATTTTCCAAATATGTTTCATGTTACTATTGACAAAGTAGTCTCCGGAGCTAGTTTTAGATTTACCAAGAACACACTGATTTCAAGCAAGGCATCTCAGAATTTAGAAAGAAACCAAGAAATGTAGTTTAAAGAATCTATACTTTGAAAACTTAACCCAACAGAAAGATACAACTCAGCTGTGTGTACTTCTGTGTGACTGAAATAATCCCTACGGGCCTTGAACTCTGCTGTAATTAAGTCCCAGATGCTCCATTTCTAAGATAAATAACAATGAATGAATGTATAGTATCTTCATGTGTGAACTACTGCTGTAACATTTGCTGATCCTACCGCCCCAAAGCCATGTCTCTGCTTGATTGAATACCATAAGAACCAGAACCTGTCAATACTCCAAAAGAGCTAGACTCTACTGTCCTCAAAACACAAAAAGCCAACAGAGAAATTAAGTGTTTGGGGTTGGATTATTAAAAAATGTATTTCTGAGGAATTATCTTAGGGCCAGGTTCAGCCTACCTTTCAGCTTTCCAGTCCTATGTATAAGATCCTAAGGCATAGGAGATGGACATGAGGTTGCCACAGTCATCCTTGGCTGGAAAAAGGTGGACAGGAAACGAGAAGAAAGAAGGCGTGTTCTCCATTCTTACTGTCTCTCGCCGGCTGCAGAAGTAATGGCTTCCTCCTGCTCTTCTTCCCCCACCAGAACTCAGGTGTTTCTTGCTCAGTTACCATGCTGCCCAACTCCAGCACACTCCCGCTCAGCAGCCCTACTCCTAACTCCATGTCTTTGGAAATAAAATTCAATCGATACATTTGGATTCATATTTGACATCAGGGACTACCAGGGACTGAACTTTGCACACTGAGCTCTACGTGTGCATATTTAAACTAAGAATGTTGCTAAGCCAAAAGGACAAAACAGAAATGAGGTCATTTTGAACTTTTAAGGAGAGTAACAGCAGTCTGGCCAGATAAAAAGGTGCCAATACCACTTGACGACCAGTTTTTAACCTACATTATTCCTGGTTAGTAGTAAATATTTAAGGAACCAGATATCTCTTCTCTACTATCATAACTGAGTCTCTGTGTGTAATCATTTGCATACACATACATATACCATTTAAACACAGAGCAACTGAAGAATAACAAATGACAGAACTTACTAAGATAGGAAAAGAATAAGCACACAAAAGCAACACCAGGGATGGAAGTTTGTTTTGGTTTTTTTTTTTTTTTTGGCTTCTCATAAGTCTTCACTTTCATTAATATTTAAGTTTTTAAGATTATTCAGTATTTTGTAAGTTAAAAACTATGAATGCAGAGGCTTTGAGTTTTAAAAAGATAATAGATGCCCAAAATTAGCTTTATAGACATATTCTAGAACATATAAATAAGAAATTAATAAATTATGTAACATTATTTAAGACAATAAAATTGGGCAATACTTAGGACTATTTATGAACTTACAGATTAAAATAAATCACCAAATATCTTGTATCTTTGATGTCTAGAGATGCAGATCAATGTTCACCATCTATACACACACCTAAGCACACTCTCTAACCAAACTTCAAGTTATGCTAAAAAATTTGGTTGTATCAATCCAAGAACTTAGAATGCTATAGATTATTTATCCTTTAATTTTAAATGTCTAGGATTAATCATCCTTAAAATGAATAAAGCGATATGAACGTGCAGGAGGAAGGAGTTGAAAGCAAGAAAATACAGAGGGTAGCCTGCACGCCACTAAAAAACAAGAGCCACTCAGGAGTCACAGAGAAACCTTCTCAAGACACTCCAAAAAGAAAAAGGCAAAGTGAGAAGTCTTTAGCAATCATTTCTAGCTTTTGTTATCCAATTCAAACATCAGCAATGCAATTTTTTAAACTATTTTTCTCTGAGCACTAGGATCCTTGACAACTTAGACCCCAAGTACTTTCTGTGGCATATGTATACTTGAAGAAAAAGCTTGTAGAAAGAGAGACTTTTATAAAATTTGTTTAGGCAGCCAGAATGATTTTTATCTATAAATATAGATATATGAATATATAAGTAATGTGCATATATTTTTCATAGAAAGCCTTCTATTTTCTTGTATAAACAGGTTTAAGCTCAATTGGGAAGCAGAAATCTTTGTATAAAATAACTTGTGATAGAGTATCACTGTATTACAATGTGCTCATAGTGTTTTCATTGAACACACCATCAAGTCCATATGAACTCCTATCCTACTCTGCACGATGCTGAGCAAAATAGAGGAGGACCTAGGGCCAGAGCCCATCGCATGTACCAGTGCCAGAATCTACCTTGTGTACCAGGTGTAGTTTGTTGTCCAAAGAAAGTGACTTCGGGCAAATAATTGTTCAAAATAGCATTTTGTGCCCTCTTCATTGGTTCTTAAAACCCCTCAAGCATCCTTCTCCCCATCACACGTCTCCTCAAATGGTTTTCAGGAAGATTGCTTTAGTAGCTTGTTACTAAGACGTGTGCTCCTTTTACAGTGAATGCCAGCTTCAGTGAACAGATCATTCACTCCGGTTTTCCAACCCAGATTCCTTAATGGCACTCCAACGGGTTGGCATGGCACCCCACAGTACTTGTACTTCAGAGATGCAGCATCCTTCCTTGAGAAGTTTACAACCATATGGGCCACTGTCCTATGAGATTCTACGGGAGAAACCGGAGAGATTGAAGCCTTCAGCAACTGGGTATTTTCCTTATCCTCACCCAAGAGACAGTTCTAAAAGCTGAAAGAAGGCTTCGTCCTCAAGATGCTGTTGTTTAGAAATTGCAATATGCAAATTAATTGAACATAAGGGACTTTAAATGCAGATGACACTTCAAAATGCATAGCCTGGGCTTTTGCTTCCAACTGGACAGTGGTCCCCAAGCTCTAGCTACCCACAATCTAAAAACCACCTCCGTCCTTTAAGTTTGCTGAATGGAAAGACAAAGCACATTGCAAAAGGCCACAGTCAAGGCTGGGTGTGGCCCCATGGTTGAGTGCACGGAGCTCAGGCAAGGCCCTGGGTCTGAATTCTAACACCACATGAGGGGAACGGGTATTATCATTCCACCATTTCTCAAATGGAAGTACTGTAGTATACTACTAAAAATTACATAATTTTAGAAAAGAATTTAAAAAGCAATAGCATTAAACTATAGAATTAATTAAATTCCAGCATTAATCTTATGAACTATTCAGTGTCTTTTATCCTCATTATTAAAATTTTACCTCGAATTTAGAAATTCGGAGTAAGACATTTAGCCATCACCAGTAAGGAGAAAGCAGAGAAGCATGTGGAGGCAGGCAAGTCCCAGCCCTATGAAAACACCTGGCCCAGGGAAGTCTAAAGTTCCTAACCTGTGGGAAGAGAACCTATGAGAGTCATGACGAGAAAGCAGGGGCCAATGACACTCAGTGCTGTGACTGTGTTTGGTTAATTGTGCTTCAAGGTACATACTTAGAGAAAGGAGTGTGGAGTTTATATGCAACAGTTTGAGGCTGAATATCTGATCTCTCATTCATTGGACTTATGCATATAAACTGGGGACAAAAAAATCTTAAAAGAAATCTTCCTAATGCCATCAGAATGAAAACCCACCCATTGTGTTCATCATCAATTCCTATCAGCATAATTGGTCCCCATTCCTGTATTCAAGAGCTGGAGAGAGCTGGAGGAAGGAAGGGGTAGTGAATATTGATTTTCCTTTCCTCCATAGAGTAGCCATAGTGAAGGAAGTCACCACATGTAGACTTGATGTCACATGATAACTTATACTTTGATAAATACAAAAGAAATGGGGGCAGGCGAGGAAATGAAACTACCTACCTATCTTGATTTCTACCGCCCAATCCATGAAAATGACCAGAGTTTCCTGAGACTCCATGTGTCCCACCCCACAGCACACTCAAACGTACTTGTCACTATATGAATGGAAGTGTACTCTTATTGACAGATTGACCCCAGGGAACTTTCTGGGGTTAACATATCTTAAGAGTCATGTGAAGACCATTGTCTGAAACCACAGTCTGTAGATTCTTCCTTCTAGAGACATTCCATGCAGGTCCTGGTGGTTAGCATTTCAGTCAGAGTTAACGTGCTACCCTCGCCCTGTAAGCAGCCAGTCCCAGCTGCAGGATTAGGAAACACTGGCCTGTTGGGATGGTGTCCTGTTCGTTACTACTGTGAAGCTGTAAGACTGTTGCTAGGCTGTGCGCACCATGTATACATCTTATTAAAAAGAAGAATATTGCACTTAGTAACTACTGCCCTGGAGCATCCACCATACTCCCCCCGCCCCACATTTATACATTGCCTAGTTGAAAGTTATTAGATTGCTCATTTTCCTAACTTACCTCAAACTGAACTCATCAAAGGGACAACTTAAGGGTATGTGCATAGACTTATTAAAAAATGATTAGATAAAAAAGCTTCATTGACATTCAAGTATAAAGAACCTTTTGCATAGAAATTCATGGAATCTGCTGCAAGGTGACAGTCATGTACAAGGTATAATTAGAATTCGCTGAGTGTGTGAAAGAGTATTTGGATGTTCTGTGGATGGCATATCCTGTACACTATTCTGAGGTCAAAGGTTTGATATTTTTGTACAGTTCTATCTTATCTTATGCATCAGCTGTGTAATTTACGTCAAGGTAAATGAGCATCCTGTTTTATATCTTAAATAAAAAATGACTCAAAGAAGAATGTGATTACTGTGATTTTAAATACATATTTTCTCCAGAATAAATGGGACTTCTTCCAAAGTACCAACTATTTGTTTTTTTTTAAAGCTCCATTGCAGCTTTTACTTGGTACTCTACAAGGAAGAAACAAAGAGCAAATTAAGCATGTCTGTGGTGTTTCCTGTACAAGATGCAATGTGATTGTCTTGCAAACTTGAGACAAAAGCCACAGAATCTATATGACTGTTTGCCTTCTCCTAATGAGATGATTTAATAATACATCTTTTACTGTATAATAGGTTAGACCACTGAGGAAGTAAAATAAATCTCAGCTTTACCCACACAACCTAAACACAGATCATTTCTCTGACCTTGAAAAGTGAGGAATTTGTCTCCATTGGCAAGCAGGCAGTTCTGGAGTGGACACCAACCAGCCCGGCAGCTTCTAATTCAATCCAGGACCTCCATGATCTACCTGGAGGGACCATCTGAGATAACCAGACAGTTGAGCATCTTCTAACTCAATACAGATCCTCTGTGATCTACCTGAAAGAATGTCAGGTCAATTCCCCAAGACTGTCCCTGTATTAGAGGCTAATCACAGCACCAGAGTTTGTAACCCAAGCTTCCAACTAACAAGCTGGAAGTCAGGATTCCCAGAGTCCCCTTCTTGAATTCAAGATGATCACTTAACACAGAAAAGCATTTATATTTGCTGGCTTGTTTAAAATGGTATTACAGAAGGCATAGATGCAGAAATGCACGGGGCAAGGTGTGGGAAAAGATGTATAAGTATCTCTAGGAGCCACACCATCTAGGAGGCTCTACATGTCTAGCTATTTGGAAGCTCTCTGATTTCCCTTTGGGAAATTACAGCGACTTCTCCAAAGAGCACGATTAACAGTAAGACAGACTGGGAAACTTACAAGGTCTGGCCACATTTTTTAGCATTCCTTTATCTTCATTATGAAGCTTGAACCCTCTGGAGAGAGGAAGCATGGAAGTAAGTCCTATAGATACACTTGTATTGGTTAAGAATAAGCATGTGTTTTTAACTTTTACTCTCTCTCTCTCTCTCTCTCGCTCTCTCTCTCTCTCTCGCTCTCTCTCTCTCTCGTGTGTGTGTGCTATACTCCTGTGCACCTGCATGTGTTGATATATATACACACACACATATATATGTATGTATATGTATGTGTACATGCATACACATACATGTGTAAGAGAACAGATGTCAACATCATGTGTCTCCTGTCATGGATCACTATAATTTTGAGAAAAGACTCTTTCTGAACCTAGAGCTCACCAATTTATCAAGACTTTCCAGGGAACGTCAAGAATCTCTCGTCTCTGCCTCCACACCTTTAGGCTAATGAGCCAAGGCCACCATTAACAGCTCTCTATGTGAGTAATGAGAATTCAAACTCAGCTTCTCATGGGCAATTTACATACTGTTCACTTTCCCTAGAAAAGGAGAAGAACCGTTTAGGGTAGAAACATTTAAAACACAATTATAAACAACCATCAGCGAGGCATCATATTTAAGTGTTTCAAGTGTTTGTTTAAAAAGTTTAAATATTACATTTAAGTTTTCTTTAATATAAATATTAATAATCAGATATTTTCCATAGATATGACAATGATAATAATATAATTACCCCCTCACCTTCATTCAGTATCTGTGTCAATACCTACATAAATATACATGCTATTCAAGGCTTCTCCACAGCCCACATATTGAATAATTATTTATTCATATATTTCTTCAAGAAGTGGAGTTAGGAAGAAAGCAAACAGTGGAAGATGACAGAGAATCTCACTTGAGTCTGACACCCACAGTTCTACCTATACAAAATCAACTGTTGTTTTATTGGCAATCATAATGAAAGATATTTTGCCATAAGAAAGGGTTGGAATCACTGTACTACAAACAACAAAAAGAATAAAATGACAGAAATAAAAAATATATGAGACAGGAGACATGTAGAGAACAGCCAGTAACATGACAAATGTACTTTTGACCATATTCATAATTATAAAATGGTGAGTGGTCTAAACACCCAACAGTAAATGGTGGACATTAACAGACTGAAAAAAAAAGTAGATTTCAGCATTACACTTTCTAATGGAGCTGGGGTTCAGGTGCAAAGGCACAAGTAGTTTGAATAGAGATGGTAGACAAAGCATCAGATGTACAAATCTTAAGAGATCTGGACTAAATCTATTGATAGCAAAAAAGGTAAACTTTTTGTGGTTTGTTTTGTTTCTTGAGACAGTGTCTCTCTGTGTAGCTTTGGCTGCCCTGGAACTCACTCTGTAGCCCAGGCTGGCTTCAAACTCAGAGATCCACCTGCCTCTGCTTTCCAAATGCTGGGATTAATGGCATGCAGCACCACTGGCTGGCTAAGATAAAATTTAAAATGTGTTCAGTGCCACAGAGATTGCTGACTAAATCCTAATCTTATAAAAATCTTAGATACTTGATTGTGTTGTCATTGATGTATTACTGGGCTCATTAATACTTCAAAATGGAATTTAGATTAGGGCAGAATCTTTGAGGATAAATAATTTAGAACCATGCCTATTACACAAATGAGTGGAAGGACCTGCAATGTTCATGGGTTCCAGTTGGAATAGTCTAATTATTTTTCTAATTACTGAAAAACAAAGCTAGCGCTGGACTAGAAAGCACTGGCTTCAATTAATAAAGCAGTAGTGCCACGGCGAAAGGTTTGCTCTTACGTTTGCATTTTGATCTGCTACTCTTTCTTCTCTGTGGCAGGATCTTTCAACTGAATGTGTACAGAATAAATTGATTTACATGCTACCGCCTAGAATCACATTCTAAAGAGAAGAAATGCCCCAACCTTGTAGACAAAGAACAGCATCTGATTTTGCCATTTACTGTTGAAAGCAGAGCCAAAGTTGCCTTGCCAGGGACTTCAGCCATCATGGGCAAAAATCACAAGGCTTTTTAGTTTGAGTTGCTGAATCTCTCTGGCTCTGTGAGTGAGTCTTACCTTGAAGCTGATGGGAGTGTGCATTGTGACTCTGCCCCATCCTTAGTCTATCTTTGGTAAAGCAGTTATAGCAAGAGTCCAAAGATACGCTATAGGATGGATATAGTGGGAAGTGGGAAGAAAGGGCTATGTCTCACTGAGAGGAGTCCTCCTGCCTCTGTAGTACCTGTGACTCTGGTGCTCTCTCTTTCCTAAGAGAGAAATTGTCAAGAATGAGAATGCAGGCCAGCTCTCTACAGGAGGTATTGATTGACCTGCCTTTGTTGGTACTGTTGGGCAGGCATCCTTGAGCAGAAATAAGACAGGATGGGGATGGCTTCAGAGCTCTTGAGGTTACTTAGCTCTCCAGTCAGGCGTGTGCTTTATGCTTTACCGTTATTTTCACTGATTATAAAAAGAACATTCATTCTCTTTTATCAGTTTCTACTCAAAGCAGGAAAATATGCTTAGATAGATTGAAAATGCCTTTTAAGTACGTAATTAAATATGAAGAATGAGTCTCTCTTCTTTCCCTTCCTAGACGCTGTGGCATTAGAATATTGGCGTTTTTTTCCTTAAATTGCCTCCTAAGGTCTACCACAGCTCCTTACCCAGAAGGCTTTGCTGCAGCCCAGACTTGACTCTGTTTATCTTCTTTCTATAGATTTATATTTTCCTTTTGATTTGAATTTTTCAAATTTGGAAGCTGTGATTTTATACCAAACTTTATTCTTTTCAGTTCCAAAGTTCCAGGGGTTTATAAAATGTGCACAGCTGTTATATTCTCTATTACCCTGAACAGTTTTCAGTTTCTCCCCTCACCTCTAGCCTGCTTAATTGATTTGAATCTCTATCTTCCGTTTTGCCCCTGGAAATATGCTGTGCCCATAAATTCACAAAGTCTGGAGCTTTTGAGTTTTTGGTGTCTACCATTTTCATTTAGCATAATGTGTTTGCCCTTCAACCTGAGCCTATATTGCTCATTCATTTTTATTCTTGAGCAGAATTTCTTTTTATAGATACATTTTATTTTCTTGTATTTGACACTTGTGTGTTTCATGGATGGAAAGAGGCTTGTTAAAGATTTGAAAAATTGTGGACTTCTTCATCTTTTATTTCCAGTGAAACCACATGATCCTAGAGAGAGTTGAGCCTAGGACTGATCATATGTAGAGGCCTCTAGTTGCCCCAGCAGAAATACCCCAGATGATCTATGCTACATAATGGATTGCTGCGTTTACATTGTTCTTTTCTGTATAAAGTAGTTTTGAGAAGTATACATAATCAGGGATTTTGTATCTCAAAGTATAATTTGGCTCAGTAACATAATGGAAAGTGAATAGGGCTTGGAGACATGGCCCTGAGTTCTAGCCCTGCCATTTATTGGTGACTCTCGCTTTGGCATGTTGCCGGAATCCATCTCTCTGAAACTGAGCTTCTTCATTTGAACAATGCAAACTGTAGTGTGTGGCTTGTAAAGTTACTGTGGGAAGCTGAAATAAATTGAGTTGAAGATAGTAACGGAGATATATGTCACTCTCCATACGACAAGTAGATCTCTCACTGCACCATCCTCAGCTCCCCAGAGATTAGGTTCTCCAGTATCTACAGAGTGTTTATGTTTTATTTATTTTGTGCTTGGGAACGTGCATATTCCACATGTGAGCACTGCAGGACAACTAGTTGAAATTGCTTCTCTCCTTCATTATATGAATCCCAGGGACAAGACTCAGATTACCAGCATTAGCAGCAGGCATCTTTATTCCTTGAGCCACCTTGCTATCCCAGTATGTATATTTTCTTCTAATTCTATAATAATTGCAGGCAACCCAAAAGTTATTTTTCCTTTAGATTCTAATAGCATATATCATAGAAACAAAATTTAACCAGCTCTTTTTAGCTATCACTGTATTAGAAATTAATAAGTATTATCATTTTAGTCAAAATAGACACATTTTAGTCACAATTTATAGTAAATATTTCTATATTTACAACCAATAGAAACAACAAGTTATTTTTTAGGTTCAAACTAAACTGTGCATTAGCATATAGATGGAATTACTTGACCTAACTTTTCTGTTTTGTTTTCTGTTTTTCAAGAGAGGGTTTCTCTGTAGCTTTGGAACCTGCCCTGGAACTAGCTCTTGTAGACCAGACTGGCCTCGAACTTAGAGATCCCCCTGCCTCTGCCTCTCAAGTGCTGGGATTAAAGGCATGTGCCACCACGGCCCGGCCTGTGCCACCACCACCCAGCTGACCTATGTTTTTCGATCCCCATTTTTTCCTCCATTATCATGTTCACGTCACAAGCCACTGTGCCACATTCCAGAAGTTCTAGCGATTTTGCTGAAAATGATGGGTTTCCTAGCAGGAGACCCTAATTTGGAAAATGGGTAAAAGAGACTCCAGGCAAAAGTAAACAGCAACAAATATGCAATCATATATAACAAAGTCAGTAAAACTCTGTAAGCCTTGAACCAATATTCAACCATATGTAACGGAGCCGGTAGAACTGTGTAAGCTTTAAAGTCTCAGCTGGAGCATGCTGTGGATGCAGGGTAGTGTTAGAGCAAGATATCTGAGGCTCAGCTACTACCTAGGAGCTGGACAAATCCTTCCTTCTGAGCCTCTGCTGCCCATTAGTATGTGTGCCTCGTCCCCATCAACTGGATGCCAGGATGTCCTCATTTTTGTCATTACTACCATGCTGGTCCAGTTCGTCAAGCCAGGTTGTGTGGCATGGTGCTCATAGTCCCATTTTCTTCTGCTCTTGGAACGGACCACTTGAGTGCGCTTGTGAATCTGACTTGAAGTCAGTCCATCCTCTGATTCATGATCTAGCGATGGCCATGATTAACTGAGGAAAACACCTACCACCTTGCATTTGTCACGTCCTGGCCAAACCCGTAGCACTCTATGGTTACTGTCACTGGATGATTCTACCAAGATTAGCAATTTCCTTTATGTGCAATATTTACTCTGCAACCCCTTTGATGTGGCTTTTTCCCCCTCTCTCTTGTGAATTAGAGCTGATATCTCATTTACTCAAATTCATTCTACTTCTTGAAAATGTCTTGTTCTTTAAATTTTTATTTCATACGTTAACCCTTCCCAAGGTGATTCTCGGCTCAAATAGATGTATGGTCTCCTAGACTTGCTCCATAGACTTGCAGACTTTCTGAAGCCTCTAGTTATTTTGTTTTCTGTGAATACCTCCTCTATTATATATGCCAATACGCATGTACATACATGCTGCACACCCCAAAACTACGTAGCTATGTGTCTATCTTTTTATAATATTTAATATTATTTAATTTACTTAAATAATAATACCAAAATATGTAATACCAAAATGAGTCAGACTGTGAAACTTAAGCATGAGCAATTTATTGTGTGTTTATTATGTCTCAATGCATGCTGAAGAAAAAAATAACTTCTATTAAAATTATATACTCAAAACAAGAGTCTGTGTTAGTCCCAGAGCCGGCATTTAGTCACACATGTTGTGTGGAGTTAGGCAATTAAAAGGGGAGATCAAGAATGGAAAAGAACAGAGGCCAAATTGCAAATAAATGTGGCAGGAAAATGTTGAGCTAGAAAAAGAGGCAAGGGTCAAGAGAAAATTCTGTTTCCATTCATAATTTGCTAACAATTTTGAAATGCTGTCCTAGATGTATGCAAATGCCTACATATGTGTTGCCCTGGGGTAGCAAATGGCAAGAAGTGAGTCTCTTGGGACTGTGTGCACACCTCCATATATTAGCAATCCTTCTGCGAACCCCTAAAAATGTCAGTCTGAAAGGAAGTTTCACTGTAAGGCAGGCAGGCCTGCAAGTAGTCCTATTATTATGAAGTCTGGTGCCATCACAGACCAAGGATATGGATAAGAGCTCCACATTTTAATGGTAAAGACCAACAGTATGGTTAAGAGCTCCATGTTTTAATGATGGAGATCTGTGTGATCCTCAATCAACAAAGCCCAGTAGTGCACACATAAAGACCTGAGTTCAGATCTCCAAAACCTACATAAAAAGCCAACGGCAATAGCCATGTGCCTTTCATCCCAGTGGTGGTGAGATGAGAGGTGGGGGGTCAAAAGATAGGGATCCTGGGAAACTCTTGGGACAGCTGTCTGGGTCTGCATGGTAAAGGTCCAAGTCAGTAAGAGACCCTGTCTCAGATAAAACTTGGAAGGTACCCGAGAGCTACACCCAAGGTTGTTCTCTGACCTCCCCCTACACAGAGAGAACACATACATACTTGCACCCTCACATACAAATTCACACATACATACACACCAAAGGGTGAAAGAAAAAAAAAGACCCCAGATAGAAACAATTTAAAATACAGGAGCCTTCCACACAGAAGTGAAAGCATTTGGAAGACTTTAGGCATTATCTGAATGGGGCTTCATTTACACTCAGAGATGGGTGTATCAGCTGGGAAAGTCATTACTGCCTCTGTATACTTTCATAAAGCCTAAGACGTGCACAGTATTAGAGCAGCATCGCATGTGAAGACTTTCACTTTTAAGGGCCTTAAAACAATGTAAACTTTAAATAAAAGCCATCCAAATGCTTAACTTTGTGATTTGACATAATCATCTACAAAATTAATACTTGAAAAACCTTCAAATCAAGTTATAAAAAAGAGGGGAGGCAGAATCTCCTAAAACAAGTTTACAGTTTCTTGTGGGGCCACATTTGTAGCTATCTTAAAACATATCTACACAACATTCTTTCTCCACAGCTCTAAAGGATTAAGCTGGTAGAAGTCAGGATAAGGAATTGATTCAGTGAGTAAATCACTCATCACAAAATTATGAGGCATAAACTGAACTTGAGATCCCAGGACCCATCTAAAACCAGACACAGAAGAGTACATCTGTGATTCCAGTGCTTCTAAGGCAAGATGGGAGGCAAAGAGAGGAGAACCCCTGGAAGATTTCCAGCCATTGAACCCGGCATAGAAAGCAGAGGGACAATAACAAAGACCCTTTTGCAACCTTTTCTGACCTTCAGACGTTACCACAACATATATGCACGCACACACACACACAAACACACAAACACACACACACACACTACTAGAAGTTTTGGGTGCCCCTTTGTGATTTCCAGGTGATAGTGGGGAAAATTGGGACCCTCCTCTTCGAGTTTAGTCTCAAAGAATTAAAGAATGGACCCAAATGAAGCTTGCAGGCAATTTTAGTAGAGTTTCAAGGAAAACTCCCAGGGCTCACTGGAAACCTCAGTTGCCTGGATAAGAGAATGAAGAAGAGGGGAGAAAAAGCCATGCCACTTGAGTTAAGTAGGTACGGAAGTCAAACATGTGGTGGATAGGTGGCCAATTGCAGGCAAGGAAGCTTCAGACAAAGAATAAGGAACCCCAAAATATTAGGGGTATAAAAAACATACTTAGGTTCTGAGAAATGCTTAGAAAAACACAAAAGAAAAAAAAATTGCACCTTTCTGAGTCAGGTGGGCAGACCCAGTGAACCTCATGGCAGCTCGCATGGACTTCACTAGAGTGGCCAAGAATTCTGGGAAGAAGCAGTACGGTATATTATGAAAGGAATTATGATTCCACTTATCTCTTTAGTATCACTTAAGGTGAGTCTGTCCTTCTCTTGGCCAGTTGATTGACATGGCCCAGCTGGAATGGGGCCACCCAGGCCAGTATTTCTGTTCTCTTGACCAGGATATTTACCTTAAAGGACCTCTGTTGTGACATTTACATATGCACACATTTCATAGACATTCACAAAATAGTATGAGCCACCTCTTGTACAATTAACTTTATAAAGGTTAATAATAAGTCTAAAGAAACTGTATGTAGATGTCCTTTCATTTTCCTGAATACCACGAAAGGACTGAGCTTCCGTTTTCTTTCTCATGTGCGGTGTAGTTCCAGCTACAACAGTTTTCCTGAGGTTGGATTTGGTAATGCGATTCAATGGTACTGACAACGGCTATTGAAGGTAACCAATATTGGTTCTGACCACAGTACTTAACCCATTCATTTGCACATCGTAGATGTGAAATAAATGCACACATGAACACTCAATTACAGCCTTACTTCTTGCGTAAAGAATCAGTGTAGAAACACTGAGTTTGCGGAACTCATGACAGTCTAGAAGAAAACCAGGGAGGAAACCCGGAGAAAAAGCGTAAGCTCACAGAGGAGCTTCTGCTTTCATGTGGGGGCTCCGAAGCAGAAAAAATTTCCAAGGTGATTAAGTCTGACTTTCTGACTTTCCAGAAGTTCAGACTCTTTGGAGATTCTCCCAGGCTCACAGAGTTCTTCTGATGTGAAAACAAATCTTACAGGACTGTCAATCAAATAAATGCTAATGGAATTATTGACTCTCTGATTTTTTTAAGTTGTTAGACATTTGAAATGTGTTTCCTTCAGAAAGGACAGACTCCAAACTAAAAGGCAGAATCACAATTGCTCCAAACAAAATAGAAGTCAATATCACTCATGAAATGTACTTAAGGCTGAGAAAGAGTTTTTGGCCTTAGTGGGCAGGAATTAAAACCACCTAGTAGACAAAGGATTGCTTATTCTCCACATAAGACTTAAAAGTAAATAAACAAACAAACAAAAAAAAACTTGAGTGTTTTGGTGTTTTTAGGAGGATGCTAAACCAAAAAAGACACTTTACTGAATGAGAATATTACTTAATTCAGAGCAGAGCAAAGCTCTTGGAAGCCAAAGTTAGAAGACACACAGAATGATTGAATAAGGAAGAAGTCATTTTACAGGGAAGGGAGTGGAGTACAATGGTGAGACAAAGCTGAGAATTCACACAATTCTTAGAAGCTACGCAGAGTAAGTTGTGCGCAGGGTTTTCCATCCCAAGCAGGCTGTCATTGACATCTTTATGTCTGGAATCTCTCTATATCATTTCAATTAATTAGCTACACTTTGGCCAACACTAATTTTATGTATAATGAACTTTTCCTCTCTTGAGTAACAACTAATTTCTCATTGAGATCAAGTTTTGCAGAGACAACAGAATAGCAGAGAGACACAGGTTCCCTTGATCCTATGGCAGACAGCCCTGACAGAAAGCAATCCATCTCAAGTGTGTTTGAGCAATGCATCTTTTTCCTAGGGCCTTTTCATCCTCTACAACATTAGCTTCTTCTCTGTTTTTTTTTTTTTTTTTTTTTTTTTTTTTTTTCACTATTGTTGTTTTGTGCTTCTTTTGAGACAGGGTTTTTTTGTTAAGCAGAGGAGTTAGTCGTTAGTTGAGTGGATGCATTTATTCTTTACTGAAACAGGTATTTACTGTGCGTCTCATCAGGGGCAGGCCCTGTCGGAAGGACTACAAATGAAAGAAGTTAAGGACACAGGTTCACTCTCTTTAGGGAGTTCTCACGGGAGGAAGAAAACTGTGTTACTGTTAATGTAGCACTATGAATAGAGACCTGCTCAGACCAGTTCGTGAGAAAGCTTAAGAGGGCATAGGCACCTTTCATGGACTGAAAGATAAGGGAAACTAGATCTCCTACATAGCTGGGGAAGAAATGAAGTAGAAAACATAGAACCCAGACTCAATCTCATCTTTCTCTCAAAAGAACCCAGGAGAGTCAAGAGTCAAGAAAGACGTTTTGATTGTTGATTCAGTCTCTGTGAAACCCTAGGAGCTCAGGTTAGTTGATTCTCTGAGTTTTCTTGCAGTGTCCTTGAGCCCTCTGGCTCCTACAGTCCTTTCTCCCCCTCTTCTGCAGGATTCCCCAAACCCCACCTAATGTTTGGCTGTGGGTCTTCCTGTTTCCACCAGTTACTGGATGACCCCATCTGATGATAATTGTGCTAGACACCAAACTGGTCACAGGAAATGGTCAGTTCAGCCTATGCATCTACTATTGTTAGGAGTCTAAGCTGGGTCTTCTTATAGATTCCTGGGAGGTTTCCCTTGCACCAGGTTTTTAACCTGATCCCCAGATGCACCCCCTTTCCAGTCGTCTCTAAGTACTTTCCCCCTTCCCTCCACCCACCTGATCACTCCTGTTCCCATCCCCACCTGCCCTTAGTTCACTGATGAAATACCTTCTATCTCCCCTTCCCAGGGAAATCTGGGTGTCCCCCTACGAACCCTCCTTGTTACGTAGTCTTTTGGGTCTGCGGATGTAGCCTGGCTACTCTTCACTTTACAGCTAATATCCACTTATGAGTGAATAGGTACATACCATATTTGTCTTTCTGGGCCTGGGTTATCTCCCTCAGGATTATTTTTTTTTTTCTGGTTTCATCCATTTGCCTTTAAATTTCCTGGTGTCCTTTCTTTTAAAAGCTGAGTAATACTCCATTGTGTAAGTATACCACATTTTATTTATTCATTCCTTGGCTGAGGGACATCTAGGTTGTTTCCATATTGTTGGTATTACAAATAAAACTGCTATGTACATGGTTGAGCAGGTGTCCTTAGGACTGACCTAGGCACTCTGCATATATGTTACAGTTGTGTCGCTCGATCCTCTTGTGGGACTCCTAACAGTGGAAACGGGGTCTGTCCCCAACCCTTTCACTGGTTTTAGGGACCCTACTTCTCATGCTGAGTCATCTTGCCCAGCCTTAATACATGGGGAGGTGTTTAGTTTTATTGCAACTTAATATGCAATGTTTTGCTGATACTTTTGAGAGACCTGCCCTTTCCTAAACAGAAATAGAGAAGTAGATTGGGGGATGGGAACAGAGAAAGGATGGGGGAGGGACAGAAAGAAGAGGAGGGAGGGGAAACTGCTGCCAGGATGTAAAATAAATAAATTTATTTTTAAGAAAAGAAGAAAGAAGTTTTGGAGGGAGTGTGGGTGACTGATGTAAATATATATATATATATATATATATATATATATGTATATATATATGAAATTTAAAATACCTTGATTTTTTAAAAAATCTTCTATGATGAGGGTTGAGAAATACATCAATCTATAGGAATAGAAAAGAACTCAGGGGGACAGCTTACCTCCATCTCAATTTAAGAAATAATGCTAGATTATCCCCTAGGGGCTATCTATGCATGGCTTTTGTTTTACTCCAGTTAAAGGTTCCAAATATGGGTTGTATCTTGTGAGCCAGTCTTTAAATGAAACCAGAGTGGTTGGTTGTTCCCATAATATTTATGTCACTGTTACACCAGTGGGTATATCTCACCAGGCCAGTCATTATAGTACCTCCCAATATTCACAGAGAGGTAAGGCTATTAATAAATTCTCTCTCTTGATAGTTTGCACGGAATCTTCTAGCACCATGAAAGCTAGAGAACATGGGTGAAACTTCCAGCTGATACCAGTTTGTTCATGTCCTATGGCTCAGGGATGTGGTGTTTTCAGCAGTAGGTTCTTATCATCAAGTTCTGAAAGATAAGCAAGAACAGTAGCAATAGCTGGTAGTGTTTGGAAGTGTCTACAGCATCCCACTGCAAAAGAACTCTGGAGAAAACATTATACCCCTATTATAGGGAAATTCAATTTACATCCCCTTTATATTGGAGGTATATGTATCTTAGGAAGCTCTACGGTAGGTTTTCATACCTGATTTTCTAAAGGTCTTTAGCATGAATTATCCTCATCCTACAGTACCTCCTCCTCCCCCTGCTCTCCCATCCCAAATGCCATTTAACCTTTCCAGCTCCAATAGTTTTCCTTTTCTTTTCATACTACCTACATTCTCTTTCCTTTTCCCTAAAGTCACCCTCCCATTTTGCTAGTTTCCTACCTTCTATGGCCACTCCAATTTAAGTACATGCATCTCAACACTCAAAGCTAACATACACATATGAGAGAGGACATAAATCATTTGTCTTTTGAGGTCTGGGTTATCTCACTGAAAATTCTTATTTCCGACTCCATCCATTTACTTGTAAATTTCGTGATTTTATTTTTTCTTGAGAGCTGAATAATATTCCATTGTGTAGTGAAGCACATTTTTTATTACTTTTTTATAAACAGTAGATATGTAGGTTGTTGGCATTCCGTGGCTATTAGGAATAGGGCAGCAATGAACACTACTGATCAAGTATCACTGTAGTGACATGTAGAATTTGGGGGAATAGGCCCAGGAGGAGTTTTGATAGGTCACATGGTAAATCTAGTCCTAGCTTTTAAAGAGCTTCTATACTGATTTTCATTGTGGCTCCCCCAGGCTCTACTGCCACTAGCAGTATGAGCAAACTTCCCACAGGCAAAAACTATGCCGGCATTTGTTGTCATTTGTGGCTTTTGTTGTTATTTTATCTTGTCCATTTTGACTGAAGTAAGATGAAAACAGAAAGTGGTTTTAATCTGCATTTCCCTGATGACTAAGGATGTTGAACTTTTAAAACATATGTATTGCTCAGTCATTTGTATTTGTCCTGCTGAGAATACTCTGTTTATAATTGGGCTTTTTATTTTATTGGTATTTATCTTTTGGTTTCTTTGTATATTCTAGACACCAACTCTCCATCAGCATTTATACCTATTGAAGATTTTTTTTCCCAATGTGGGTTGATTCTTCTCTCAAATGGTGTCCTTTACTGTATAGGAGCTGATTAGTTTCACAGGGTCCCATTTGCCACACCTTAGAGCTCCTGCTACCCAGATCCTATACAGAAATTCCTTGCCTGTGCTTAGAAGTCGAAACCCATCCCCTAGGTTCTCCTCTATCAGACTCAAGATTTCTAGTCTTATGCTAAAATCCTTTCGAGTTGAGCTTTGTGCAGGATGATAGACAGGATCTTGTTTCATTCTTCTGTGAGTATCTATCCAGTTTGAAGAGCACCATTTTGGTGACACTAAAGGCTTTTTTAAAAGCTATATGGAACTCTACTACTGTAGAAGCTTCATAAATACATATGTGAAAAGAATCTAAATGTAGTCACCATATAATGGGGAAGACAGTAGCCCAACTATGCCACCAAGTAAAACCTCAAGTGCCAGGATTGGGTTATATCTTGTTGAGTTATGGTACGATGTTTTATTTTTGAACTCTTTGGGGGCCTGCCACCCAGCTCTCAAAAAAATCACATGTGGAGGCTTATACTTAGTTTGGAATGCCCAGTCTTAGCTTCTAGTTTCTAGCCAGTTTTTCTTATCTTATGTTATCCCAACTACCTTTTGCCTCTGGGTTTTTTTTTCTATTTCTGTATACCTTTCTTTACTTTTTTCTCCATGGCTTGCTGTGTAGCTGGGTGGCTGGCCCCTGATGGCCTCTTCTCCTTCTCTTGCTGCTACTCCTTGCTCGCCTCATTCTCAGTTCTCTTGTTAGTAATACTCTGTCTGCCAGCCCCGCCTATCCTTGCTCCTGCCTCACTATTGGCTGTTCAGCTCTTTATTAGGACCATCAGGTGTTTTAGACAGGCACAGTAACACAGCATCACCGAGTTAACAAATGCAGCATAAACAAAAGTCACACACCTGAAAATAATATTCCCCTATACTGAATTATATGTTCCTTCAAGAATCTGAGATCTGTGCAGAAGAGTAGTCAGAGTAATAGTAGAAGCCCGGGGTGGTGGATGATTCTGAGGAAAAGCATCTTCCAGACACAGAAGGGCTAATGTGTGTGTGTGTGTGTGTGTGTGTGTGTGTGTGTGAGAGAGAGAGAGAGAGAGAGAGAGAGAGAGAGAGAGAGAGAGAGAGAGAGAGAGAGAGAGAGGAGAAGAGAAGAGAGAGAAGAGAGTTTACAGAGATTGTGGCAGCATGCACAAAACCTGATTGCACACGTTCAAACCAGACAAATCCCAGAACACAGAAGTGGAAGCAAACGTAAGTACCTCTCCTAACCAAGATTTCTTTGTCATGATACCTGCAGGGAAAGGGAAAAATCAAATGTCTCTAGCAATCACGCTCTAAGGAAATCCCCATGCCCACTCCATGCTGTGGTTTTGTTTTTTGCTGTGTGTGTGTATGTGTGTGTGTGGTTTAGTGTTTTTGTCTTATTGAATTTGGTTTATTTGTTTGTTTGTTGAGAGAGATAGGGGTGGAGGGAGAGAGAATGGTTGAAGTTGAGTGGGTAATGAAAGAGAGGATCTGAGAGGAAATAGAGGAGGGGAAAGAAGATGATTAGAATATATTCGTAGGGTAGAGGGAGAGGTAAAATTAATTGTTATATGTAGGTGGTCTCTGAAACCACCATGACCAGCAGAATGTTGATTCTTGTGAGTCAAGAAGGAAATTTAGCTCAACACAACTCAGTAGCCGGTGTTCAGTTCAACTTCTAGAGTCTGACCCCGGACAGTTTATCTTAGGTATATTTAAGCACAGCATGATTTTGAAATTTAAAAAAAAAGTTTCTTGATGACAATTAACTCATTCCTGTGTTTAAAACAAAACTTAAAACATGATTAAACTGAAACTCCTCACAAAGTAGTATGAACATTTCCACACAAATGGGTTCTATTAACTGAGAAAAAAATGCTCCAAAAAAGGGTCTAGCAAGAATGACTGAGAAAAACCTAAGAGTCTGGGGGAACCAGGTGTTGCCTGGCCATACAGATAGAGCAGAGGTCGCCAGGCAATCAGCCACTTCTGCTTCATTGTAAAATACATGGGACATTTCCCAGAAGGATGGGTTCTACTGACTAAGAAACAGTGTTTAAGATAAAGGTTTTGGAGAATGTAAGAGTCTGGAGTAGTCAGGTATGTCCTGGCCCGACAGATAGCACAGGTCACCTAGTTCTTAATCACATCCACTCCTAGACTTCCAGGTGGAAGGCAGGCTATACCACTTTCTTTAAAGAGACAGCTCTGTGTGTTTAACATTCCTGGTTTCCCTAGTGCATACCTGTGAGCACCAGGACCCTGTGCCCTCTACAGTTATCTTTTGGTGAATTAGTGGTTGGAGCCTCTCCTTCAATAACATGGCTTCACTAGCACTGAGTAATTACCTGACTTTACAGTACCAGGCGTGGCATTTCTCTTGCAGAGTAGGTCTTGAGTCCCGTCGGTCCACTGCTGGTTACCGCCGAGGTGTGTCACTAGTGCGCCCTTAGGGTTATTGTGCCATGCTGGCCGTTGATGAAGTACATAGGTGTTATGAATGGGTGGGACTACTGGTTGCCTCTGTCTTTTGGAAGTGTGCATGGCCCTTTCTGCTAGGAAGAACGTTAGTCCTTAGGGAAGGAGCATTCAAGTCAGGTCCAGCCAGCATAACCCCTAACAACAATCTATTAACAATCGTCCTCATATCTACAGATAAGTATATTCCTCACTCCTCAGCAAGAAAATTTCCCTTTGCCACTACTACAGAAAATCCTAACCAATTCAAATGCACAGTTGTGTAGCCAAGTCCCAATGGATATGTCTATAAAATAACCACAGACCTAAGGATCAGGGAACATTACAGGAGAGGTAGTGGAAAGATGGTAAGAATAAGGGAATCAGGAGGTTTTCCAGGAGATTGTGTGATTCAGAAGCAAAAGCTATCAAATATCATCAACAGGATTGCCCAAACATGAGCTAAATGAGAAAGACATTAATAAACACGCCAGGATGGGTGGTAAAGGCTTGCAAGCCTGCACTCCACACAAGAACTGTGGGCAACTAAAGAAAGCTAGGGACAGGTTAGCTGACCTTCCTCAGGGAAGATGACACCAACTGCTGGTCTGGCATCAGTCAGTCCTGGAAACATCCACAGAGGTAGCATTATACACTAACAGGTTACCTTTAGAAATAGATATGTATAGACATATATGAATACAATAACAATTAGTCAAGAAAGAGGCCATGAATTGAAGGAGAGCAGGGAAGGGTGTGTGGAAGGGTTCATGAGGAAGAAAGGGAAGGGAAAATGGTGTAATTAAATTATAAATTCAAAAATAAAATAGAAAATTGCTACCTTTTCTCCAATGTGTGGTTTTTTTGGGCCACTTTGTCAAAAACTGAGTGTCCATAAGATTGTGGGCTAATGTGTATGCTCTCAATTCATTCCATCCATAATTGTGTTCATATTTAAGGACATGCTGTTTTTACTACTATATCTCTGTAGTATAACTTGCAATTGGGGATAAGGGGACCTTAAGTAGTGTTTTAATTTTTCAGGATTGGTTTTGGCTATTCTAGATCTTTTGTATTACTACATGGATTTTGAGGCTATTTTTTTTCAACTTCTGCTCATATTTTCTTTGGAATTTTGATGGGGATTGCATTGAATGTGTACATTGTTTTTGGTAAGATGGCCATTGTTACAACATCAATCCTACCAATCCATGATCACGGGAGATCTATCCATCTTCTGGTGTCTTCTTTAGTTTCTCTCTTCAGTCTCAGTTTTCATTGCACAGGTATTCCATTTCCTCTGTTAAATTTATTCCAAGTTTTTTTCCCTGAGGCTATTTGAGTGGAATTGTTTTCCTGATCTATTTCTCGGTATGAGTGTCATTGTGCACAGGAAGGCTACTGATTTTGTATCCTGCTCCTTTGCTGAATATGCTTATCAGCTATATGAGAATTCCAGTTGCTAAAAGTCGTTGGGTTTTTTCTTATTATATCATCTAGAAATGGTGATATTTTGATATCTTCCTTTTCCATTTATCTCTTTTTTTTCTTCCCTGATTGTTTTAGGTAGTAATTCAAGTACTGTGTTGTATAGGAATGGAGAGAATGTTCCTCGTTTGGGTAGAAATGTTTTGAGTTTTCCCTTAATTTTGTAGGTTTGAGCTGTGGGCTTATTGTATATTACCTTTACTATGTTAAGATATATCCCCTGCATTTCTAGGTTCTTCTAAACTTGTATCATGTAGGGATTTTGGATTTTGTCTAAGGCATTTTTTTTAATCTAATGGGATGCTCAGTCATGTGGTTTCTGTACTTGAGTCTGTTTGTGCTCCTTTTTAATTTTGAGAAAGGGTTTTGCACTGAATTTGAAGCTCACCAATCTGACTGGCCACTTGGCCCTTGTGATCTGCCTTTCTCTACCTTTTACCCTGGGCTTACAGATTCATGCTGCCACTCTCGATTCATATGTGGGTGTTGGGGATCCAATCTCATGTCCTTGTTTGCCTACTGAGCTAGCTTCCCAGCTCGGTATCTAAAAATACCAATCTCACATCTCAGAAAGAAAATTATAATTACAAGTTTAAGTGAAGACTGAAGGTAAGAGGAGGAAACACAGAGGATGTAGACAACTCTTGTCTGAGGTACTGTCCTACTGCTGAGAAGAGCCACCATGATCAAGGCAACATATAAAAAATTAATTAGGGGTTTGCTACAGTTCAGAGGGTTAATCCATTATCAACATGGTGAGGAGCATGATGGCAGACAGGCAGACATGGTGCTGGGGAAGTAGCTGAGAGCCGTATCCTGTTATCCAAGAGCAGGCCTAGTGTGGGCCTTTGAAACCTCAAAACCCACCCCAATGACACACTTCCTGCTCCACAAGGCCACACCCCCTAATCCTTCTAATCTCAAACAGTTTTACTCCTTGGTGACTAAGCATTCAAATATATGAGCCTGTGGGGGCCACGGTCATTCAAACTACCACACCTGCCATCTGGAGAGAAATCTTACAAGCAACAACAGGAGGCGGCTCAGGTAGCTATGACACAGGGCATACCAAGGTAGTTTGATGGCAAGGTATGCCGGTGGAAGCCCTGAAAAAGAACCAAGGTATCTAGAATGGTGGTTGTACAGAAATAAAATAGGCAAGATGAACAAGAAGCAAGACGAGGTCAGAAAGGAACATGGGAACCTCATCTGGCTCCCGTCTACCATCCAAAAAAAAAAAAAAAAAAATTCTGGCTGAGTTCTGAGAAAGAAAAACATAGGAGAACCTCTTCTACCCGTGATCAGTCTCAGAGTGTCCAAAGACTCTTCCAAGTGCTCAGTGATGCCACGAAAATTTTCACAGTAATACTGAGGCATCAGCTGCCCTTGCCACAGTGTGATTATCTTCTCTGACTGCATAATACAAATGTTGAATGATGGTAATCAATGAATTTTAATGAATATTAATACTGTAGTATAGGAAAAGTCCTAATATGGTTTCAGATTTCTTAACTAGCTTTTAAGAAACTCATTTTCTTTTATTTTAAATCTTCCATCTGCCATGGAAGATGAAGATTTTCTTAATGACCCTTTATTGGGAATGCCCTCACTCTCAAGGCTGAACTCTTTGACACTATAGACTATGGAAAGGCCGAGATCCAGGGTGAAGAAGGGACTTCTCCTGATCATCAAAGGCTAGGCTTTGCTGGTAAGCAACTGGATGATGGATGTATTTCCTCTGGTTACACTCAAAAGGAATCCACCCTTCATAGCATGTTGAGACTTGCTAAGTCTTGAGCCACTCACAAGAAGAATAAGTAGAAAACAAAGAAGGATAAACTGGATGCCCTGAATTACTGTAGAGTAGAAGAAAATGGAAAGTGCAGTTGCCTTCATCAAGAGCACCCTTTGAAGAATATGGTGCTGTGATTTTTATAAGCATCTATGTTGGCAGACACTAGTGTGGCAAGGGTTCTCTGGCTGATTCTCCTACAAACCAGGAGACAAGTAATACTATGTGAGTTAATAAAAAAGATAAGAAAAGGGGAAAAAAGAAAACTACTGTTTATTGGATTGTGATACAATATTAGAAGATTGTCTAACACTGTCACAGGCTTAGAAACTACACATTTGTGTGATGTCCCATTAGTCTTTATGATTTAACTCCAAGTGCATACAGCAACGGGATCACACGCCAAGCCAGATATAAAAATTAACATGTCTATTTTTAATCCAGATATTGGAATAATTAACAAAAATGTAAAGAAATGCCACTCCTTTTGATTTACATCCCAAGAAGTCTATTTTCTTAAACACGATATTTATGTAAATATGTAATGGTTACTGGCATTAAAAATATACAAATCTGAAAATGCTCTCTTTAATATTTTATATGGCAAACCAAATAGAAACAACGGTTCTTTAATAGTTTGAATGGCAGAAAAGGAGCCTGAGGCTACAGCAGGAAAGCTCAGCTCTTGCCTTATTTCCTGAAGGGAATGTGGCTTCCGAACTGACTAACCCAGGCAAGGTGTGTGTGAGGTAAGACTCAAGAAATAATTTTGTCTTAGCCACTTCATGCTGGTTAAATATTGCAATCCACAAACTTGAATATATATTCTCATCTGTTCTTTTTCCATAGCAGCACAGGGCCGATTTGCCCATCTAAGAGCAACAAGCCCTCTAACTGTACTTTCCTCTCCCCAACTCAGACAAAGCCTATTAAAAGAGCGGTCCTGCTTCCCAAACAAGAGTCTGCTCCAAACAGAACTCACATTTCAGTGAGTCAGAAGGAAACAGACAGATAGTCATCTCCCTGAAACCTGGCAGGCTTCCCACCAGGAGCCTGTGAGCTGCCCAGCTGTGTGTCAGGGTTAGCGATCAGCCGCCTCAGGTCTTACTAAGCACAACACACAAGGTCAGAACTGTCTGTGAGTAAAACTAAAGGAGGTGGGGGAGAGAACAGGATGCAACCTGGGGCTGTGAGCTTCCAGGGCACTGAATTTATTACAGTATTAGTCATGAGTTCTAGCATCTACTGAGTGTCAACTTGGTACTGTCTGGAGTCTAGCAGATCACAGAGTCTAGCCTATTTGGTAAGATCCAGGCCAGTAAGAGATTCTCAACACGAAAGGGTGAATGGCTCTTCAGGGGCAACAGCCAGGTTTGTTCTCTGGCCTCCATACAAATGCACCCATACAAGCACACGCAGCTCACACACAACCCTGCATACACATGCAAAAATACACACAAAAGAAGAATTCAAGTGTTCAGTTCGACCCACTGTTTAATAAACAGATAATCATTTGATTTTTACCAAGTAGTTACATCTGTCTTACCTGGAAGTGTCTCGCTTGCTCCATGGACCCAGAGAATCCTTCCTTGCCAAGGGGCGAATTCCCAAAACATTCTGAATGATGCGAGCAATAGCAATTAGATAAGCAGTTCTTTAGTTTATGAGACTTTTTGATTGCTGCACAGAAAGCAGTCGCTAGAGCAAGTCTAACGGCAATAGCGCGCAGGAACCTGTGGCTGAGCCTTTGCAGGAACGCTGGGTGTAGAGGCGATTAAAAGTAGACACTCTCTTTCTTGGATTTGGAGATGGAAGAGTCAGATAATACTGTCTTTCAGAGTCTGAAAGACTGGAAAACGGTGATGGCACAATCCAGAGAAAAAGTTGGGGAGTCTCTAGCAGCTCTTCCAACTTCTCACCTGTCCTGAAGTAAATCAAGTTGACTCAGAGATTCAACTCCTCATCACCTCAGAAAAGAACGACCGCCTCCCCTCTCTAACACACCCCACTGTGGTGCAAAAATAGTACTTCGGTGATAATCATAACTTGAGAGCAGTTCTTTCTGATGAGTTAGTGTAGAACCTGGTCATTCCGAGCTTATTTCTGTCCCTTTCTCCACCCACTCAGGAAAAACAGAAGGGCACGCACATAGCAGCCTAGGAGCGGTGTTCAGGGCTCCTGGCTCCCTGCTGAGCACCGTCGAGGGCTATGAGCTGATAGAACTGCACTGGGGGTCTGGCTAGGGGTTTCCTGTGGACAAGTGGAGGGGGGAGGGTACAACCCTGCATTGTTGGGTCGGGTGTGCTAGGACAGTCTGCTACAGAGCAGGAAAGGCCACCAGGCGGGCAGTCCCATCCGCACTGCCTACAGGATGCGAGGGCTGCGTGGGCGTAGCAGAATCGTGGCTAGCAGTGTGCAACCCTGGGAGAGCTGCAGGCACCGCGGTGCAGGGCTCCATGGGGCGTGGCAGGGCAGATCCGGAGTTTGCCCAAGCTGGAGGGGCGGGTAGGGGCGGGTCCTAACTCAGAAGCTGCAAGCAACTTTTCCTTGCTCTCATCCAGACCAGGAGAGAAGTCCTCGGGACAGCTTCTGGAAAGTCTTAACTTCTGGAAGCCTTCGACCAAGGAGGGTACCGTGTGCACCCCCAGAGCACCTTAGATTTCCCACAGCAGACCCAAAATGGAGCCGGGACAGGCAGGGGGCGCGCTTCTGCTGCGGCTGGTAACACTTGCTCAAGGTAAGTCTGAACTCTGATGCGCTTCCGAGGTGGGGGAGACCGGCAGTGGTCCAGGGACAGCAGGGAAGGATCCAGTGCAACTGGAGAGCCGGCGGCGGAGTCCGCTCTGCATCCGCGTGGACTCGGGATCCTGTCTACCTGGAGCCGCTTGGATAGACAGACAGACACACAGACGCGCGCGCGCGCACACACACACACACACACACACACACACACACACACACGTCCATATGAAGACGTGTTTCACCAGATCAAGCACCCTTCAAAGTCATCTTTTTAAGAGCTTTGGGTTTCGATGTTCTCACACTCAAACGTCCGAGGCCTTAGTAGTGTCCCGCAGATCGCGCGACCCACCTCCCAACTTCCTATAGGTTTTGCAGGTGCTGAGCTAGCCCGAATCAGGAATCCGGGATTTAGCGATGGACTGCAGCTTGCAGCTCCCAAAGGGTGGCTTTGCAGAAAACTCTTCCCGAGAGTCGCGCACAGTGCCCCCTGTTCTTTTTTCAGAAAGGTGCACTGGAGTTTCTTTACACAGGGGGCAGGAAAGCCAAACAATCACTTCTTAAATATTAGGCAGAGGGGAATTCTTCCTTCCTGCCTGCCTTCCTCTTATTGTTGTAATGTCGTCCTTCAAAGAAAGTAAACTTAAACCAGTTCTATCCGTTTTCTTCATCTCAGACACCACAAAGGGATTAGCTGAGACCAGGGCTAGACTGCCTTGCCCGCCCGACTTCCATTGCCTTAAGTGAGGGAAGAGGGCTGGGGAGCCAGTTGAGCCGCTGGGAAACTCAGGAGAATTTTCCACCTTTAACCACAGCCTGGGGTGAGTCTAAGATGAAGGCTTTTATGGTAGTTGAGGGGAGAAGGAAGCAATTGTATGTGGACTCTAAACAGCTAACAGAGCAACGTAATGGTCACTAGTGGTCAATGACTTATTACAAAGGAAAACATTCTCTAAACTGTGCTTTTCTGGGGCTAATCTTTCTTTAAGATGAAGGAAAACTAGTCCAGGTTAGCCTTGTGGCATTTCCTGTGTGTCAGAGAGAAGAGAAAACTATGCAGCCGCCCTGATGCTCTAGCACATACAGGGCACCATTAGACAGTAGGATGCTACCTTGTGCCCCAGGCTTCAATGTGCTCTGTCCTAGGGACACACAATTGATTGAAGGGGGCATCAACTCTAGTCTAGGTGTTTAAGACAGTTGCACTGGATCCTGGAATTCCCTCTCTGGGGCTCTTCTAAGAGGTACTAGAAACACAAACCCAGTTTTTTTCATCTCCCCTTTTTAATTGTTGCCATTATTCAGAGAGGTCTCTGAAGCACGGCATCGTTTTCTACTGGTGAAAAGTTGAGGCTTGTTCTGGGAGGAGCGCTGGGAAGGACCTTGATGGAATGTGTTGCCGAAAGGCACAAAGTCAGGTACCTGGGTTTTCTTCTGTAGTTAGTTAACAAGGATGACTCAGTATCCGCAAGCAGGTGGGGTTTATATGACATCTGTAAAAAGTACTCCAGGTGTTTATTCCTTCCTTTATTTCCTTTATTTGTATTCTCAAGGAACACATTTTCTCTCTATTTCAATCATCTAATTAAATGAAATCACATAATAAAGTTTTGCCACTTGAGAAAGCAATTGAGATCCTTAGGCAGGTAGCCTGATTTTCAATGTTTTGGGTGTCTAAGGTTGACATTTAGTTGAAAGCTCTAGGCCTGGCCACCAGTACTTTAAATTTTTGTTTTTTCCCTAGCAATATAATCATTTTCAACATTACTTAGCACTAAACAGACACATATATTATTCTTTATAGATCAGGGGCGTGCACAATTGTGATGCAAATATATACAAAGCTAAAACTGTGAAGGCATGCATGACTGTGTGTTTCTACTTCTTATATCCTCTACAGCACATGGGCGAACCACATTAGAAGTAAGCTCATCTTCGATCTCTTTTTAACACTTAGCTTCAAATTTCTTTTCCATAACCCTTCTCACAGATGGATAAGAGGAACAATGGCTCGGCTTTGTTCTATGTTTATCACTTTTCATTGTTCATGGGCAGGCTGAAGATGGAAAAGAGAGATCATAAGACACACAGTCTGTGAATTAAGTACACATCCAGAGAGGAAATCAATTGTAATCTTAACATGAATGAAGAAATCACACATTCTTTAGTGGGCTTCCTTTTAACTTTTGGTTTTCTCATGAAATGCTCTCGTCCCTGGCTTCTGTTCTCTTTTTCTCCTCTCCTCTCTTTTGCTTCATCTCACCTCCTTCAGAGGCTCACTTTCTACCTATTGCTAGATGGTGTTTGCAGAGCTCTATCCGGGATCCCTGTCTTCACTGTAAACGTGCTTCTGGACCCACAGGATCTATCTCGTCTCACTCATCTCCCGAGTTCAGAACCGCCAAATTTCCACACCTCTGTGTCCTATTAACACGCCAGACTCAATATTCCCTAAGCTGAAGCCACTGTACCCATCTTCCAGGATCTCTCCTTCACAGTTCACTGTGGCTTACCGGCTGTCTGCCATGGCAGCAAGGAGCCTGGGAATGTGTTTGCAAGGCATTCAGTCACATTCACAAGCTAGACTTCGCCAGTTTTTTTCCTTCTAATCGATGCAACTTCTGCCACCACTAGTTCAAACCCTCATCTTCTTGTGGGAGAACATCTGTAACTTGGAAACTGGCTTTTCCATTTTGTTTCTTCTCTTCCCAGTTTATTGTTTTCATTGTCACAATGCTATCTTTCTGAGACACTTATCTGGGTCTAATAATCTACACCCTTACTTCAAACACTTGATGTTTCCCACCACATCTGATATAGGGTAAAGTCCAAATGTCTTGGCATTCATAAAAGTCCTCTACCATCTGGCCATAGTTTCCCTATCCAGCTGTTTTTTTTCTATACTGCCCAATCCCACACATAAGAACACACAGACACTCCACTAATGTACACATTTCAAGCCTTATAAATATACCCAAAGGGGTCGCGACCCACAGGTTGAGAACCTCTGTACTAGGTGACTTCTGGGGAAAGAATCTTCTTCATTCTTCAGACAATATGATTTTGTCAGACTCAGATGTGAGGGTCAGAGACATTTCAACCATCTTGCAACCATGGTGCAAGCCAGTTAGCAGAGAGATGAAACCAAATGTACCAGGGGTAGCATCATACAAAGACTGAGAGACAGTTGGTGCCTGGCATTGTTTTTCAATTCTTAAATCACCAAAAGGAAATTCTACTCAACTTCTTCAAAACTTTATATAATTTAAAACTTAGTTATGTTTTCAGCTAAGCAACAATTGTTATGTGTTTTATGGCATAAAAATAAGTATTTTTTATACAGTTAATGAGCGACACCAAACAAAATGTTGAGTTTAGAGAAAGAAATAGCACGGTGACATCAAAATTTCAAGGCTCCAGAGAAGCCTTCATAGGAACAGAAAGGAGTCATTAGCGTTTAGATCTTCTGTGGAGGACTGTCGAGGTCATGGGGTCCAGTCCATCACTTTCCATGGATGGAAAGATGAGAGAGACAGCAAGATTACTGGAAAGAGGAGCTGAGTTTAGTTCCTAGGTCGGAGAGCAGTCTTGACACAACGGAAGCAGGTCATAAAGCAGAGATGAAAGGCAAGAGGTCAATGGTCATCTGGCCTTAAGACTTCAACTATGCTGGAGCCGGAGTCGCATCTGGAGCGTGGGAGAAAGCTTTGAAGTTACCTGAGCAAGGAAGTGAAGTGATATGCTCAGATTTGCTCATTGCCAGAGCACACTAGCAGCCAGGAGGAGGATAAGGGATAGAGACTAGGCAGAAGATGCCAGGTATGGTCTGGGAGAGAACCAGATTCAGTGTTAGTTAGTTCAGGAGAGGGAAAATGATAATTTAAAAAAGACCTGAGAGAATAGCAGAAGAAAAAGAGAGTAAAGTAAAATGTAAATGCTGTGAAGGAAAAAGATGAGAGGATTTGGTGGTGGACTTAATTCTGTCATGGGAATAAAGCAGATTCATAGAATCATGATATGTAACAAACAATGTCCAGCCATTTATCGATCTAAGGAATGCTAAAAGAGGCAAGTTGTAGGGAAGAGATGGTCAGTGTGGAGAGGTTGGGTTAGAGACATCCGGGGTACCCTCTAGTTAGTGGATGGTGTTTTATCAGTCAAGTGAGTGACTTAGGGAGAGAGATGGGAGGCATTGCATCTGGAGACAATGGAGCACGTGATCTTGATGAGCAGAAGTGAGGAGTAAGTGAAATGAGGTCCTACAGTGAGGGGCACTTGGTAGAAATGGGGAGGAGAGAGTACAGAGAAGGACAGGACAGGAAACATTGCTTTAAGTATCTAAACAAAGATGGAAATCCCTTGCACGTAACTTATGATAGATCTCAGATTTTCTAATCATAATCCTTCATGGTGCATGTATAATTTATCCGTGGACATCAAACACCCACCATCCAAGAGTGACGGAGAATAGTTTTAGTGTCTGTGGAAAGAATCTTAGAAGAGAGAAAGGAGGGAAAGGGGAAAACCTTGTATTTCTTCTTAATTTGTATGTATGTGATTTGCATATGTGTGTACATGTACAAGTATGTATGTGCTTGCCCATATGTACATGTGTGGAAGCCAGATGCCTATGTTGAGTGTCTTCATCTTCTGCTGCTGAGCTGAACTCCTCTCTCTCTCTCTCTCTCTCTCTCTCTCTCTCTCTCTCTCT